>NW_027466092.1:8945000-9250000 GCF_046127955.1 Nelusetta ayraudi
CACACCTGTTTACCACCTGCCTGCATCCAGAGGAAATCCAACAGAGCAAAGGAGAAGAAAGCCCGCCGTCAGGAGGAGAGGGCAGCCATGGACGCCGTCTGTGCCAAGGTGGACGCAGCCAACAAGGTAACCTGCAGGGCAGTCATCCACACTTGTGTGGCCCTGAGTTGTGTTGATTGAATTGATTGTCCTCAAGTTGAAAGTAAGCTTGTTTTTAAGTGCGTTGAATTTAAAAGCGTCCACCTCGTTGCAATGTATCTTCGCTCTCTCAGGTTTTGCGGAACCCTCAACACCTCCTTTGTGAATTCAGGTTTTTGGCTCATTTGATATTCAGTGAGAGCCGTTATAGCCTCAGATTCACCTCTTGCTAGTGGTGACATTTGGGACAGGAAACTCATGCACCCTGTCTCTTGGCTTTGGGCTTAAGCATGAGTGAACCTTCTCTAAGCTGCAGCTGTAGGGAAAACAAGTGTCGCTCTGCCTCCTGCCCTCGCATCATGGCTTTCACTCACATGCCTACAGATGTTAACTATTATTAACTCTTGCCTTAAGATAGTAATATGTGACTCTAGATGAACAACTGGCACCTTCACCTCTCTAAAATATTACCCATGATTAGTATGTGATGAGGTGGAGCAGAGTTGTGACTGAACCTAACAGGTAACCATCCAGGAAAACTGGCATGAGGTCTCTAGAAAACCGAGGTCATCCTAAATAAGGAAGGACTTTATCTGTCTGTGTTCCAGTGCAAGAGTACCAAAGTTTTGACTCAGGTTTAATCTCAGCCTTATCCAGTGTAAGTCAGCTAGGTTCACAAGACGTCGTCCACGTGCAATGGATTTATCTTGACTGGAAGAACATCCTCAATGTGATACTAGCTGCGTTTCCTTTACAGTTTTTTGCAAAATAAAAGTGATATTTCTAAAAATTTCGACAAAGTAAAATTGCGATTTGCAGGTGTTTCCATTGAATGGTGTGAAATGCATAAGCCGTAATTCTCGTAAAATCTTGTCCCTCGAGACCCCACTTTGAGGAGGTTGGAGGTACAAAGCATTTTGGAGCGGCTGTTCCAGTTGTCGCTACTGCTGTTGCTGCTGTCATCATCAGGAGACAAAGCCAGCAGGTGATGGTTCTGATAGTTCAAAGGCAACGTTCGTATGTCTGGGAGAGCATCATCACTGAGGAATCCACAGACGAGTTGTGCATTCAGAGTTTCAGAATGACCCGGGATTTCTTTAATGAGCGGTGTGATGCCATTGAACCTCTTGTGGAACCACATATGTCCATTGTCTCTTGAAGTGAACAGGTCACGTGACCCTGTACGTCACATCTGGTGACGTGTAAATGCC
Organism: Nelusetta ayraudi; assembly: GCF_046127955.1. Classification (NCBI taxonomy): domain Eukaryota; kingdom Metazoa; phylum Chordata; class Actinopteri; order Tetraodontiformes; family Monacanthidae; genus Nelusetta; species Nelusetta ayraudi. Next base: position 8,946,350 of record NW_027466092.1, read on the forward strand.
GGACTTCTGTGCAAAGGAAAGCAGGTTCAATGCATTTGTGTAATGAAAGTCACTTGAGCTGATCTTGGCCTTTGTCTCCACAGCTCGATGACCCCCTGGCTACCTTCCCGGCCTTCAAGAACTACGACAGAAATGGGTACGCGACGCATGTGTCCTGCCTACAAAAGACTTAATTCATAATTTCTTGGAATTTACAGAATGCTGTTAAGCCGTCGCTGCCCCCCCCCTTTCAGACAGTGATTGTGCAAGAATGTGGCAAAGAGACTCTGTTTTGTCAACAGCTCACTCTCTTGTGGACCCACTGTCTTCCTTTGTCCCTGCTCACGCACAGAAACAAATGCTGCGAGTGTGTTTGACTCGCTCCTCTTGTCTTCCACCCCAGGCTGAACCTGCAGATAGAGTGCAAGAGAGTGACTACTCTCAACCCGCTGTCTGTGGAGTGGGCCTTTGAACTCACCAGAGCCAACATGCAGACACTGTAAGATCTCATCTGTTCTGGTAGTTGAAGATGCATCACAGCAGGGAGGGAGCGGAGAATGACAGTGAGCAGGGAAAAATCCCTGGCAATGTCAGAATTCTCACAGACAATAATTCGCTCTTTACTGAACATGATGTCTCTTACCGTCAGAAATGTCTCCCTCATAGTATCAGTTGTTCCCACGATGGAACGAGATTTTTAGGGAACCTTCGACCATCTCGCCCTTTGCTTTTGCTCCAGGTACGAACAGAGCGAATGGGGATGGAAGGAGAGGGAAAAGCGGGAGGAGATGAACGACGAGAGGGCCTGGTACCTGCTGGCCCGCGACAGTGACTCCGCCCCTGTCGCCTTCTCTCACTTTCGATTTGATGTGGAGTGCGGGGAGGAAGTTTTATATTGGTAAGCTTTCTGATTGTGACCCTTCATGACTTTTTTTTTTTTTTTCCCTTCAAATAAAGATTTGAGATTGTAACCCAGCTTGTCACTAACTCACTGTCTGACCTCTGCAGCTATGAGGTACAGCTAGAGAGCCGAGTGCGGAGGAAAGGACTCGGCAAGTTTCTCATTCAGATTCTCCAGCTCATTGCGAACAGGTAAACCCACAGCACAGACCTTCAGTAAAATAACTGCACACATAAGAGCAGATAAAGCTGATTTAATGTCTTTTGCTGTACTTTGGGTTAAAGGTCAAGACAGGACAAGCTTTCAGTGATCAGAAAACGTAATGCAAAGAAATGAGTTGATGTATCAGTTCAAGAAATAAAATGCCAGTTAGACTGGCAGTCTGAAGGAGCGGCCCTACAAAGAGATGCAGCCAATTCCACTGGTGGAACTCTACTTGCTCTCACGTCGTCTTTCATTCAGAGCTGTAATGTTGGTGCAAAATCATGAACCCTTATCAGGTCCATGTTTGGGGCTAATGTAGACATGTATAAGTACATTTTGTGTTCTGTTATACACCACCAGTCAAAAGTTTGGACCCACCTTCTCATTTAATGGTTTTTATTTTTTAGTTTCATAACTGTTTACATGGTAGATTCTCAATGAAACCATGCATTAACACATGGAATTCTGTAAACAAAAAGTGTGAAATAACTCAAACACATTATTTATTTTTGATTCTTAAAAAACATTTTTTTCTTTGCTACAGAAATACATATATCCTCCTCATATATTTGATGTCGTCAGTATGTATCAAAAATGTAGAAAGGGCTTGATGATTTGGGACAAAAATAAAATCACAATTTATTTTTTTGGTAACACTACAAAGACAATTGAATAAATGATTTCAAATATTTTATCTTTATTTAATTTTTTTTAACGAAAAATAGCAAACACATTTCCCTATTGGGAATGAAGTGCAACTGAAAGATACTGTGAGACGGTGCGTCCCAACTCTTGACTGGTAGTCGGTCTCTTTTTCATTTCTCTTCTTGTCTTTGTCTTTTCTTGCGCAGCACACAGATGAAGAAAGTGATGTTGACGGTTTTCAAACACAACCACGGTGCTTACCAGTTCTTCAGAGAAGCTTTACAGTGAGTACATGGCTGCCGTTGTCAGAACATACAGGAAGGTGGAAGGAGTCTGACTTCCTAAGATGTTTTTTTCCCCTCCGTCTTCCTCCACAAAATATAGATTTGAGATTGACGAGACCTCGCCGAGCATGTCTGGTTGCTGTGGCGACGACTGCTCTTACGAGATCCTCAGCAGGCGGACCAAACACGGCGAGGCCTCAGCGGGACACACTCACGGCGGTGGGCATTGTGGGGGCTGCTGCCACTGATTGGCCTTGGCCACGGTCGTGGTTTCAAAAAAAGAAAAAAAAACAGAAAAAAGAAAAAAAGCCAGCAACTCCTAAGGCCGTGTGTGAAAGCTTGAGTCACTCCCTCCTCTGAGCATTTAGAGCAGCAGCAGTGGGTGAAGCGGTGGAGTCAATGGCTACAGAACAAGGCGGCATTATGGATTAAGTGGTGGTTTGTTTTTTCCCCCCTTCCCCTCTTTTCTGGTGTGCGTGTGTGTCCTTGCTACATGATGTGATGTGGACTTTTGCACATCACTGCTCTTTTTTTCTTCTTTGTTTACTATCCACAGCAACCTTACGCATTCACGCTCACAATGACATCAAGTAACCCCCGAACAGACGATACTTTTCTGACACGCTCAAACGCATCGTTTCACCTTCTGCCATTTATATTGCGATTAATGGGCTCTTCTCAAATAGGTGACTCGGCATAAGGCTGTGTTACAGAGAAATGCTACCTCACATCAAGACTTTCCCTTGTGGGAGCAAATATTGATAAATCAAGCCCTCGTTTTAATAATCAGGTGGATGTAACTGATTTACTAGAGACAGCTACTTTTAATTTTCGACGTTGAGATGGCCAGGATAGCATTTTTTTTTTCTTTTTTTTTTTTTATCAATTCCTTGGCTTTGTTCTTTCAGGAAAACTTAATAAAATGATTTTTGTTTTTTTTTAATCTAAAGTACAAATTAAAAGGACAATTTTTCAGATGTGTATTGTGTTCTCTGCTTCAGAGAAGCCTCAAAAGCATTGGTCATCTTCAGGTTTTCCTCCTGCAGTTTCTCTGGGGGCATAATTAGAAGATCATTGAATACCTTGGAGCTCTGTCATAGTCTCATTCCTCCATGTTGTAGACTTGTGCTCTCCTAAGTTGCATCTGTGTTGCCCTCGTCATCCTACATCCTTTGTACAAAACGCATTCATCCTGCTTGCCTCTGCTCTCATTTCCTAGAGGTTCCAGTTACTAACAAGTGGATTGTGCTGCTTTTTGCTCTATTTAATCAGAAATAGTACACACTCCTCAGTCCCTTCTTTGTCATATTGCATGAGTAAATCATATTGATTTAACATGGGGAAGGATTGGTAGAAGTCACCACTTTATGTGGCTGTTTAAAGCTGAACGCTATCATTTGAGGCGGATTGGAACAATGAATGACAGGAAAGGTGCTGCAGTGCACTCAGAGTATAGGTGTCTTTTTTTTCTCAGCCATGAGTTTTTTTTGTCAAGCCATGGTTGAAAATTTGCATGATGGAAATCCAAGAATTCTCTACTTCCAACTTCAAGTCAGGATTACAAAACGGAAAGTGCTGTTCTGAGACTTAAATTTGCAACTGTGTGTTCAATTCCCAACATGGGTCTAAAACCGTCACTCTTTATATGTTCTTGCGAATAACTTACGAACGTCAGTACATTGGATATCGCTTTGAGTCAATTGGATTAAAGATTTTCTTGTAAATATATAAAGAATAGAGAAAGTTACAAAGCATTTGGAATGTGTGCAAGATGACCCTATCGGATGTGGTGGGACCAAAGTTTTGTTTTGCATCATTTTTAACCCACCATTTTGTCATTGTGCCTGGAAAAAAAATCAGACACGGTTTTAGTTTTCATTGTAAAGATGTCATTGGATGACCTAATTCATACACAGCATCTGCTTTATGTTTGGTTATAATTTCTGGAAACATGTAAACCTCACAGTGCTTGTTTGTGTGCCAGAGTACCTTCTCTTAAGTACAGTGATTATTTTTTTTCTGTGCGTGTTACAAAAAAAAGAGGATGTACATAGTTGTATTATATCAACTGACAGTCTCTTTCTCAGGTTGATCAAACATAATCAAATATCTCTTTGGTTTAACACTTTTCAAAGATTGATTCCTCACCCAGTCATATTGAACGCAACTCCTCTTACGGTCGGTTCCTGTCATAATTTAAGAGAATGAATATCATGATCCAATTGTCACCCTGGATTATGACAAAAGTAGGGAAATGTTTTTTTGTTTTGTTTTTCAAAAAATTTCAACGGACGAATAAGCACCTGGTGAATTTGCATGAACGTTATAAATATAAAGTTTGAACGTACCCTGCTATGGACTTAGATAATAACATTTTATTCAGATAGCGCTGGCTCTTTTTTTCCACCTCTTGGAAAAAAGGTTTACTGACAGAATGGTGCAATTGAGAGAAGGTCCTCACTTCAAAAAAAATAAAATAAAATAAAATAATTCAAAACAGTTTTTTTTTGTTTGTTTGTTTTAAATCAGTGATTACTTTTCTTTTAGGTGAGGTTACATTCTTCCTCAAAATCACTGATCTTTCTTGTGTCCTGATTTCTGTGTAAATACAGTATATACATTGTTGTGGCTTCATGTTCTTTGAATTACTTACCCTTTTGCAGATGAAACACTTTTTTAAAAACCCGATGTTTAAATAACTATTTGAGAGTGGGTGTTACAGTCATGTTCATAAACAACATTGAAAGGGAAACCTTATGTCATTATGCCTTGTCAGTGTTTTATTTGTACGTTACAAATAAAGGAAAGTTGTTTGACTTTTCATGCTTAGTATCGTTTGTAATATTCATGAAGTCACAATTGAAATGAATTTATAACACAAAAAACTCACTTTGTGCAATTTATTTTCTTAAAAACTTTGCACTTTAAGAACTCATCGTGCTTATGGAAACCTGCCCTTTTAAGCTGTAGCAAATTGGAATGTAATAAAGGTAAGCCTAAGACTTTCTCCCATTTCCGCTCTGGGGTGGAACTATTGTGGGTAAACACTTTCTGAGGGGACTTATAATTTCGTTGCACTGGAACCGGAAGGTGTTGGTGCGTCGCTGCGAAAGATGTCTTAACTGAATGAATGGATGTTCTGATGTGCTGAGGTGCCTTTGCTCTCAGCTGGTCAAGATGACATGATGCGTTAACCCATCTCAACCTCGTCCTCGTTCTCCGGGTTCCTTCGTCTGGTAAATGCACGTTGATGTAGGAATATTTGCCAACCTCTCACGCTGACATAGCATGCAAACGTAACCATAGCATTTTTTCTTCTTCTTCTTCTTCTTCTTTTTTTTTTTAATCCGCTGGCCTTCACTAAGCTATCGTAGTCACACGTATACACGCTCACCTTCAAGATTTCGCTGTGGAATATTCAAAATTTTATTTTAATGCAATTGTCGACCTTTTTGGCAAGCTAAATGTTGCTCATCCGCGTCTTGTCGGAGCACAAGTTAATGTCGCAGTCACTGGCTAAAGTCTCACAGTTGATGAACTGAAGCTGCCTGAATAACAACTGCTTCACGTCCAGTCTGGTTTTCTTCGTCACATTGTTAACCTCTTCACCTGTCAGGGTGCCATGGCAACGAAGATGAAGCTAAAGCTGAAGACCGTTTTTGTCCTGTATTTCTTGGTCTCCCTTATGGGCCTCGTCTATGCACTGATGCAGCTTGGTAAGTGCTGAACTTCATCCATTACAGCGAGCATTACTGCAGTTTAGCTGATCAGTGTTCTCTGCTTTGGTTGGTAATGAAACACACGGATGAAAAAACGCCAAGTCATACTTACCTCAAAATTATTCAGTTTGCCCGTTGCATTTTTAAAACAATAAAAAAAAAAATAAGATGGTGATATTTGTAGAAAACTGAGTAACAATAAACAAACAAACAAACAAAAAAAATGAAAGTAATAATTGAACAGATCCTCTACCCGAAATTTCTGAACTTGACTTGTGTCTTGGGTGCTCTACTCTAAACGCTGCAGGTCAGCACTGCGACTGCACAGAGCACGATATGCCCAAAGATCGCACCATCTCCCGGCTACGCGGGGAGCTGCACCGTCTTCAGGAGCAGGTGAAGAAGTCGGAGGCAACCAAAGAGCCGAAGAAACTGGCTGCCAAACCTTCTCTGCCCACCATCTTTGTCATCACCCCGACATATGCAAGGTAGTCGGTGAAAAATGTCTTGTCCAAACCTCTGCTTATATGTCTCCCGTACACGCATACAGAACATATTCTTTGTGCGTACAGGTTGGTGCAGAAGGCTGAGCTGACTCGCTTATCCCACACCTTTCTGCACGTCCCTCAGCTCCACTGGATTGTGGTGGAGGATTCGCCGCATAAGACGCCGCTGGTGACGGACTTCCTTAAGAAAAGTGGCCTGACTTACACCCACCTGCATATGCCCACAGCCAAGGACCGGAAACTGCAGGAGGTGGCCTTAGACTTTAGCTCTTACCTAAGCAAATGAATTTTCCCTATTATTTTGCTCCAGTGAGTTTAAATCCAGCATCAATTCCTCCTCTCACCTCAGGGTGACCCCAGCTGGCTGAAGCCGCGTGGCGTCGAGCAAAGGAACGAGGGTCTGCGGTGGCTCCGTGAGGACCGAAGGGCTCAGCCAGGAGCAGACGGCCAGCAGGGGGTGGTGTACTTTGCTGACGATGACAACACATATAGCCTGCAGATATTTGAGGAGGTGAGGATAAATGTGTTTGTCCGTTGCAGCGAGGCGAGCGAGTGTCTACAGGCAACTGCGAATTGTGTTCCTCAGGATGCTGAAACAAACTGGTTCCTTGTCTCGTTCCAGATGAGGAGCACCCAGCGAGTGTCAGTGTGGCCGGTGGGGCTGGTCGGAGGGATGAAGTATGAGAGGCCCGTCGTCGAGGGAGGGAAGGTTTGTACATTTTATCATCACAGTTGATAAAATGTCAGTTTTAGCAGCACAGAGTCAGACCTACTCATAAAAACACGACACCGCTTGTTAACGGGAAAATATTTTTATGTTGTCTGACTTTTAGAAACACTCTGTTGTTTTCCTCATGAGTCAACAGGGTTGTTGAATAAAAAGTCACACGAGCTTTTGATTTCACAGTGCCTCACTGCAATTGAAGGTGAAGACTTTATCAGCTGTTTTCTCTAAATTACTGGTGTTGTATTTGTGCTTTTCAATTGATTTCTTGAAGGTGATTCGCTTCCACACTGGCTGGCGCCCCAGTCGCCCCTTCCCAATGGATATGGCTGGTTTTGCCGTTTCCCTTCGACTGGTGCTGGCCAATCCAGAGGCTTGTTTTGACGGGGAGGCACCAATGGGCTTCTTGGAGAGCAGCCTTCTCCAGGGCCTGGTAACCATGGATGAACTGGAGCCCAAAGCAGACAACTGTTCCAAAGTATGAGTCTGTTTGTATATTTTCCTCAGAGAGAAATTTATTTCCAACAGATCAGATGAAGAAAAGGAGGATGACTGTAGGTCAGGAGGTAGAGGGTTGTTTATTGACCAAAAGGTTGGCGGTTCAAATCCCGCTCCATCCTAGTCTGTCGTCGTGTCCTTGGGAAGACACTTAACCCACATTGCCTCGTACGAACGTGAGTGAATGTTTGGTGGTGGTCGGAGGGGCAGTTTGGCACAGATTGGCTGCCACCCAAGGGCAGCTGTGGCTACACATGTGGCTTACTACCACCAGTGTGAAGGAATAATGCGTTCAATATAAAATTTGTTTAATGGATTCTAGTTGGGGGAGGTATTTGATGAGTAGATGAGGGACCACCAAATGTTTGTGTTTAGTCATGTTCACTGTCTTCCACTGTGTTTTTAAATGACATGCCGTGTTGTGCATGCTTGCTGTGCAGGTTCTGGTGTGGCACACGCGTACGGAGAAACCCAAGATGAAGAGGGAGGAGGCTCTGCAGGCTCAGGGGCTCGGCTCCGACCCTGCAGTGGAAGTCTGAAGCCTGCGATGAGAGAGAGAGAGAGAGAGATTGCCCACTGCTGTCTATGATTTTTTTGCGCATGTATACACTGCATTGTATATTCTGTAAAACAGAGACACATCTGTTGACGGTGAGATCTTATTGTCTGTTCTTCTTTTTTTTTTTATCAGGTAATTGTGTATCTTTGTATATCTGGAGTGAGTGTTGTTAAAACTGTGCCGACTGTAAGTTAGTGTGTGTATCTGAATTTTCTTGAGTCATAGTTCAGGTGTCTTTGTTCAGCTGTTCAATGGATTATTTCAAACAACTAACTGAGGGAAAAAATATCTTTTTTTTTTTTTTTTTAGTCCAGCGTGAGCAGGACACGTGTTTACATGTTGAGTTGTGCCCAAACTTGGATCGTGCAGTGTAACTCATCCCTGAGAGATATTCTGAGCTGCTGAAGGTCTACTGATCAGTGAGTAACCTCTTGACTCATATCTGACTAAGATGCAGCTACGCTGGAGCGCTTGATACATGCATGACGTTTGTTTTGTTAAGTTTATCGTCCCCAAATCTGTATCCAGCCTCAATATTCAAACTTGGCATAGAAGGCATGATGTAGTTTTTACCCCACCTGACTAACGTAGCTGCTATCTACATAACAGTGTTGTAAAGCAAAGGTTTGGTCCACGGTGCAGCATTTCAAAACACAATTTATTGGCATAATAAGTGTTGTTGAGTTTTTGTTTAACCGTATCAATTAGAGACACTTGAAGCGTTGGTGAGGACAGACTTCTAATAGAGCTCATTTTAGTTACAATAAAAGTCGAAAGTCGTTCCCAATACACGTACCCAGCATTACACGTCCACATGCTGATCGATCGAGGGGAAGCAACTTGTATTTACTTTTGCTGGGTGTCGAATTTCTTACACGTTACTGCAGCAGTATTTTAAGAATATATTTATAAATTTAAGAGACACTTGAGCAAATAGTTGGACCAGGGTGTAAGTGAATGCTCATCAGCTTCTGTACGATACTGTAAAAATGACACTAGTGCCTGCTTAACTGTGATTAGTGCCTGTAAGTCAATTCTCTACTGGCGTGTTGTGTATTTATTACTATATTGCTGTTCCTTATGTTGTACAATGTCAGAAAGCCCATTCTCCCTCTTGAAAATAAACCAAAAAATAGTGTAGAAATCAACTTGTCTCCAAAAACGTTTTTGTGATTGCTTTGTGATTATTTTCTTCTTGATCAGGTGTTAGTTGGGTTTCAGCAGTGCCTTACCTCCAACTCACCATCTTTCCACTAGATGCTGGAGCCGCTAATGCTCCTCCACTGCCACCTCCACCCATCCTCCTTTAACCTCCTTGAAACCCGATTGACCAGGCAACTTACTCAGCAGGCCTTAAATGCCACATAATGTTTGGTGGGACTAGATGGGCTCCTTGTGGAAGGCAGAGATTATTTGGACAAGAGGTGTCACTGGATGACTGCACCGGTATGAGATGTATGATGAAGGCATCTGGTCACTGAGTCGGTCCTTCTCTCGCTTTGCTATTTTCCAATGTTGTGCACTAGGGACGTTAACAATTAATTGATTAATTGTTGATTAAGAATTTAATCAATTAAATGAAATTAGTCACAATTATTTTATTATTTATTACATGGGTAGTTAATATTATAATTGTGTAGTGGCAGGAAAGAGCAATTCACCTGCAGATACTGTGATGGTCATATAATGTACCTACTTTTAAGTTACTTTTAAACAATTAGTGTGACCCAATAGAAGTCAAATACTATGTTCCTTACACAGTTTTCATTGTGAAATTTTGTGTCGTGTATAATAAAAAGCAAAATAAAATTTCACTTATATGAATCTACACTCAACTTTCTCTTAACTGTCACTTTCAAGCAGTTTCTCTTTCCATGCCGATGAAATGCGACATAATGAATCAGGTTTTGGCATCTGCAAACTTTTTCAGGTCACGGCCCATTTTGGATTTTGACCCTTGCAACTAAAAAAAAACCCAAATGACACTTAAACAAATGACTTAACAGTGGGATGACTCTCCTCCTCCTCCTCCCCCTTCTCCTGCTCCTCCTCCTCATGTGTTTTAACTGGAAAGCAGCCAGCAGAACATCTGCTCTGAGCATGTCAGGTAATAACACGGATCTTTCTGTTCAGACTTATGTCACTGACTGTTTGACAAGGTGTTGTCTGTCTGACTCACTTATCTGTCTATGTCACACCGTCAATCATAAACTGTTGTCAAGTCAAGCGTTGATGTATGCCAACAATGTTTTCTTCTGCTGCCTTTTGTGTAATCTGTGACATTTAAAGGGATCCACTGGGATGATAGTGCATAAAAATAAAAAATACTCAATTATTTTTTAGTTTGAGTCACTGATGCTGTTAAATAGCTAATTATATTCACACACACACTTTAAGGAGGTAGTGCTGTTGTTCCAACATGTATGTGTTGTTCCTTAGAATGAATGTAGATCAGCCTGAGGTTTTGTTTATTTTGCCCTTACATCACAGGTGGGTAAAGAAAAATAAAGTAGATAAAATGGGACATTATAAAACAGGGTTTAACATTAAAATTATTTGAAACCTGCTTTCCTATTAGCAAATGCCACAAAACCTTACACACTTTGCTTGCAAGGAAATGCTGAGATTTACTTCTTCCATTTGGGCCATACAGGCCACATAAGCTCCAGTATGTTTGAAATATTATGTATCATTTATTGTTTTAGTTTATTGTTTTAGTTTAGCTTTTTTTTTTTTTTTTACAATATTAGAATTTGGAGTTACATCTTAAAATTTGCAATTTCACATCATTAAACTGTGTATTAAATCCAATGAGCTCCTGAGATTCTATTAGTAGCTGTTCTAGTTTTAGTAACACGGCTATTATGCATTTACCCACATCTGACTCAAAGCAATGTCGATACTTTTCAAAGTTTCAAAAAGTCACGAACAACTGCAGTGTGAAAACGGTGGCTTGCCCTTGCCTGACGGGGACCATGACAACTTCCCTCTGGGGCTCGGTCACTGTCATCAATGATTACCCTGCTGAAGGTTTTACGACAAGCTCGAGTACCTGCCAGCTGCTTCGACCTCAGCAGCTTTAATGCTTCTGTGCGGAGTCTGTCCTGTCACCTGCAGCAAACTCTGGGGGTCCCTGACATGACGGCTGAGATGCTTTGGAGTGAGTAAGAGGAACCCAAGTCAGACGCACGCACTGTCATGATGACTCACCCGCAGACACTCGCACCAACAAGTCACTTGATCAACTCCCATCATGTCTGCAGTCACGCTGTAACTTCCCTTCCATTTTGCTCAGCACAAGCCTTTTGATATGTGTGTGTAAATGTGTCTGTCTTTCTTCTTCTGGCCTGACCGTGCACAATGTGCATGTGTGTGCATGTACAATAAGGTGTTTTAATGCGTTGAAACAATGTGCGTATATCCTCAAACTCACGAGGATGGTAAAAAATGGCACTCGCCACACAAAGGATATTTTTATCGTATTTATTTCTAAGGCTAAAGTCAAAAAAGAGGAATTAAACATTGTGAGTATTTGTTTAAACATTGTGAGTATTTGTTTGCACATTGGCTCAACAAAGACTATTTATGACAAAATGGCAAAAGTCTCTTTCCCCTTGAATTCGACCTTAGGACTTGGATTGTATGTTGAAGGTGGATTTAATGTTTGCCTTTTATCGTTGTTCGGACTGACCAAATATATCCCTCTGCATGTTCTGAGCTCTTGTTTAATGATTGATAAGGACAGAAATGAAAACAGGCATGTCTTTTCCTCTCTTGTTACTTTTAATTTGCACCTTTATTTCACATATGAAAGTATGAGTGTGACTGTGTGTGTGTGTTTGTGTTTGTGTTTGTGGTTCGGTAGAAGGTGTGAGTGGGAGCGACATTAAGAGTGATTGGGAGGGAGAGTGCTTCACATTGTGTGTGCTTGTCTCTCCTCTGCATGTGTGTTTGCCTTGATGACGACAGAGCAGCGTGTTGCGGCAGGGGAGGTGTGTGACATCCGGGCTTTATACTTAAATGCTGAACACTCAGTCACTCACGCACCCACACTCACACACACATACAGAAGCTGAAGCAAAAGGTAAGACCTCCAGCTTGTTGTTTCTTCATTTACAATCCTGCTTCCTGTAGGAAAACCTTCAAAATGCTATTGTGGTTTTTTTTTTTCAAGCTATTGAACAAAAAACTTTATTTTATTGTCTGACATTATCACAGCTGTTCAACTGAAATCATACTCTCATACTCTATACTATATACTGTCATACTGTCATACTATTAGCTACTTATATTTTTGTCTTTATTTTAATTCAATTTGCTGGTGACTTTATACCTTCTTCTGCCTCTTCTTCCCTCTTTGAATTCATTTGTGTAATTGAATGTTCATTTGCTGTACCTTTTGATTACAAGCCAGCACCTAACTGAACTATTTAACACACCCTAGTATATTAAAAAAAAAACATGTAATTTTAATCTAGAAGGCGATATTCAATGAAATGAAGATGTTCAGTATCCATAATGCGTCTACATTAACATTAAGATAGCATTGCTAATTTGATATGAAATACATCTTCAAAAATGGCAATTGAAACAAAATGACAATAAAAAAGCACTTTATTTTAATATATTCAGAAAATAAAATCTGTATGACATGACGAGTCAGCCGTCCCTGTGTCTGACCTCCTCCATGCCACTCAGTCCTCATTGATTCTGGCTCCTGTCCAGCATCCAACATGTTAAATCAGTGCTAAAGTCTGAGTTTGCGAGTCCACGTGTGTTTTCGTCTCCACTGTGTCTTTTGCTTTTAACATTCTGTTATCACCAGCCTGATAACGCTCAGTATGCGTGGACCTGTACACCAAATCTTATCTTCTATCATGTTATATGAACATAAGCTAATGCAATCTTAGTTGAAATAACATAGTGTCAACTAATTGGTTTTGTAAAAAAGAAAAAAAGAGGCCCAAAAGGGGGCGCACAGGATTATGTAATGGTATTAATCTCTAATCTCTTGTGGCACCCTTGTGTTTCAGAGGCAAAAGGAAAAAAGGAACTGTGAGCGCAATTGAGAGAAGCAGAGTGCAAGAGAAAAAGAGACAAGATGACGATTGGCAGAAACTCCAGGCAAAGTTCTGTGCGCGGCTCAATCCGTGCACCAAAGTTTCTGGACAAATCCTCTGGCTTCTATGGTCGCCTGGAAGAACCCGAGGTGGCTGGAGAAAGGGAGGAGGTGGGAGCAGAGGAATTAGGGGAAAGGTTGGACGGCACCGAGAGTGGCCGCATAGATGGGGAAGCCGTGGGAAAGGCAGAGGGGATGATGGGAGACGACGGTGAGACCCTCCTGCAGAGGAAGCCCAGTCGCCTGAGCAGCAGGTGGAGGAGAAGCACCAGGAGGAAGCAGAAGGAGGGCAGAGTGGAAGAGGACCAACCCAGGGAGGAGACGGCCGACACGCTCTCCTCGGAGTTCAGCCCGGTGGTCATCGAGGTGGTGGTGGGGGAGGAGGACAGGCTGTCGGCGGAGCCGAAGGAGACGGCGCTCGTGCACTTTGCCGCGCAGGAGGATGAGGACGATCAGGTCCTGATCAGAGACACCGAGGGGGGCAGAGAGGAGGAAGGGGAGGAGGAGCGGAGGATGAAGAAGGAGCAGGAGGAGGGGATGAAGATGGTGAAGAGGAACGCGGTGAAGAACTACCGCAAGGTGGGTGAAAACAGACAAGTGAGAGCTTTGTCACACAGGACTCAGATCTCAGTGATGTTGAGTCTGAAATCTCGTACGTCCATCTCGCCAAGATCTGAAATGTTTTTTTCATTCAAACAAAGAGTGTTCTTTGGACTGTGCGGTGACCTTAAAGCAAACACAGGAGATGACGAAGAAATTTAAGGGCTGGTGGGGGCAATTTAGAGTTGCTGTTTAGCCTCATGTGTCTGGAATGTGAGAGGACGCTGGAGTACCTGGAAGTGACCCAGGCACCACTGTGTGTGTCAACATTGTGCCGCAGTGGCGGCTACTTTGTGAGAAATACGTGACATTGTCAAGCGTTTCTCTCTGGAAAATATGTTTTTTTTTGCAGTTTTGTTTTGGTTTGCCCTCTCACAGGTGGGGGTCGGGGGGTACACCTATTGCAAACTGCTGATAAACGAGCTTGATTACCCCGCTTTGACTGACAGTTTTGATAGGTAGGGCCCCTCTGTACAAAGAGCTCTGTCAGAGTTGGTTATCTGAAAAAAACTTTGAATACACTGTATCTTGCAACCCAGGTGATTGTGTTCCATCTGTCATGATAAACTTTAATATACAGTAGTTCTTTTTTTTTTTGCAACCCTGCAGTAAATTTGAACAACACAGCAGCTGGTTAATATGTAATCAACTCTGGGTTATGTAACCAAACCCAGTGAGCCAGACTGAGGCTAAAGTTCTCCTTCGACATCCACCTCTGGGCTATTAATCACTCTATTGCCGTAACAATGATAACAATAAAAAAAAAAAAAACACCCACTGTGAGCAATTGGGCCACCAGCTGCACGTCCACAGCAGCATCAGCTGCGACAGAAGCTTCACAGAAAAAGCTGACATTTGTGAGGATGACTTCTGTCAAAAGACCAACTGGTCTGTAATCATCAGTTTACCTCTCAAACCGTCTGATAGACATCAACCGATTGTCCGGCTCGTCCACAGTCACCTCTTTTTGACAGAAATGTTGCTTTCCTATAAACTAATGCTATAGGCTTGACATTCGTGCACCTCTTAGACGATGAGCTTTGACCAGCAGTGTGAAACGCACCAGCGTAGGCCCTCCTACTAAAGCCACATCATAAAAAACATTCCAATGACATGAGCCTCCAGCCCCTGAGTTTCAGGACCTGACCTTCTCTGACTCGATAAGATGCCAGTCTCACCTGTTTGTGTCTGCACTGCACAGTGTATTCCAACCAGGGGTCATAGAGTAATTCTTGACTAAGTTGTAAACAAGCTGCTGTGTGACAAATGACACACTTTTGCCCTTGAAACACCTGTTAAAGCGGCACTCCTTACTTAGCTATGAATTCAGAAAGTGGTAAAACTGTTAATTAATTGGGTTAAGTTTTAATATTGTAGGTTGCAACATCATCAGATCGTCACCCAGGAAAATAAAAACAAGTAAAGCCGCTTTAGCTAACATCTTGACAATAAAAACTGAAACCAAGGAGCATTTTTTTAAAACACCTTGCATTTTTGTTGCCCTTTCATTTGGAGTATGTTTGTGTGAACTTTTGCACAACAGCTAAAACCACTGTCACTTAAAGCCTAAATTCTGGCTCATCTTGATAAACTCCAATCTGGACAGCTTTCAACCAAAAGGAGGATTACACAAGCAATTAGTGTCCTCTGAAGAGAGACAGGGGCAAGATCGTGACAAAAATAGAACACCACTGCAAGTTAAACAATAGTGGATACAGCATGCACACTCCCGTGAAGGCAGAATGATCAAAATTCAATCAAAAACATTTTTTTAACCTCTACAGGTTTGACAGGCTTCCTATTAAAACTCAACTTTTGTTGTACCTTCCAAATGTTTGTACAGGAACAAAAAATATTTCCAAGCTTGCTAAATCACATTCTGGTTTCTTCAAAATAAACCAAGTGTATTAAAAATAACATATATAAAATATTCCATCTGGTGTGTTAAGTTTGTAAATTTTACTGTATTGGGGAATGTGCGGCTCTAGCATTCAAGTTGCTTCCCGGGGTTGTGCTAACTTAAATCAGCTGTGTCACCTTACTTCAATTTACAACAAACCTTCATTGCTGATCCTTTTGTATAATCTCTATAATGAAATTAGGTCAGCCAAATCATTTTCTGAGTGTCATAACTTTTGTGACTGTTTTCTGTGTCAGGCCTTGGACCGAGCCTTCCGTCGCGGCTGGGGGGCCTTCGTCACCAACCTCTACAGTGTTACGCTCACACCTGTGAAACCAGGCTCGTCGCGGACATCCTCACCATCAGCGAAGAAGCAGCAGCAACACAACTCGGTGTTGGCTGAGTTTCAGTAGAGAGAAAAAATGAAATGGACTACAAAAAAGAAGAAGAGGAAATCTGCCTTGGACAATCCTGCCAGCGTTATGTGACTCTTGACATCAGTGGCACTTTTCACAGACACATGACGTCTTCAAGTTCTTCCTGATGACTCACAATAATAATAATTATAATAATATTATTATTTTTTTAAATAATGTAACTTAGCTAACTTTATATGCCGATAGTTTGGATGAGACTTTGATGAGACAGGTACTAGAACATTTTTTAGTCTGAGCAGAGACAGCTGACAACTTGATTTAAAATTGGTTTGAGCTTTTATGTTGAAGGGCAGTTTCCAAATGACTGTTTATTTGCTCTTTCTCCTCAGCTTAAGACATTTCAATGTTTCAATTAGTTGTGCAGTAAAAACAAAAAGGTCTTAAAAATCACATTCCTTCCACTACTAAGAGCTCAGAACACTGGGTTTTTATGCTCCCCGTGGTTCAGCACTATGAAACTGACAGAGTTGAAGTGTAACCAGAAGGGATGGAAATTTCCTGTTTTAGCAATGACTGAATAGTGTACTGGTGGGATGCCTTTGTTAGTTAATCAGTGCCATTTATTGCAGTTTGCCTGTTAATGGCTAACCATTGCAAGCGCGTAATTGTCTTATTAACGGAAACATGTGTGTATTTATAATGAGGTTTGTACCAGTTTGAACCATTTAAATGTCCTTGTCTGTGTGTGCACAGGAGTGATAGTTTGTCTGTTTGTCTACCTTATGACATCAAGTTCCTCTCCACTGTGTACTGATGAAGGTTATTGAACCTGAAGGGACAGAATAGAAGAGGTTGTGCCTGCATGTGTTTTTTTTTTTTTTTTTTTGTACCTTTGTGTATAGAACATGTGTTCTCCCTGGAAGAAAGAAAGAAAGACATTTTACCCTTTGGTATAAACATGACAAAATACATTTAACCTCAATGAGAAATATTATAAAAGTGTTTTAGTTTTAGTCATGACTGACTGTACTGAAAATATTAACTGGATTTTTTTGTCCACAAAAAAAAATAATCGTAAATTCTCTGGCCGCTGTGTTTTTTTCTTCTTCTAGCAGTAGCAAATAAATACTTTGAATGTAGTACGAGTTGAAATAAATAAAAAGTTACATTGCCATGGACCTTTCTTTTTTTTTTTTTTTTTTATGTTGGATGTAATTTCAAGTCATAAACAGTGCACAGTAAATCCAACGCAGTTTCTGTTTTCTGTTTTCATAAACAAAAGAACAATAATAAATATTTAACTAAACAATTAATTCAATAAAAAAATAAAAACTAATTGAATAATTTGCAGTATCTTTGCTGCCATCTTGTGAAATTAGACAACCTTGTATATATTTAGTCAGACAAGCCGCTGTAGCTTCTTAAAGCTTTTTTCTAATTTTCTTTAAAAAAACAAACAAAAAAACAACAACAACAGAGAAACACATATGCATTTCAACTTTGTGTACGTGTTTACTAAACAACGTCGGCTTTTGTTTTAATTAAACTTTTTTTTCTCGAAAGTTTTCGAGGATCGATGACGACTAAAGATTCGGTGGGAGGAGCGTTCCGGCCGGGAATAAAAAGCTGTCGGACCAGTTTCCTGTCCCACTTCCTTCTGTTCTCCATCGAGGTAAGATGACTCTCCTCAGCAGTTTTGCAATTTTTTTTTTTTAAATCAAATATTTTTTAAGTAGTGCAGTATCTGAAACACAGAAGTATCTTATTTCTTTGCTAACGCATTTCAACTATTGCTACGTTTTGCGCATAGTTTTAAATGTAAAGTCCCAAATGTGTGACTTGTCTGTATGGTTGCAATGTAGCGCCGACCTTACGTTTCCGCAATCCTTAACCATCCGCTCGTCAAACTAAACATTTTTGAACGACAAACTTACTGTATGAACTTTAGGTTAGTGTTTATTACGGTTTATTTGTATATTTCGACAAATTTTTCTTCTTCTAAACAAGTGAGGCTTGACCTCACCCGAAGGCAATGGCTGCCTCCTCTGCAGCGCATTCCTCTTTACTTGCTCTCAAAGTGATGTCTCTCAATGATGAAAACTTTCACAGACCTGTACTGAATGACTGTGATTGCAAACATTTATTCTGATGCGAGACGTCAAAATCTGTTAAGTTTGCAACGTGCCTCAGGCACGCTGCACGGGTTGGTCACGTGGGCTCTGAGCGTGACGATCGTTTGCCGCTGCATGCTAACAACCCTTTTGCTCGTTCGTCTTTTCAGAAATGGCCAAGAAGCGTCCAGAAGCGGCTGGCTGCCGAGGTAACTATCTTACACACTTATTAACAAGAAACACGACTGTAATGACTGAATGCAGCGATTTTGCGCAGAAATAAGATGCAATGCTACAGTGATGTTAACACTTGAACTCTCTCACTGAAACCTTGTGAGGAAAATATCACTGTGAATCTGAGTAGCGTCTTAAGTTTATTTTTATTAAGAATATCTCGATTCCAGCCCTGATGATTTCCCCCCTTTTTTTTTGTCTTTGTCCAGGTCGAAGAAGCTCAAGGTGAAAATTTACGACACGCCTTTTCTGTGTGGTGACTCTGGAGCTCCGTGCTACTGTGATGAATCTCTGAACTCTCTCTTACCGAATCACATTTTGAAGAAACCCCTTTACCAGATTCTGAGTGGGGCGAGGGCCCGAACTTGCTGACGATCACATGTGACTGAAGACATTGATATGTAACTGCTGATTGTCTTTGTAGATGTGTCTCTGCACTTGCCGCTAAAGTCTTCAAAGCACCTCAATTACACAGAGGTAAGGAAGAGATGCCGCGTCTAGTGAATGTAGATCAGGAGGGTGCAAACTGATGATTTCAATCAAAGACAAGCATATGCCTGAATTAGTGTGATGTCACCTTCAATCTGAACACCCTGCATTAATGCAATACTGACTTTAGGTGAGACGATACTTGGAATTAAAGTGTTACTCTGTCTCCAGGTGGACGCTGGACATGAAATGGAAGCAACGGCATTCACATGAATAATGTAAGTTCCTATAGAGTTTGGTGTGTCAGTGCAGTAGTCTGCACTCTATCCTGCAGTTCAGTTGAGTTATATTTTTCTCTATATAATAAAATAATAATAAACTTATTTGTACAGCGCTAAATCACAACCAAAGGCGCCTTTGTTTATTGTAAATAATACTAGACAGGTTTGGTCTGACGTTTGAAAGGATGAAATGGGGTAACACCCATCAAAGAGCTGGACGACTAATGTCTTATGGCAGCCATGTCACCAAAGCCCTGATCAAACTGGGTTAAACTGTCCAACATGTCAGCTCATTGTTGAGCTCTGCTAACCTGACTTTTTGTTTTAGGTTCCCTTGCTGTGACCCTTGGGGAAGCTGGTGCTGGTGATGTCACACGGTGAGATTTTCAGTCCTCATTTAAGCTGTAATTGTGAAGAAAAGGCAGCATCAATGCAGTTCAATGATGATGATTCTAGCTCACTTTGAAACCATGTGAAACCATACGAACATCTGAGCAACTGCAGTTGCCTAAAATGTTCTTTGATTTCATCCCTTTAACATAGAAATGTTCCAGTAAAAGATAACTGTTTTTAAATGCTGAACTTGCCGTTTACAGGTGACGGACCGGCAGCTTGCGCCATGGTGAAACCTGGAACTTGAAGGTAATGTCAGTCATTATTACACTTGCTGTGGCGTGTGTGTGTGTGCCTGCTGACTATGATGAGATAATCTTGGAATCTCGTTCGTCTGAACTGCTGTTGAGAAATTTCAAATCTGACATCAGCGATTTCCTACAGATGCTGTTTCCTCTCAGGTGTTGCACGTTGCTTGAAATGATCTTGTTTGTTGCAGGCCTCTGGATTTGGATGCTCAAGTTGTTGCAGTTTCTTGAAGACTGCTGTTGCAGGTGAGCATATTGCACCAGTGCTGGTGTTCAGAATTTGCACCATGAGTTTGTGGTATTGACGCGTCCATAGTCCTGTGGTCGGTTTCTTTTGTGATGACCCTTGCACATGTCTTACGCCCTGCGTTGATGCCAGAACCTGAAAAGGTGGACCCACTGGCATTGCCATGGCAATAAGGGGAAGATCCGTTGGGGTTACCAACAGTCTGAACAGAAACTGAATTTACAGAGATGACACATTCAGAAGTTAAACATTTAGTTTGGTATAGAAACTAAATGTGGAATAAAGGGACTTTAGGGTAATTCTAACATGTCCCCCCAGCCCCCTTTTTTTTTTTTTTTAACATTCATCTTCCCCTCTGTCAGCATGTTAATGAGGAACGAAGAGCCAGGACCTGCTTGGCGCTGCACAATGATGGACTTGTCGTCTCTCGAGGTGAATGTTTGGAAAGCCTAATGTGCTCTGTGAGGAAGTGATGATTTCCTGAATACCGCCCCAGTCTGAGAAATCATGACTGATTGGTATCCCCTCTGATCAAACAGGGACTCTTGCTCAGTAATCACTCTACTAGTCTGTACTTCATTAGTTCTTTCTCTCCCTGCACAGGCTCAAGGCATTTCTTGGTGAACATCTGCACCCCCTAGTGGTAAGTAATCGGAGTACAATGACTTCAAATTGGCTAAATGATGAGTTCCTGAATACCGCCCCAGTCTGAAAATGCATGACTGATTGGTATCCCCTCTGATGCCACAGAATATAGAGGGGAAAAAAATCACTCTACCAAATTTTCTTATGAAATAAAATGAAAAAAATGATTTGTTACAGCGTTGGTCCTGCTGTTGTCTCCAGTCCAAGATGTGACCGAAGACGGGACTTGACAGGTAAATTAACAAACCTTATAATGTTCCGGTGTGAACATTTGGTCCATGTTAACCCTGTAGCTGTGCAATTATTTGCACATGACAAAGTATAAATGATGAGTTCCTGAATACCGCCCCAGTCTGAAAATGCGTGACTGATTGGTATCCCCTCTGATGCCACATAGAATATAGAAAAAAATCACTCTACCAAATGTATATTCTCAATTTTAAAAAGAAATGATTCATTACAGCTTTGGTCCTGCTGTTGTCTCCAGTCCAGGATGTGACCGACGACGGGACTTGACGGGTAAATTAACAAACCTTATAACGTTCCGGTGTGAACATTTGGTCCATGTTAACCCTGTAGCTGCGCAATTATTTGCACATGACAAAGTATAAATGATGAGTTCCTGAATACCGCCCCAGTCTGAAAATGCATGACTGATTGGTATCCCCTCTGATGCCACATAGAATATAGAAAAAAAAATCACTCTTCCAAATATATACTCATTTTTGTTATATATATATATATTTTTTTTAAATGATTCATTACAGCTTTGGTCCTGCTGTTGTCTCCAGTCCAGGATGTGACCCAAGATGGGACTTGACAGGTAAATTAACAAACTTTATAATGTTCTGGTGTGGACATACTGTATGGTCTATATTAGCCCTGTAGCTGCTTAATTATTTGCACATGACAAAGTATAAATGATGAGTTCCTAAATACCGCCCCAGTCTGAAAATGCATGACTGATTGGTATCCCCTCTGATCAACACTGCTACATGTCTCTGTGGGACTACAGCAAAATTGACATTACTAAAGTATCTTTTTCTTCCCCTGTAGGCCATGCATCACCTCCCTGCCAATCGTTGGATTCTTGTGGAGCAGAGCTCAAAGTTTTCCACTGTTTGTTTAGAGGGTAATGTGGGGTTGTTGGACAATAAAATTGTACATTACTCAAAACTTGTCAGTTTGAGTTCTTGGGTTTACCTGCCAATGACATGAGGCAAACTAATTACTAACTAATCATTGGTAAAATGGGGTGGGTTTTCAATAATGTGCAAGTCACACCTGAAAGTAAGCTAGCAATTAAGGACTTGATAATAAATATACAGATGAAGGTTCAACCATACGTACTTAAATTTGTGAAATAAATGGTCAAACTTGTCATTCTGTAGATGGCACATAAATCATTAGTTATATCTAGGAGGGGAAAAAACCCCAAAAAACATACCTGATATATGGGTGTCGGCCCATTGAAGCTGCCTAATTAAACTCAAGATTATTGGATTGTATGGAGGGCTAAAAGTGCCATAATCCCAAAACACCAAATATGCATTTACATTGGAAATACTTGTCATTAAAAATTTTTTTTTTTTCCTGTGCTCTAAGTACTAATGTACAGTTAGCCTAGCCTGAGTGGATGGGCTAACCTGTAACACTTGTAACCACCATATTTGGCAGCATTTGGGTCCTTTTGTTTCCTGTTCTGGAAGGAATGTGTACACATCACACATTCCTTGTGGTCAGACTGGGAGTAGGCCCTTTCTACCCTTTGTGGTTTCCTGTTAATGTGACGAAATGTCTTGTGTCCACACCTGCCTGTTGCACAATCCCCTGATCCTCTAACCTGGAGAAAGAGGGACTGTTGTCAAAAAGGATCCTTCTTGGGTTTCTTGTGTCTGAGACAAATGTCGTCCTGTCTACTTTAGCTGTGGATTGGTTGAAATGTTTGGACAAGGCTCACAAAGAAAATGGAGCCTTGTGTGCTCTGATGAGTTTCTAGCCCAGGCATGGGCAAACTACAGCCCGGGGGCCATCTGCGGCCCGTTAAGCTTTTTAATCCAGCCCGCCGAACTTTAAGAAATGATTAATAGTAAGTCATGAAAAAGCTATAATTACATCTATGTTTTCAGTGTTTTAAGAGTCATTTCAATAAAGAGCTAAATGCTGTGGGGCTTCAAAGATACATATTTCATTGTAACTTTGCATTTGTTCATTTTCAATAGACGTGTTTTTTGCCTATCCCTCATACATGTTAATAGGCCCCTCTGTCAAATTTTAGAACCCATTGTGGCCCACCAGTCAAAAGGTTTGCCCACCCCTGTTCTAGCCTGTAGGAGAGAACCTCTGGTGGTTTTATAACCTCTAGGTCAGGGGGTGCTTACACCTTTTCAACATGCAAGCTACTTTTAAAATGACCAAGTCAAAAAGATCTACCTACTATGAAATCGGTGTGTGTGTAACGCAGATGTTTTGCTAGCAGGATCTCCCAGGTCTGTGGTGCGTGCGCACTTTGAAACGCATTTTCCCGAGCGAGGCGTCTCGATCCGTTTACGCGAGGATTGCAAGATCACGCGACAACCACGGTAGTTTCGCGTGTATTTAAAGAAAAGAACTGCGAAACTCTTTTTGATGTCCCTGTCTGGTCTCATACAAAATGCAGGTATCTAAAGTATACATTGATTTTGTTCATTATAGCCGATACGTCACATTCACCTCTCTCTCTCTATGGGCACCCCTGCTCTGTGTGAACTGGGCTATCTGTGCTATTTCACAGGATGGGCCCAGTCTCAGCCTTTCCTGTGTTGCCATTCAATATTGACCTAAGAAGCTCTGAGGAGAACGTGAAAGTATGTGAATTTGTATCTAAATTTTTTAAATTTGTGCATTAAAATGTTTAGCGTTATTCTCTTTGAATTAATGACACCCTATCACCTATGTATTTATTACAATCTGCATGCTAGTATAAAACTTGTCAACTTGAATATAAGGGGAAAAAGAAAAAAACATGCTTTTATTTACCAAACTGTAAACAATACCCAGCTCAACAGCTGTAACTCATCAAAAGGCAACTTAGTTGAGGGTGATATTGGAGACCAAAGAGTCACATCTTGAAGTTACTTATCAGTAAATAGGTTGTACTGTGTGGTACGTAACTATGAATCCGGCTGGGTTCAGACCACAAAGCATTTTTTCTAGATGGCAGCAGCTAAAAAAAAAAGGTCACCTCCATATCGGCCTCAAGCTCCAAAAACCCAACAAGCGCTTTGTTGCGTCAGTCGTGCTCCAAAAAAACGGAATGTTTTTGGTCAGAAACGATCAGAGAGATTCAGTTTCAGTCTGAGGTGAAGATCCTGGAAACAATGTCGTTCAACAGCCAGTCCACTCCCGTTAACAAGTTCTCCCCAGTGATTGCACTACAGCTGATGATGCACCAGTGGTGAGTCTTGATCTCGTCCAGGCCCAGCGCCTACAGGACACAGAGAACACACCCACTTAGATTTTTGTTGCTAAACAGACAAATCCCACCCAACCTGAGTCAAACCAAGAGCGTGTTGCTGTGTTTGCAACTGGGACAAATCTCACCTCCCGAATGGCTTCCTTTGACAGCGCACCTGGTAAATCCTGCTTGTTGGCAAACACCAACAACGTTGCGCCGGCTAACCTCTGGCAGGAGGAAAGAATGATGATGATGATTAGATTAGATTAGATTCAACTTTATAGTCACTGCGCATGTCACAAGTACACAGCATGGAAATGCAGTTAGCATCCAACCAGAGTGCTTAGCAGTGAATTAAATACAAATGTACAGTAGATAAACACTATATATTCTTATTGTTGTCGCTGTATTCTTTGTTATCTGTTTATTTGTATACGTACAATTATGACAGAATAAACTGAACTACCGTGTTTATCTCTATCTATACACATTACATACATAGTGCATATAAATAATTGAACTGTTGCTATAAAGTGCAGGTATGAAATAATGAAAAAATAAATAATGAGTGAATAAAAACTTATACATATGATATAGGTACGTATGACCACCAAATTTGACATTTGTCCCTGTCTGTGATTCTAAATTAAAACGTGGGTGTGACGTACCTCCTCCAGCAGCAGGGTACTGAGCTCCTGCCGACAGTCCTCCAGCCTCAGTCTGTCTGCGCTGTCCACCACCCACACCAAGCCGTCTGTGCTCTCAAAGTAGTTCCTCCAGTAGGACCGCAGCGACTTTTGACCCCCTACGTCCCAAATATTCAGCTTATACCTGCAAGAAAACATCACAGGCATTTTTTTTTCTCCCCTCTGAAGTGAAATACACACCTTCAAGTAGCTGTACATGAGCAGTGGGAATGGGTGAAAAATGACAATTAGTCGTTCAGTTGGTGGTGTGGGCACAGTTGGCCTGTGAACTGCGAGTGTGGTGTGAAAGACTGACTCCTTCCTCAGCCATGTTTAGCATAGAGGTATGGATATACTGTATGTTGCTTTGCAAAATAAACAAATAAAAATCACACCTTCACAAAATGTGCAATGATTATGTGTGATATATAGCAAAGCAAATCATCAACACCCACTTACAGTGCCTGATTAGAAAAAAAAAACCCAAAAAACATCATTAGTCCATTGAGTCCCTTTTCTGTTGCTTCCATTTCCATGACAAATACAGAGGCACTTTTTGATGAATTTTTAGGTTATTCATCAAAATGACTACAGATGTACAAAATTATTACAAATGAGTGATTCTAATATTACTTATATTATAACTATTAGAGGCTTTGAGGAACATTTGTATGTACACATAATTTGTCATACCTCTGAATTTGATGTATAGAAATTGAACGTGTATGAGTTTATATATTACTATATTTGTCTGATATTGTGCTTCAAATCGACATGGCATCAACACGCACTTGCTGCACAGCCATCAAACCAATCTCCAGTCGCACCATGTCCAAAAGCACTGCCTATCAAATTCATTTTGAGCTTCTCTTGTTATGTAACGTGTCTACATTCCTTGTTGCTGCCAAGTAATTGGCTAAATAGATATTAGTGTTGGTGTGCAGTTAAGGACGAGAGGGCCAAGAGAGGGGTTACGATGCAGGCACAGCATTGTATTGCGTTGTCCGCATTACCCTCGGTGCTCCAGAGTTTTGATGTTGAAGCCCAACGTCGGTGAAATGGTGCTGACGTCTTCACCATTAAATTTCTTGAGGATCGTAGTCTTCCCAGCGTTGTCGAGCCCGCTGCATGAACAGGGTTAAGGATCAAACGCTCCCGATACAATGCTGTCATGTTGCTAAGCTAGCAGCGACACATCATTAAAAGGATACAGGATCAGGAGTCTCATTTCCTTCTCCTTCTCCTTCAGCTTCTTTAAAATACTCATCAAACCCATCACGAAGGCGTCCTGTGCAACCCTGTGGCGAAGATATGATGTTTCAGGCAATTACTTCTTCTAGTTTCGTGTGCAATGTATCAGAAAACCAGACACATCACGAACCAGGAAGAGGTTGGACTGTTAGTCCCGCCCACGTCGAGCCCAATTGGACTGTACAGCAAAGTGAATGCCGATTGGCTTCAGTTGACGTCGGCTGATTGGTGGGTTGGTGTGTTACGCAAAAAGTCCAGACTGGAGTTTAGAATCATGCATTCTAACGTTATATACTCATTTACAATGAGTTTGGTAAACTATTTGTCTTCGACACGGCCAGCCCAGCTTATTTCATTGCGTTTGGCGCCGCATAGTGTTGTGGTGTCTGAATAACACTGACTACCACCACCACCAACAACAACAAAGAAAACAGAGATCATACTAATTTGAAATATTTAATGTAACAATCAGTATTGGGCAGGTTTTGGACATGTCACAACAGGCAAAATTAGATAACTGGGACGTGTGATTGGCTCATAACATGAGAAAAATACAACATTTGACTAAAATGAACGAAACAAAAGTCCCTCCTGTGCAGAGGTAGCAATAAAAGCTACATTGGAATTCATTATGTCCAATGTTCGAGTAGCCCGCACTTTGATCCTCTTAAAGTTTGCCTGTGTGTCATATACTTTGGACCAGCTGACAGGGTGGAGGTCCAGGAAGTGCGTGAAAGCAATAGGCCAAGATGACAATTTTCAGTTTTGCAGAGATTTTTTATGTTGCACTGTTTATAGAAGGCAAACAGTAGTGCGCCTTACCTTAAATCAATAGCAAAGATAGAAACTGGTATCGAAAGCCAGCCAAAATAGATACAATTAAGCAGCTCCAGTGTTTAAAAAAATGGTGAAACGCATTCAAACATTGAAACCAAACACTCATTAGAGCAAAGCAAGCTTGCACGTTATCAAGTCATCCACTTAACCCACAAGATAGAAAGGTGGATGCAGGTGCGTGGCTCAGCTCTTTTCTGTTATATGTACATATGCAAAGTGGAACAACCGAGGTACAAGACAACATTTTACACTGTCTGACAAGAAATCAGTCAAATGATTGTTGTTGTTTTTTGTTTTAACTTGTAATCTAAGAGTGACTGTGTCTGATGGAATGTTTTAGGGTGATTTTTTCTTTGTCATTTTAACTTGCATTGTTTGTCTTTTATCTTCTTTTTATTTACTTAATTCCTTCTTTTTATGCACCACTCGGGGGCTGCTGCAATTGCGTCACGCACCTTCAGTATGTTTGATGACAATAAAGACGTTCATTCAGTCGTTGAAAATGATTTTACTTTCAGAATTCACTTTAATATTTTATTGATTTGTCACAACAATATCTTTCTGTTAGTCCTCTCGATTGTACATTTGGTTCACAGCCGCCCCTTTTATGCTTCTGAGCAACCCAGACAATCAGTGACACACAGACAGTGGTGTGTTTTGATAGGCCGAAGCAAGCACAAATATCAATGCATCTCTCGCCAAATGTTTTTTTTGTCTGAAATTGATTCGTATTACTGTACAAGTGCTTTGAATGGCTAAATTCCGCTTGTGGATAAATGTGTGCAAACTGTTTGTTTTAAGAGGAAACATGGGTGGCTGCCCATAAAATGATGTGATGGCTTATCTAAAACAGAGAATTACACTCTACAGATGGATAGGGGCAACGATAACATCGATAACAACACCAAATATTGCACATTTCTTCCTCACATCTTAGGTGCAGCTGGAGAGGAGTTGTCTGGTATGAGGAATCAATCCCAGGGGTTTCCCATCAACTGCATTCTTGTGGGATAATCTGTCCATCTATTTTCTTTTTCGCTCCCAACACATCCGCCTACTACCCAGACATAGGGAAGGCAGGGGGCTGCATTCACACAGGCCTAGTCAGTCATTTCCTGGTGGTATCATTCGAGAAATTCCCAGCTGCAGTCCGCAGACCTGTTGCCTGATCATTTCTCACGATGGCTATGGAGCCTATGGATCGTTTCACCAATCTATTTACAAGAAATACTTTAGCCACCTTCAAAAATGAAAGTATTACTGTCGCTCTACGTTGTTGTCATTCATGTTCGAACTTGGAGAAATGCGGTCAACATGAGTGTGAAAATGAAAGCACCGCGTATGACACGTGTGGCCGGCAGGGCAGAACGCCCAGGCACGTTGAGTCGGCGAAGGAAAACCGAAAGCAGACGCTGCATCTGTTTGCTTTAACGGATCAACAGCCTGCAGGAGATCCGAAAGTCAGCGCTCACTTTTGAGCGCACGCGCATTCTGGACGCTGCGTTGAAATAAAAGTTCTCGTTTTTTTTTTCTTTTTTTCTTTTTCTTTTTTCTGAATTTCAATCATTCGCTCGCCTGTGCGTCACAAATGTCTCGGTTTCAGTCGGCGGGATCGCTGCGAGGATGACCCGAGGAGGCCGGTCACTCAGCCGCAGCCTGTTGCCGGACGACCAGAGGACGTTAGGAGGAGATGCCCCCGTTGTCCATGAGCACCGAGTACGCACCCAGCACCCTGCCAGCTGAGAAGGAGCCCGGTGACACATTTGCATCGGTAAGTCCCTACCAGTAAGAATAATAATAAGAAAAGAAAAAAAAAAAAAAAAAAAAAAAATCAGTTAAGTATCTCTTGGCATTTATTTCAATCTGATTTAAGCATTATTTTGTCGCATATATTCAAAGTCAAACATTAAATAAAGATATAATTAATACAACGTTGATTTAGCAGACATATGTACCAATAAGTTCAATTCTATCTGGGAGGAATAATTGGATCGCACTTATCCATGATCATCAACACACCAATAATCTTAAACGAAAATGAAATTGTGACCTCGCAGTTGCAGCCTTGTCAGTTGTTATGCCACCAGCACACTTGTTTTTGTTCAGTAATCCCGGATTTTAAATCGTCCATCAGTGACAGTGGAACAACTTTGCACACACAGAATAAGATGAACCCATCTAACACCCATCTAACGATAATTAGCACCTGCACACTTGTGTAAGGAGGTGATAGTGTAGGTTAAAACATACATTAACCTTTGTCATTAAAATTTACTTTGCATTTCACCCCTAAAGCGTTGGCTTTGTAACTAATGTGTCACGTGCTGCAATCCACCTACTTTCTGTTTGAATGGAGTGAACATTTAAAAAAATCTTTTGATAAATCCACTCCATGTAAAAGTAATTGTCTGTTCCAGTTTAAATAGTAAATATCAACCTCAGGAGATCATTGTCTTAAGAAGACATGACTGCTAACTGCGCCTGACCCTTCTTGCCCTGCCGTTTGCTGCTATTGTACATTGTGTTTTTTTTTGTTTTTTTTACAGGAGATAGTTGAGGATGGACAAACTACAAGACAGAGTGGAATGAAGAGGAAGAAGAACAGGGATGCTGCGAGGAAGAGTCGCATGAGGCAAACGGAGAAAGCCGACGAGCTTCATGAGGTTGTAATCATTCACTTCTGTCTCTTCCTGTAGTCACAGCCACGCAATTCTGCTCTCTCTCTCTCTCTCTCTCTCTCTCTCTCTCTCTCATTCTCTTTCTCTCTCTCCCTCTCTCTCTCTCTCACACGCACACGTACGCGCACACATACTCGCACTCAGTCATTGTGCGTGTCTGCGTGACCGGTGGTCTCTTGTGTAATCTGGCCACATGCAGCAGCCGTTTCTTGTAAATAGTCTGCTTAGTAGAAGAGCTACTACCTCCTCCTGCTGCACTCCCCACTCTCCGCCCCTTCCTCTGGAAAGCCATGCCTATCCTCCATGGCACGAATTCCAAAGGTGCTCACACACACACACACACACACACACACACACACACACACACACACACACACACACACACACACACACACACACACACACACACACACACCAGGCTTTCAGGCTTTGCACTGCACTGTGGCAGCAACTCTTTGTTGTCCTTTTCTGAAAAAGAAAAAAAAATCTGGTTCTTGTATTCATTGGGAATTAAACTAAATTAGGCCCTGTGGTGCCATCGCTCAGAAGTGCAGCCTCAAAATCCAAACATTCCTTGTTCCGCTGTGCTTATGTAGTAAATAGGAAACTGCCAGCAGTGTTCGTCCTATGCACAAATAATTACTTATCCAGTTTAAAGAGATCCAAGCACCTCTTTCTCCATCATAAAATCATCCATCCATCCATCCATCCATCCATTTTCAATACCCGCTTCTTCCTGAGCTCAGGGTCACGGGGGTCTGCTGGAGCCTATCCCAGATGTCACAGGGCTGAAGGCAGGGGCACACCCTGGACAAGTCGCCAGTTAAAATCATCATCATTTCTTTTTACATTTTTACATTTTCTTTTGGAAGAAAGACCAGCTAATGACCTCGAGTCACTGCTCCTGCCTTGAAGTAGCCTGCAATACACTCACATTTTAATTGCCCCAGTCCTCTTACTGAACTAAAGAAATCTTTACTTTTGCTTTTGGTTCATTTGGAGCACGCGTTTGCGAGAGGCGTGTCAATCTCTAACTCTCAGCAAAAGACAGTGAATGATTTACCAGTGTCTTTAAAGTCTTGAGCAGTAATGTGGGATAATACCGTGACTTGTTTTTTTTTTTAATTTTTTTTTTTACTGTTGGCAACTTAAAACAAGCTAAAAAAAAACCTTTTCAGTGTGTTTCTCAGCCTTGTCTATGGTGGAACACCAAATAGCACAATTTATAACTTTATGATTTAATGGTCCCTCTGCATGCTGAGAGCGCATGTTGATAAACATCCCTCTGAACCTACTGTACATACAGTTCTAGTTTACTGTGCTGCTCCCAGTGACATGGCTCTCTGTGTTCTTTTTCCTTTTTGCCACACCTCGAAACTGGAAAGATGGCTGTGTAAACTGGAAATTTGTTCATCATGTTAACATATTCTCCTTCTATTATGCTTCTTGCTTTTCCTTGTTTTTGTTTTACAAGTGGGCTTGTTGACAAAAAAAAAACCAAACTGCGTCAAACACAGATTCACACAGTTGGTGTGCTCCAACTTCCACTGTTTAGAGTCCCACATTGAACCCATTTTCAGACCTTAATTTTCCCTAACAGATTCCAGAGAAGGTCTCGCTCCATTCACTCCAAACGCTGGCTTTCAGCTTCAGCTTTGTAGTGGAAAAAGTATTGTTCATGTCTTCCTCGTGAATGTTTAGCCTAACAGTGAACCACGTACTACTCATGTGGGGTATACGCTGAGTGCTAAAACTTGATTTCATGCATTTCATCAGAATGAGTAAAAACAAACTGCTTGCATGTTACATTGCCTTGGAATCTGCTATAGTTTGGGGTAACACTGACACCTCTGACCTCCCTCGATCCACGACGTGGATGTTAAATCTTGCCGGCCTTCTTCTGTAGGCCTCCTCCTCCTACCTCACCAACTAGCTGGAGAGACACAGAGGGGAGGGGACACGCATATGTACACGCATATGTACACTCTGCACTTCCTCGTATGCTTTGGACAGCTCGGCTTCAACTTTGTCTTCAACACGGTTGCTGTTCCCCTTTGCAAGAATAAAACTTCTCCTTCATTGGCCAGAGCTCAGACTTCTTCTTCACTCACTTAGCTAAACATATTTCAAAAAACACCATCCTCATGTTTGCTAGAGGACATAACCGTGGTATAAACGAAGCTGAGAGGATGTGTAGTCACTGGCGGTGAGACATATCAGTGACATATATATATATATATATATATATACATTATATAGATTTCCTCTGAGGTTTTGACTTTGGCTGCACGCCATCCAGTGGTTGGGCCTCTATCATAGGGCTGATGAAAAGCAACAGCAAAGGTTGGAACTCCTGCTTTATTGCAGGCCAAGTTGTGCCTACGATGACATTATGTGGGCGCGATGTGACTGTTTTTATTATTAGTTGTCCGTTGATGTATGTCTTTCATTACTTTTTATGGCTGATAAGCGTCCACTCCTCTCGGCAATAAAAATAAACCTGAGTCTTTGTCATTTCTGACATTTAAGTCTCCTCAGGTGTTGGTCCTTGTCGTCACCCCCCTCGTTTGGACTCGTGACCTCTTCTTGTTTTGACGATTCCCCTCTTTTCCCCTCCTTGCAGGAGCTCCAGGGCCTGGAAAACTCAAACTCGGCCATTCAGAAGGACATTGACTCTTTGAAAAAGCAACTTTACTACTACACACTCGTCCTTGAGCGCCACAAACCTTTCTGCTGCCTTAAGGACGCCACGGCCAGCTCTGCTTCCACGCCTGTCGGTCTCGCTGGCTCGCCGGCAGCTGTCACTCGGGCCTCGGCCTCCCCTCAAACAGCTGGACTCTCTCTCCTCACCTCCTTTGACTCCAGTCCTCAGATTCACAAAAGCGCTCGTCTCACATCTTCAACCCCCGGTGCAGCTTTCACCTCGTCCTATGACCTCGGCACGTCCACCTCCGCCTTAACAACCTCTGCGCACTCTGACTCCTTCCCCCCGCTGCAGCCTTCCCACTCTCTGTTTGCAGATCACTCCCCTCCCCTGACAACACTAGAGGGAGCAACGCCAGCCTGCACCCCTCCAATCACTGCTGCTGCTACGTCTCCACCAAACCGAGTTGCCCTCAGTGACCATCCCTTATCTGCTCTTTTTTCCACGCCTGTTTCTAACAGTACCTTTCTGATGAACCGGGCCTCATCCAGCGCCCCCCTCTCATGCTCTCATTCAGCAGCTGAAAGGAGAGGTCCAGTTAGCTCCCCAGTCCATGTTCACCAGCTGCCCGCGGACCACACAAAACATTTGCGGCCCATGGAAAATTCCCTACATTCGAGCCTGCCAAGCTCTCATCTGTCGCCGTACCCTCAGTCCCTCTCAGCGTCCCCTCAAGAAACTGCTTCCACCACCTCCTCAGGTGGAGGCTTTGGTGAGAACATTTCCTCCGAATCAGAATCTCTGCTCTCCCTGCTCATCGTCCCTCCTCCCCTCAGTCTGCCTCCAACCGATTTCATCAGCCTTCCCGAGTCCTTTGCTCAATCTTCTTTGTCACCACTGTTTGACATTTCAACAGATGTTTCGCTTTCTGAGCTCCTCACCACAGATGAGTGGATACTTGAATAACTATGAATTACATTACATGTCTAACAAAACACAGGGAGACCAGTTTTCCAAGCAGCAGTCTAAAGGGGATATTTTAGTGGATGACACAGTTAAGACAACTCCTCCTTCTTCTAGTTGGCTACATAGCATCCTAGCTGTAGAAGGTGGGAAGCGTGGTGAAGACACTGACCAATCTAACATCTGTACAGGAACCAAACCCTGACATCAGCAAATGTACATTTTAAAAGGTCTTTTGCTTAGACCTCAGACAGTCGTGACTCGTGAGTGACTATAGATGTGAAGGTTTCAACATTACAAATGTGACTTTTTCACAGGGTGTGGTTTTTCACTTCCCTGTAACTTCTATGAAATGCAATTGAAGAATCCTAATTACTCATTTGAGTTGAAGGAGATTGTGAAAATCAAGCAGAAATGTTCTGATTACTTTAATTGAACCCTGTAAAAGTTCTCTTTTTAAACAATTAATGTGAGCTTTAATTTCTAAAATCAAACACACAGACACTCACTCAAATGTTTTGCTGCCACTCACAGTGTATTTTTTAAAAGATTATAAATATATATACATATTTTCTTTCTTGAAAAAGATCAACAGCTTGGATATTTTTCCTATTTCTCTTAAATTCTAGAATTTTATTGATTTTACACTTGAATCATTTATTTTTGCCAAGCTATGGGAAGATGCAAAACCAGGTGAAATTGGTAAGAATGCAGTTTTGAATTGTGATGTCAGGATGACAAATGATAGATTGGTTACATCCTTTTGTTGTAAGATGTATTCGCATTAAAATACACATTTTAGTGCTGGTTCCATTCCAGTAGTAAATTTCACAAATGTTTCCAGTTTTAATCAGAAAACTCTGAAACTATAAGAAATGTATGTGTATTTTCTGTTGTTGTTGTTGTTGTTGTTGTTGTTGTTGTTTTTTTTTTTTTTTAATGTGCACCATTATTTGTATGTTTGACTTAATTTATCATACATTAGATTTGTATATTTATGCTGCAGGGCTTTTCACACCTGTAAAACTAATCGCTATCAATTGTTCTTTGTTTTCAACGCAGATGTTTTAATAAAATAAAATGCTTTAGCATACAAATGCTGTGCCCTACAATCGGTTCCTGCAGCCTTATTTGATCAAAAAAGACTGGTTGCTGACCACCAACGTTTCTGTGTTGTGCAATATTTGATTTAATACTGTCTTTAACTTTATAGTGTTTCTGTGTTTGTTACATGAGTCAAGAATAAATTAATGGGACTTTTCCTTTAAAGACATCATGGGGTTGATACTTCCTCCTTAGTAAAACACTTTAACACTTGCTCAGTGGGTTGCTATGAAATTCAGTGCAGAGATTTATGCCTCCCTGGAGGTATAATGACGACTGTGGTGATCACCTTCCTATTACCGAGCGCCATCATCAGGTCAGAAACGCAAACTGTTTTTACTGGACAAAAAAAAAACCTCTCCTGCGATGTGTGTACTGGTGCTGAATATGAGTGTAAGACATTTAGTGATTAATAGGCTACTCATCATGATGTTTACATTAAAATGTCAGATACAGTCTGATGCTCCATGTCCCTGTCCGATTGCATCGACGGTGCCGATACATCAGAAAACTATAACAAATAGTCTAATGTAGAAATGGATTTTGTCATGTGTATTACACCACAGTTGGAGCGGTCTGATCTATTATTATTTATTTCTCGGACTAGTGTGTCGATGGCGCCGAAGAGAGCAGGGCAGGCAGAGCACATCCACCTGCAGCCAAGGTGGGACCTCTGAGAAGAAGCTGATAACGCGCGCCAGAAATGAGACCGTTATACATATTATACTATAGTGGTTGGAACCCTGCATTCAACGCACTCATACTCATCCCCAAACAGGAAGCAGGCGAAATGAGGGGGGAGTGAGGGTTGAGGGGAGACAGACATGAGCTATGACGCGCTGCTGGAGAAATGGGAGCAAATGATGCGTTTCATAATCGAGGTGTAAACGCGTCCGCAGGACCTGCAGACGTGATGCAATGGCAGCGAAGAAGCACCGGGCACAAATAACTTTATGAACGAACCGACTTACAGTGGCAAATCCAAGCCACATAAATAAAAGCAAATAAATAAATAAGTCTTTCCCATAGCGTCATCCGCAGTGAGGAGACTCTCTCTCCTTGCACCACCTTTCTGCTGAGAAGCCACAGGGAAGGCAGCCAGAATAAGACAGAGGACATCCGGTCATGACTTTCGAAATAAAGCCCTTACAGCGCACCAGTAAAATAGGCACTAATCAAACTCTTGCTTTTTGGAAATTGATACCATGGATAAATAGTAAAGATAAATCATATTGAGTCGTTTGGATAAGATTTTAGGTAAATTATTCAGTTCACATAAAGATAAACCGTCATTTTGTAGCACTATCATTATTTTTCCTTCTCCTTCCGCAGTCGACTTTCTGTTCTCTTATCAAGCCTGGCACACTCAATTACCCTGCTCAATCTGCAATGAATTTCAAATCTATGTATTCATGAAAATTCTAGATCTCCAGTCAAAATAATAATTATCATGGCAATACAATGACATCCAGACCAGTGACTGGACAAAAAATACATTAAGAAAAATCAATTAATCAATCAATCCAACCGACGAATCGACTAATCAATCAATCAATCAATCAATCAATCAATCAATCTGTTAGTACTAGAAAACAATTCATTAGTTTAATTTTCAGTGTTTAATGAGTTACTTCAACAAAGAGGACGTCAAAGAAGTATTTTTGTTGTAACTTTGCTTTTGTTCGTTTTCTATTGACATTAAAGCAAATGTTCTACATATCAGATGATATATTTGCTTCTCCTATGAGGTGGCTCACAAAAACACTCCATCCATCTGCTCCTGCTCCGGCCCCTCTGTCATATTTTCGAACCCTTTGTGGCCCACCAGTCAAAAAGTTTGCCCATCCTTGGTCTCTATACCTTGCTTCACGTATGACGCGCTTCTCCACTATACGCTGAAAGTCTAGAGAGGCGACTTCCGGTGCTTCCCGGACGCTCTTGGCGCAACTTGATGCAGCTGGCTGAGGCGCTGTAGGACGAGCGAATAACGGGATGTGAGGAGGAGGGGGGGCGACGACGAGAGCGGAACGCGTCAGACTGACAGACAGACACCGACGGGCTGCTATTGTGTAACACGGGCCTTCTCCCTCTCTCTTCTTTCTTCCGCTGCCGCCAAGGAAGGGCTTGCTCTGCCTTTATCCGACTGCCCTCAGCCTCCTCTCCGGCCAAGGCGGAGGTTGAGGCGGAGCTTCGTTGCATCGGCCGCTGGAGGAGCCGCACATGTCGGCAGCGTTTGTTTCCCCGCCCTGATAGGACGGCATCAGGAGGAGGACTGCGCTTGAAGAAGAAGGGAGGGGGGGAAACGGCGACCAAAGCATCCTGACCGTCACCTCGGAGAGAAAAGACTGTGCGCGTTAGCGTAAGCAGGCGCGGCCGTTTTTTGACGCGTGGATGAGGATCGGCTGAGAGAGAGAGAGAGAGAGAGAGAGAGAGAGAGAGAGAGAGAGAGAGAGAGAGAGAGAGAGAGAGAGAGAGAGACAACGGCGGAGATACACAACAGTGATGCGGCAACCGAGGTGGGCCCAGATTGATGATTTTATGATATCATCATCATCCACCGCCAGGACCAATCAGTGATTTTATTGATACGGAGCATCATTCGAGGAGAAGGACAATATAAACTGACCTGCTGGGTGCAGCTTTTTTATTTTTTAATTTTCAATTCCAGCCTATAGGTGAGCACGTCGAGGAGCCTGACTCAATTTCTTTGCCAAGAATAAGAAAAAAAAGGAGACACAAAACCGTGAAGCCAATTATCGGTACAAGGAGGGAAAATAACCGGATCGAGGCAGGCGACTCTTCTGAGTGTGTGTGCATGTGACGCCAATACAGCAGCCGAGCGGTGTGTGTTTTGTGCGTGCGTGCGCGCGCGAGCAGGCGCGCCTGTCTGAGCATCATCTGTGCAAGGCCACTTCACCACGGGGATGAGACACAAGCGGAGCCTCATCTGCGCGTGAGTCAACAGCGGGAGGATTTAGGGATGCTGCCGCTGCTGCTGCTGGTGCCGCCGCCGCCACTGCTGCCGCCGCCGCTGCTGCTGATTCCATTTCCGCTCTGATCGAGACAACGAGGGGGTTACAGAGCAGCTCGGGACCGGGCTTCTGGAAGACATCTCTCGCCACCTCTCCTACACCTTCTGCCCCTTTAATCCTCCTCCTCCTCCTCCTCCTCCTCCTCCTCCACTTCCTTCCTCCAGCAGCCCGGAGCGTCACTTCACCCTAATCAATTGCGGACCCATCCTGTGATTCACACAGCCCACCCACCTCCTCCATCCTCTCCCCCCCCTGCCCCCCCCCCCCCCCCTTCTCGTCCTCCGAGGCGCCTCTTTACGCACTGACACGCGAAAAAAAAAAAAAAAAAAAAAAAAAAGGCTCCCGCGATACACACGTACACGCGGCGTATCCATCGGCACCGCCATCATGGAGACGACCAAGCTGCCTCCGTCCAGCCCGTCTTCGCCCACCAGCTTCTCGGTGCCGTCCGCGGAGAAGGTGGACGGCTTCCCGCGCAGGTCCATGCGCAGAGCCCGGCAGAGGAGGTCCCACAGCTCGTCCCAGTTCCGCTACCAGAGCTCCCAGGTGGAGCTCACCCCGCTGCCCCTGCTCAAAGGTGAGACGCTGTTTACTCTCCCAGGGCGCTCGATAAAGACGATGGAGGGGTTAGTGGGTGGTGGTGGTAGTGGTGGTACTACGATGAGAATCTACTCATGGTTAAAGTCCAAGGATGAATCTTAGCTCCAATCTCACTGGGACGCTCCTCCAAGTGGACTGCCACTGGAAAAGGTCTGTTGATGTACTTTCTATTGATAGGCGTCCACCGATACAGGCTGCCCTCCCTGCCCTTGTCCTCTCCCTGACCGAGGCAGGTTTTTTTTCTTTTGGTGGGGGAGGAGGGGTTGCAGGGGTGACAGAAAACAAACAAACATTTTCACCATGAAGCAGTCATTAAGGCTCATTTAAAAAACAGACTCTCAAGAGCTTAATTGATGGTATCTTAAAGATAATAGAACAACACAGTGGCCAGACTTGTGAGAAATTAAATCAAGTAACACACTAGTGTAATTTTACGTCAACTCTAATATGCATTGTCTAAAATTGAAGTCATGTGAGTATAATTTTGTGTCAGCAGGTTAAGATCAAATGAAATATATTTAGTGTAGTTGTAAAGACAGAGGTAGCAGATTTTTTAAATTTGTTTTTTTATACAGTATTTCTCTCATTTGTCCTTCTGTCTTGAAACAGTCAGTACTCTTCACTTGTATTTAGCTCTATTGTCAAATAACTGTTTCCATGCATCCAAGTATTGTAAGATTAGCAAGTACAATGTGTAAAGTGTGTGAGTCAGTCAAGTCCACATGGTTGACTGATAAAATGCAGTACAATTATGTTTTTTTGTGATTGATCAAATGACTGAATATGGAAGCTCCTGTCCTCTCAAAGGCTTTCACAACAATAACCCCATAGTTGCCTTATTTCACAAACCACATGCAGGTATTTTGGTGACTACACAACTTGTCTGTCTAGATCTGCACTATTTTGACATTGCTTCTGGCCACGGTTCTGCTCCCGAACCAGCCGCTATACAAACTCTTTGATTTATGTGAGCTTGTTCAGGTGAAGGCTTGAGGCCATTTTATAATGTACTGCTGTATATGCTTCCCACCGAGCAGGCAGCCGAGGTCTTTGAGCTGTTTTGTTGGGCAGAGAAGAAAATTCCTGGAAAAGATAACTTTGAATAAATTAAATAGAATCAATCATGCTAAATAATTTATAATGGGAAATACATCTTCATTCCCTAAAGGCCTAAGGTGCAACATTTTAGGGGTATATATGCATGTTTCGTGCATGCAAGTGTTTTGTTTAGTGAAGTAACCAATGAATCACTATTGCACTGTCCTTCTCTAATAATAAGCCTTTATATTTACTTTGGGAGTGTGTTCACTTGGCTGAAGGATTCCATATTGTATGCACTGCTTAACTACTGTTTCAAGTGGGACAGCAGAGAACATGACTTTAACTTTAGCTTTTTTTGCAATATGCTTTTTTTTTTAAACATGAGTCAGTAGATTTTACATATAGGACCTTTGAAGACAAGGTTTTTTTTTTTTAATTTTTTTTTTTACCTTCTTTGCTAAATACAGCTTTCACGTTCGTCTCGTCTCGTTAGTCCTTTTGTGAGCAGTTCAATCAAAATTTAGTTTAGTATGCTGAAAACGATGGACCTGTTGGAAAATACTAGACTAAATTTCTCATGTCAAATGCGCAAATTTGAAGCAAAGACATTACACTTATTCTGATCAAGAATGAGAAATTGATTGATATGCCTGTGCCTTACGTTGCGTATCCTTGCACCGTCTTTGCCCTGAAGCAGCACAGCGGGCTCATTCTACCCCACTGTATATGACCTCGACCCCGCTTTATGAGGGTCACTATTCCTTTCATGTTGCCAGAAATCTCTCCCCATTAACCCTCCGTGTAGGAAAGACCTTTCTGCTTTTAGAGATAGTACGACTGGTGTGTGACCGTGTGCTCTTATGTCTTTTTACACCTCACACCCACCCTGCACACGTAGTCAACTTACTCTCAGCCTTATAAGTGAGTAGGTGTGTCCTGCATGAAGGCGTAGGAGCTTCCAGTCAGTCTGCACGGCGCCTCTGTAGACATACGTGCCTAGATAACCTTCATCGACTTGGAGTCCCAGTTAGAACACCATTGCTGCGCTGCCGCTGCGGCACCAGGTTCCCAGGAGGAAGAGATAGTAAGATGCTGCAGCACCAGCATGGCACTGGTGTGGGGAAGTCTGGAACGGACAGTATGTAGGCCAAGTGTAGACAGACTTGTGGGTGTGTTGCCCTCCAGGGAATTACATTGCCCTTTGTTAATTTGAACTCCTCCTCCTGTTAACAACGGAACATCTCTTTCGGTCCGAAACCCCTGAGGAAAAGCTTTATTGCTCACAGCTCAGAGTTTCAGACGGCCAGGGAGACACAATAGACTCAAGAAGAAGAAGATATGACAACGGAACAAGCTAGGACGTAGCCTTGAAGGTACAGTCCGTCCTGGTGGACAAGAATAGCTAGAAAAATATCTTAATATATCTTCAGCAATACATTTGTGGTGATCTTTTGGTGTTGCTGTGTTACATATAGCTGAAGTTGGGGTGGTGAGTAAAGCTACAATGGTAGAAGAGTCCTAAAATTAGAAAAACTAAATGGAATTTCAGATATTTGTAGTCACTACATTTTTAAAATTGAATAAATACATTTCTATAGAATATGTTTTTCAGCTCCCGCAACAGATGTGCTAAAATGTAAAGTAGCCACAGATTGTAACTTTACATAAATTACCTTTACAGTATCACCTGCAGAGAGATACTGACAAAGCACAAAACCATACATCTATACAATACTCTTCATAACAGAACCACTATTGGCATAATTAAATGATTAAGCTCTGCAATTTGTTTCTTTGCTGAGCGGATTGGTAGTATGATTGCTTTTTTTGAATTTTTCATTTCTCCTACATGTTGCTTACACAGTCACCTTGAGTTATATACATGACATGTTAAGATGTGTCAAAAGTAAGTCAAGTTGCTGCTCTGGCTATCAGCAAATGCCTCTCCAGTGACACCAACCAATGTGCTCATCATAAGTGAGTGAAACCAACATGTTTTTTGTGATTATAATACTAGGGTATTTGTTTTCAAGTATGTGACCCTAAGAAGTTTAGACAAAAGTAACTGTCTCCATTTTAGTAAAGGCCACCCAATGGCAGAAATACTACCAGCACTAATTACAGTTTGTAAGCAGTGTATCCCCAAATTAGGCATTGGGTGGCTTCCAATAAACAGGGCTACTGGCCTGGACCTGAACCGGAACTTGAACAATAGTTTTTAGTGGAAAATGTATGTAATTTCATAAAACCGTGTCTCCAACACTTTCTCTGCAAACAGATAAAATTATTCACTGAAGTGAGTTACAGAAATGCTTTACTTTAAAAACAACGGAATGGTTGCTCTATTCATTTCCACAACACTATTCTGTGCTGTGGTAAAGGGTGAACTGATCTGGAACACTGAACTGACCAAGAAAAGAACAGCAGGCTTGGCAAGGGCTGACAATAAATCTCTGTACAGTTGAAGGGTGAAGGATACAGGGTCCCCATAATCCCTTTATGGTGCATTTGTGTTTGGCCACAGGGCCTGCAGCAAACAAACACCCCAGCGCAGGCATTTCACCCCCTTCTCCACTGCTATACCTAGAGCCGGTGTGCTGCACATCAAAGTGTTTACTCTGTGTGGCAGTGGATGGGTTTTTGCCCATGCCAGAGGACGTAATCGCTGCAGAAACCCCCAATTTTACTGTGAGCTTTTCTCCCCTTCAAGGTCTATTTCACGGCAACCTTTGAAAGCCTTGGCTGCAGGTGTTTTTGTTGTTTGTTGAGCCAAATGTCTTGAAAAAATAGCAACCTCCCTGCACCCAACCTTAAAAAAAAAAATACTATAAAAATCAAGCTTTGACGTAAATACTACAGGAGTGAAAACCAAGCGGTGTTGATTTAGTCTCATTAGGCACCATAGTGGGATCTTTGTCTTGTTTCTCTGGAAACTTGCCAATTTCAACTAGCATAACAGTGCTCCATAGCTACCAGCGTAACAATAAGTCCCTCCCTTTCCATAGTCTTCACATTTCATCACATTTATCATTCTGTGGACAGTATCTGGTGATAGTGATGTTGAGCTGTTTGCTGGTAACAGGAGACTCACTATATTTAGGCAATCTTGAATCAGTGGCATTAGTGCAGTGTTAATGTGACTCAGGTGTGATGTAAAGTTTGGGATTTATTTTTGGCACTGATGCACAGATTGTCATTCAACAGCCTTGCTTGTAGTAGATAATTCACATTTTCATTCACATTTGAATTGCTTCCTTGTTTTGTTTTTTTTGGTCATCCCTGTGTGCCCAACTACAGAGCAGGCTCGCCATGATGTTCTCCCCTTAGGCTACAGACACAAGGGATCCTGGTCACGGGTCTCCAGCAAGCTAACAAGAATAAGGTCACATTCCTGGCCATCAACCAATCAGCAGATAACCAGAACTCTAATTGCTTTGATGTACACAACATAGACAATTAAGCACAAAATGTTGGCTATGAATTTATTGTGGTTATACACAAGACACAGAGAGGTTGAGAAGCAGTCAGTACCCCGCATGCACCATAATCATATTAGAGTCCTCTCTTTCAGACAGAAATGTTTTGAACAAGGTAATAACACTGTATTACAATGAATGGCAGTCATTTACAATTTAATACCGTTACATTTGCAATGGAATTTGGCAGCTTCTCTTGGCTTCGTCCACCTAAAGAACAAATACATCAAATAATGAGAAAATAAGTAAATGGTATCACATTTATGCTACTTCGATGCAAATGCTGGTAGACACATCCTAATTATAGATTCATCATTGACAAATACATGAGTATTATTAATGGGAGGGACTAGTTAGCCTTACCCAAACCTTCATTGCAAGAACATCAATTGTGTGCAATAAAACTGTAAATATTTTTTGTAAAACATATTACCAGAAAGGTGATTCCAAAACTGAGGCACGTGAGAAAAGTGTGTGACAATGTTAAAGAGGCAGTGAAGCCAGCAAGCATTTAATATAGCCCGGGTGTGTTTGTGTGCATGCACGCTGGATGATCATGGGACACTCATTGGTCTGTCTTGAGATTCAGGAGAACAGGATTTCAGCCAGCAGCCACCTCAGCAGGGGCTCAAAAAGAAAGCACATAAAACAGGCAGTTTTTCCCTCTGCAGCGCTGCCTGGTGCCACATTCTGCCTTCCTTCGCTTCTGAACCGCCCAACTGAGCCAGTAGAGCTGTTTTGCCTAAAATGCAGTCAGTGCATGCACTCCGAAGTTGACATGACCATGACTTAGATACAGAAGAAATTTCCATGATGAGACAAAAGGCGTACTCATTTAGATTTCATTTGAGGCTCTCAGCAAACGTGGACTGGGTTTGACAGTCACAAGATGGTCATACTGAAGCTATTCCTGTAAACGTTGCTCCACCAGAGGGTTTCGTGTTGTTTCCCAGTTCAAAAAGTACAAACTAAACATTATCAGGTGTCCAATCTGATCAGGCAAAGAGCTGCAGATAAAGCACAAAGCAAATGGAAAAGAAAGAATTCAACAGTCTCTTCTTTCAATAGAGTTGTTTTCAGTTGGGGAGGAATCCTTCTCATCAAAAATTGATACCAAACTGTTTATTATTATCCCTCCCATGCCTATCTGCTGTGACACAATTTCACCAGTGATTGCTGTGTCGAAAGTGAGTCAGTATGCGTTTCCTTCTAGTTGAGTCCTCACCTTTTATCTTTGCACAAATAAAAACACTCACAACACATTAATCAGAGTAGGTATTTATTTGGGTTCTTTAAATAACTTTAAAAG
Source organism: Nelusetta ayraudi (assembly GCF_046127955.1). NCBI lineage: Eukaryota > Metazoa > Chordata > Actinopteri > Tetraodontiformes > Monacanthidae > Nelusetta > Nelusetta ayraudi. Next base: position 8,990,010 of record NW_027466092.1, read on the forward strand.
GCCACTCGATTAAATCCTTCTTTGTTGCATGCATAAAAGCACATGTTGAAAAAAAATACAGTTTCAGAAAAAGTAAAACATTTAGAGTAATGTGTGGCGATGTGGTGATATTACGCATTTGTGCTTGTGGAATAGAATAGAATCCATGATGTCATTCCACATGTATAGTGAAATTGAATGCAATCCGTGGTGAAATTGAATGCAATCCTGCACGGAAAGGGACAGCATTGAAGCACAGCATTCGTGTGCACAGTCACCTTGATATGCTTCAACAACCTCTGGAGCGCAGCAACAAGTGTTTCCTGTGGTTTTATAAGCCAGGATTATGTTATCTGCACACTGGATGCTGTTGATCGTGTTAAGGAGTGCTTTTCCGAAGCTCGGATTTTATGGATTGAAAGAAAATGCATTTACAATGCTCCCTCTGCTGTCTGAAAAAGAATGTGAACACATTGGGGTTTCATAATGTACTCAAAAACAGGCCATTTCCCCCCTAGTTACAACGATGCCTCATCAAATATAATAGAGTGAGCAAAGAGAAAATCTTCAAAGATGCCCTAAAAATATATGTGTCTTAAGGCCTTCAATGTAGTCACTGAATACCGTAATGGTTATGGAGGTGCAATGCTGAACAAGTCCTGTAAATTGGGGTGCCGGTCAGGGGGGAAACATGGATGGGCAGTCATGAGGGTCCCTGGATGATACTGTTATTAATACACTGTGTACTGGAGGAAAGCCAAAGGGCCCGGCATTGCTAGCCGTACCCCTGCTTGTAACTCATAGTATGAACCAGGCCATGATAGTCATGCTTTTTTGAAATACCATAGGAATGAGTGGCTTTAACCACTTGAACCCTACCAAATTTTCTCATTTTTTTCCCAGAACCTTGTTAAAGGTTCCACATTTTGCCACATTTTTTATTTAATCTTGTATTTTATTAGAAAACACCACGTGCTTTACTAAACAGTAAAACGTTTGAGTGTCTGGACTTGCATGCCTGGACTTGTCTACTCAACTGCAGGGCTTGTTAGCTTACTTGCTACTTCCACTCTTACATGCAGTTTCCACTATTTCTTTGCTGCCCTAATGCAATAGAGTAGACTGCATGTCAACATGACAGATCACCTGAGCCACATGTAACATAATGCCGCGATGTCGCTCTCTTGTTTGGCTCTCACTCTCCAGCATGTGTGTTTGTCCATATTATGGTAATTAATGTGCCGCACGCGCCGCTCTAAATGTGCTGTTTTCTGTAAAACAGTCACCTTCTCACACAGATTGTATGTGGGAGAATGAGTTTGTGTGCGCATGTGTGTGTGAGGGAGAGAGAGAGAGATAGAGTGAGTGAGTGAGAGGGAGAGAGGCCAGATGGATAGCCTGGTATTAGGTTACAGAAGGGATGGAGTATTGTTTTTTCCCCTCCATGAGTCTCGGATCAATTAAGAGAAAGAGTGGGGGAGGAAGCATGGAGAATGACGAAAGAAATGGAGTGGATGGGGAAAGAGGAAATGACTAAACATTAAGTTGGCAGGTGGAGGAGAAGAAGAGGGAGACGGAGAAAGATGGCAAGATTAAAAAAAAGTAGATTTAAAAATGGAGGATATTGCAGGGCGGTGCAGTGATGAAACAACCAGTGGTGCAACAAACAGCCGCCGCAGCTGTGTCGCCAAAGACTGACTTGATTTTTGAACAAATACCTTGATGCCTGGGAAAATGAGCTGATCTGATTGGAGGGCTACGGAGTTCTCCTTGGTGGCTGCTTCACCATTCAATGCAGTGTTACACCTCTCAGACAGAGTGAAGCAAACACCAGGTATTGGTAGATACAATTCTGTCCTGTGAAATTCTTCACATTTATTTACGCCACGTTTTGAAAGCACGATGGAGTCGACGAGTTTACCCCAAAACTCCTGTGTATATATATATAATAATATAATTAACAACTTATTATAATTATTCACTTGTAGAGATTCAGGTTAATCTGAGCAGAAAACAATGCACAGCCGAGTGCACAGATACAGTCTGAAGCTTCCCTGGCTCCTCTTTGTTCATTATGCTGTGTGGTGGAAATGTGTATTATTAGAATCGTTGGATTATTTAAAGATGGGTTTAGCGCGCCACTTAATCTTTTGCCATGACTTAGCCTTCTCCTGCTGCCTTTGTTAAAGAAAGAAAGGAGCGTTGTTATCAATCCATCCTTCCAATACAGTGTTTTCTGCAGTACATACACTGTATATACGAAACCAGAGAACAATGCAATATTTTAGGAAGAATCATATTTTCTTTATATTGAGTGGCTGTCACTTTGGCTGTCAGTCAGTGGTGAGTTTGACTGCAGCCGTCTTTAGAAAGCAGATGGCTAATCTGGAATTGAAAGGCTTTCAAGGAAGGACAAAACAAGTATTGTTGCACCAATTTTTTAATACATTCAATATAATCATAATCATATTTCATGTTATTGTAGTACACTACCTCCATGTATAGCCATTTCCATTCCCTGACGTGCTCTTCTTACAGCAAGTTAAACCGCATGAGAAACATTCCAGAATAAAATCGAAACAAACTTCAACTAATGTTTGATTGTCTGAATCATTATTATCATTATTATTGGAGCAAGTTTTGGAAACATTAAATACCCAAATGTGTAATGTGAAAGGCCCTGTAAGAAGCTCAAAAGCCAACACTGTTTATCTTGCTTCTGGACTTGGTTGAGAAAAAGCAACCGCAAGAGGCAATTATTTTTTATTGCGGGTTCCAATTTGTTAAAAAAGATATTGTGACAGGACGCATAAACCAGCCACAGCTTGTTGTTTTTAGCAGTGGGAATGTAGAATCAATTGTTCCTTGGCCTGCATGGGACCAATCCATACAGCAAATGTCATAAACATCTGCTCATTATTTGGTGAGATCTCCTGCTGGAAGACACACAGGCTCACCAAGAGCAGTCCAACACAACATCCCCTGCTGAGTTCACAACACGTCCACATAGGTCCTTCTCCCTCTGCCTGTTTCCCTCACTGGAGTCAGCTTGATATCCAGGGGCAGACGCTGCGCTCTGTGTTACATGCTAATGTCCCGCCGGCTCCATCACTTATTCTTGGTACCGTCACTGGGTGACAATTTCCGAGTAGTTCCTTCTCTTAATTCAAGGAAGTGACATCATTTTTTACCCCTGTTTTTTTGTTGCTGTTCAGGCTGTTTACTCTTCAGTCTTCTTGAATAACCCAAAGACGGGTGACATGTTGATTGAAAACAATCAATCAATTGTAATATGATCCCCAACCCTGGTTTTATATTTTCCTCCTTTATCGGGTGTGTTCATTATCAGGGTGGAGGATAATGCGCTGCACATGTCTCCTAAACTGTTTGTCATGTCATGGATCTTATCGGTGGGGATTAGATTATTTAGAGACGGACCTCTAGTGCGTCACTTAAACCCCTTAAGGTGATATTTATACTGCCCTGACTTCCACGCTGCATGGTGGCTCACATTTGAGTGCGGCCATAGCTCCTTTCTACTATTTTTAACTGTCTTGCCCCGGCTTCCCGTCTTCAACTCTGCATCCATCCGCTTCGCTCTCTGCTTCCCCTTCCTCCCCCACTCCTCCTCCCTCCCTCCTCGTCCTCTCCTCCTTCCTGCGTCACTGTATCTGCGCGTTGAGCATCCTTGTGTGTGTGTGTGTGTATGTGTGTGTGTGTGTGTGCGCAGTGTGTGCCTAATGACAGAGGTGCAGAGGCGGCTTGGATGGTGGCTAAAACCGAATCTGTCTGTCTGTCCCTCGTTCTGTCGCACACACACACACACACACACACACACACACACACACACACACACACACACACACACACACACACACACACACTCATTCCCAGACAGATCAACCGTTATTTAAAGAGGAGAGCTGCATTCGCTCATTTGGGGAATAAAAGAAAGCCTCGGAGAGATTGATGGGCGGAGCAGACAGACGGAAAGATGGAAGGAGTGAGGAGAGGGAGGAGAAGAGGGGAGGTACCCAGAGGAGGAAAGATGAGAGAGAGGCTGGAGGAGGAGGAGGGAGGGGAGGAAGAGAGAGGGAGGGGGACGAGGAGGACGACGATGCTGGGGATGATGTCATTTTTTAACCCTGTAGCGCCCCCCTCTCCTCTCTCCCATTTGCTCCCCAGATTCCTCCTCCTCTGCCTCCCTCTCTCTCTCTCTCTCCCTCTATCAGGCCTATATTTAGATTTGTGCAGCTGCCTGTGTGTGTGTGTGTGTCTGTGTTTTGATGCTGTGTGCAGGAAGCCTGGCACTGCTCACTTTTCAAATTTCAGCCCTTTTCCCTTCTCTTCCACGTCACATGCAGTCTTTTACCTCTCGCTTGTATTCTCCTCATCCGCATCTCCTTCTCTACATTTAAGGCACATGCACAGAGAGAGTCTTCCTCATGTGAACGAGAAAACCGCAGGGTGTGTACATGTGCTCCGCATTTGTCCATGGTGGATGTGCAGCACTGCTGTGCAGGCGTGATGGCCAGAGACGTAAAGTAACAAAGTAGGGCTACGTCATGACTGCGCTTAAGTACTAAAAGGCTGCATATGCACTTAACTGTGGTGTCATTTTCCCCTCCTACTTACACTTTTACCACACTGCATATTTATGATGAGGTGAATTTACACCAATACAATTATTAGTAAGTAGCATCCTTACTTGTTACAATGATATATATTTTGACAGACCATAACCACACCCTACAGTATTTGGCTCTGCAGCTGACTGAAAGCAGATTTGGTGAAGCTGGCGTGTCATTGGGTGATCAAACTGCCTTATCACAACATAGGGTTCAAGTTCGCTCCCGCTCTACCTCTCAGTTTGCCTTCCTCCATACTGGATGTTTGCACGTATAATAATCAAACCTTGAATTACTTTCTACATGACATTGTTAAACTTAACACTTGTACTTTCGATACTTGAGTGCTGAATTTTAAAATGAAAATGGGCTTCGATCAACACTCATGTAGCCAAGGTACAAACATAAATAGATAAATATAGAAAAATAAATATAGGACTCAATAGGGTGAAAAGGGATAAATTAATCAAATGCATATTTTTCCCCTGTAAACTCATGCTTGACTTCATGGGTTAAAATGATAGCTATTGTCGTAAATGCTGAAACAGCCTTTGTCTTATGTCATTTCATTTGGTGAAAGTATGTTTCTGCTAAAATTGTGTCTTTCTGGAGAAATGTTAGGCACGTAGGTTCACGTTGTAAACAATTGGTGTGCGTGTGTACGCATAAAATGGAGAGAGGAAGATTAAAGCAGTGTGCACAGGTGAACATGTAATGAGTGACTGTGGACGTCTGCAGTTGTGGAGAATAACTGTGCCACTAAAAATGGGATTTACGGCAAGTCTATGAGGACATTTCAGGGGAGTTACAAACTAAAACGTCTGCAGAACTGTAACTCAAACAGCCACTCGTTAGCTTAGCGAATGAGTCAGTAGTGGTGGACAGGAGGCCAGCGGCTGTTTGCTAAATTAGCTAGCACAACTACCTTCACCTACAAGTATTCCGACCCGAATAGACAGACCATCCGATAACGCTCTGATCCATCCTGGAAGCTCAGAGTTGTATATGATATTCACCCAAACTCCACTGCGAGTGTGCTCTACTGATACCGCCACCTGCTGGTCAGGCAGCCGAGAGCTATTAGCCTCTCTCGACACCATAGAAGGTACTGTCCAGTTTTATTTTTCTGCTCCATTGGGAGTGAAGTGACCACTGCGTTCTTGGTCTCCACTAACCCAAGCAGCGGTTCAGACCTGCAAATAGTTATTTTATTATAGATACAGTTTGTTTTTGTTGCTGGCTTATATAGCGGCGTGTGCACCCTGGGTTGATTGTTGACGTTTAAGTTTTTTTTAAAAACACTTATTATTTTGAGGCTGAGTAGTCAGTCAGTCAGTCAGTCAGTCAGTCAGTCTGATAATGGGAACTTTCCACTCAAGTTACTTTTTGGTGGAGTACTTGTACTTTAATTTAAGTCTCGGTTACCTGTGCCGAATACTTGTCTCAATATGGCTGGCAATGTACTTGTTGTTGTTGAATATGTTTTATGTTGTTTTTAAGGGGGGAGTGTAGACAACACAGACGCTTCTGGCCAAGTTTAAGAATTTAACAAGCTAAATAGCTGTATTCTCCTTAACTGTGAGACTGTATGATTCACTATACAGGTAAGCCTATCAGAAAGAGTTTGCATTTAATTGCATTCTGTTTTTTCAAACACATACAAATGGCCTAAAGGTTGGATAAAAGCAGGAGACGATACTGAACTCAACCGTTGTCTTGAGTGTGTGTTCAGCTGAACCTTTATTATGCTCTTGTATCAGTGGCAATGCAAAGGGTGCAACAAATTGACAATACTTGTTTTAATAACCAAAGGGCGCTTGAAGTGACTGCAGGGCATAAACAAAGAGGTCAATCTCTCATCTGTGGGCCTTTAATACAGGTTTTTGAGTTTCACAGTCACGACAGGGCGTGCAATCAGCTCATAACACTAACTTTGAATGTCAGAGCCATGGAAGTGGCTCTGTCATAACGGAGTCATTTGCTGCAATTACAAATCTGGTTATTATTATAATGCCTGTGGTGACACCACATTAAAAGCATTTGTAAATGAATGGGTTGAGAAAGATCGTTCAAATTCTCTAATCATCAGCCGTTAGGGGAAAGAGATAACAGGTATAGTCAGTGAGTTGGAGCAATCATCGACACTGGACCATTTTCATTGCATTTAAAGATGCACATTGACTTTTTTATTCCCCTCAACTCACTCAACTCTCCTGTTTTTCCCTTCCCTTGATTCACTCCCTCTCACACCAGCTCTCAAACAACCCAACAAGCCTCTCCGCTCCCTTCATCGTCCTCGCCTGCTATCTTCTCGCCTGCTATCTCACTCACTGTCTCCCTGACACACACACACACACACACACACACACACACACACACACACACACACACACACACACACACACACACACACACACACTTTCTTTTTTCTTTTTGTCCCAGCACAGCACATCTTCATACAATTACTCTTCATTAAAAATGGATTAGATTTCACCGTCACAGTCTGTCTGCGTGGGGGGAGTGAGAAGGTGGGAGGGGCTAAAGGAAGGCGAGCATGAGGCACAGAGGGTGATGAGATGGACAAGATATGGAGGAGGAGGTGGCTAAGGGGTGCAGAGGAAAGACAGGAAAGGAAGCAGGACAAGAGATGAGGAAAACAGCAAAAAAGAATCTCACACTTGCTCTCAGACCAAAGTCACACCCGCTTAAACATCCCACTCTTCTTTTGTCACAAATAGTACTGTGGCTTGTGTGGACTGGTCGGTCTGTTTACCCAGTCACTGACAAATGGCTTCAGTTCAGGAACAAATTGAATGTTCAGAGGACATGAACATAGCTGTTGACACTGAATGTGAGCTGGACTGAGAGAGGTTGGAAAAGGCATCGCGTTTCCATCCTCGTAATGTCTCAGAGATTGTATTTGTTCTGAAAAACCAGTTCATAGTGTCCATATTGTAGAATGACTGAATATTGAATGGGAAGTTTTTTCTACTAGTAGCCCTGCATAACTTGAGCAGATAGCGAAAGATGATGGGTGCACAGCCTGTAGTTCCACACCACCATCAGACTCTTCAAACCAGACACTTTTTTGCCAACCCGCTTTTTTGTAAAGTCTACTGTATAATGCATTATGAGGGCATTCATAAGTCATTACAAACCATTCGTAATTCTATATAAAACATGTTCTCAATAATAATGTTAATCATTCATCATAATCTTTTATGCCCCCCTTTCTCCAAGTCTTGGGTTATATATCATATTCTAACCAGCAGTTATAAAAATAATTTGAACTGCAGTCACAAAAGAATTGTGCGAGATGAATGGTGCAATTCCGTTTTAAGATTCATGAATGCGCTCATGATGCTTTATACAATAGACCTTTATTGAGAATATTATCTATTGCTCAAAAGTCGACGATGCTGTTGCATCTCTACTCAGTATCATTTGAGCTTTCTAAGTCTTTACAGGGAAACTTAAAACTCAGGGCAATGTTCCAAGAAACATTTCTTGGCAGTTCCACAGCTATTTGCTGTTATTTTAGACCTCAATAGTAATAACTCTATTAAACCACCTTAAAGGTCCCATGTGTAACGTTTGGCCTGATTTATGATTTTTAAATTGGGGAAAAGCTTAATATACTGCTTAAAAAAAATATTAATTACAGTGTACACTCACAGTACAATAAAAGTAATTTGGTTACCACTCATAGAACGGTTCTTATATATACATATGTATATATATATATATATATTTTTATATATATATATATATATATGTATATATATATATGTATATATATATATATATATATATATATATATATATATATATATATATATATATATATATATATATATATATAGATCCTTGCTCGATGTATATTATATATATAATATACATCGAGCAAGGATCTTGCACCGCCATATTTCTAAGGAAGCCCGGTGTGGACAATCCAGCTGCCTGACAGTGCAGGCCACTGTAGTTCAACTGGCAAACTTGGGAGAGGGAGGACGAGCAAACGAGCGCTGCAATCTAAAATCCGACCACTAGGTGGCAGAATTGAACACACTGTACCTTTTAATTGTGAAAGGAGCAGCTCACAGGTAGAATAAAAGGTCACTTTCTGTGGTCACAAAGGAGCAGTATTCCCCCTTGACACATGAAGCAAAGGGCAGTCTGTGTCATTGTTGTGCAGCCCAGTGCCAAAGCGAGCAGATGGTCCTGGTGTGCCCATAAGAGGTAAAGGGGATCTGGATTGGATGAGCTCCAGTCAGTGTCCCATAACTCTCCTGTGTTTCCCACCTAGGGGTTAAGAAGGGTTAACTCTAATCTGCCCCGGCTGTTAGTGTGTGTGTTTGTTCCTGAGGCTTGGATCATCACGTTTAAAACTGCACAGTCAGTCTAGACCTTAACAAGCTGTTATTAAATCTGTAATGTATTCAAGAATTAAAAATTTAGTTGAACCACAAGTACACAGGATTACACGCCATATACTCATGTAAGAGTGGAAGAGTCCACCTTCTTTTTCCTGTGGTGGAACAGAAGTTGTTCACTTTTTATTATTCATGACAGAGACTCCACTCTTCAAAAGTATTTCCAAGATCTGCGAGGACGGAACGCTGCTTGTGCCGAGTTTGCCTCATGAAAGCAATCACAAACAACACTCATCCATCCTGTGTATTCTTAAAAGTCTTTATTCAGTGTATAAAAGCTGATCGAAACAGGGCCAATCTGACAGGATCACTGCTCTGACCTCTTTTCTTCCCTAGAGATGCTGTGCCAGGTGGCTGAGAAGCGTTACATACCTAAACTGCTGTTTATTGGAAAACTGTCTGAATGCTGACGGGGCCATTTTATGTTGCTGGACTGGCGTTCATTGTCACCCTCGCTGAGAGCATGTTGTATCTTAAGCACTTGCTCATGTATATTTTTTGATTTTAAAGGAAATTCAACTATTGAGGTAGTGATCCTCAGCATACAAATCCTCCAAACATGACCATTTGGCTATTGCCAAAGCTTTTGCTGATCAAATGTTTGTTGTTGTTGCACAATCCTGTTGGGACTGGCCTGGTAAGTTAGCATCACTCCTCCGTCCAAGGCTTGAATTTAAAACTCTCCGGAGTCTTCGGCAACCCAAGGGTATCTCTGTTTTCCCTTCATCTGGGGAAAGTGCCCCCTTTTTTTTTTTTTTTTTTCCTGAGGAGTTTAATCCGACTGCCTGCAGGAGGTTGTTCCATTGTGACGAACATGCCTTAAGGATGAATCTTACAGGTAATAGGACTGGAATACAGCACATCCCTCTGGAGAAGTGTGTGTGTGTGTAAATACAATCCCCTGTGTGTTTGTGTGTGTGTGTGGGGGGGTGTGTGAACAAATGTGTTTGTAGAGTAATAGTTTGCTCTCGTTCCATCATTCCATTTGAGAAGTCTAGCCTGTGGAATACAATGTTTTAATAATATATACATAAAAAAAGCCTTTCAGGATTCCCGTCAGATTTGGCAAAGCTGCATCATCTGTTTACGTCCTTTAAACTCGCCGTCTAACATTTCTCTTCCCTCCTCTTCTTGGCGCAGATGCCCCGGTGGCAGAGCTACACGATCTATTCTGCAAGAAGCTGCAGCAGTGCTGTGTGCTGTTTGATTTCCTGGACTGCGTGGCCGACCTGAAGGGGAAGGAGATCAAACGTGCAGCACTCAACGAGCTGGTGGAGAGCGTGGCCACGAGCAGAGGAGTCCTCATAGAGCCTCTGTACCCAGAGGCCATCAAGATGGTGAGAGTGGGGGAAGGAGCGAGAGGTGGCAAGGGGTTCAAATTCAGGGGACAGGGAATCGATAAATGGATGAGCAGAGACGAAAAAGACAGATAAGCAAATAGACGGATGCGGAGTGCACGTGAATCAATGCTGCTCGCTGGAACACCTGGAAAATCTTTATGCAGCAAGTATATTACAGGTTTGGGTTGAAGACAGACAATGCACGGAATGAAAGACAATACATGTACCGCCCAAAAACGTAGAGTGGGGAAAATAAAAAATGTCTAGCTATGGCAGAAGACAAATGTAAAAAGTTGCCTTGAACTTCTGTAAATGCTGAAATACTACAAGAAGCTGCACGGATGGTGAAAAAGAGGGAGGGGCACGAGAGATCAAGAGAGTGGTGCAGAGCAGGAGGACCCCATTGCAGAGCGCAAGAGGTCCCTGAGGACATGATTTAGGGGGGGAAATGGGGCATTGAGGGAAGGTGGTAGCCCACGTTATTGAGTCCATATACCCAGAGGATGTGAAAAATGCTGAGAGGACGGAGGGATGGGATGAAAGGAAAGAGGCCACCGGCTTGAGTGTGCAGCGGCAAGGTTCTAAAAGGTAGAGCGAGGAAGGCTGTAAAAATACAGTTGAGAACAGGGAGGAGTCGTTATGTAATTAAAATGTGCTCTCACAGCTCACTGGCACAGAGGGATGCGAGTAATTTATTTCATTCTTATCTTTCCCATCCTCTATAGTGTGTCCTTGTACCAGTAGCTATCGCTCAGGGCTGGGCCAAGCAGGTGAACATCATGCTTGTAAATACAGCTAATATGGAACAACAACAACAACTTAAAAACAGTTACAGTTGTTTGTTAGCTTGTATTGACATTTTGGTTTGCACCCTATGGGAGTAAATTGAAAAAAGATAGAGGTTGAGAGCAGCTGGCGAATGAAGGTTTGGTATTTAGTAAGTTTCCGAATGCTGTTTACGCACTAAGAGGCCAGTGGAAATGCATTTGTTGAATAAATCATGACTCAGGCAACAGCCAGATTGCCTGCATGGCTTTTTAGTAGTTCATCTTAAACAACAGCTGCAACCCTGACCAACAATTTCTGCAGTTGACTATTAAAATTTGATAGCGTCACGATGAGGGTTGTAGTTCAGAACATGTTTATTTGGGATAATAAACACAATCTTTGATCATCCTTCCACTTCTAAAGTGATCTCCCCTCCTTTTTGTCTCACTTATCGCTGCAATCTCCTTTTCTTGTGTCTACCCTCGACTCTGGCTGTCTGCTGTCTGCGTCGCCCTCATTCATCTTCATTTGGTCCGAATCCTTTTTGTCTCATTATCCCGACTTTCTCTGTCCTCCCTTGTGTTTTTTTTTTTTTTTATAGATTTCAGTAAATATCTTCCGGACTCTTCCACCCAGTGAGAATCCGGAGTTTGACCCTGAAGAAGATGAGCCCACCCTTGAGGCCTCGTGGCCCCATCTACAGGTAGCGTCACAAGTGCAAAAAAATCTATTATCTGTATAAAAATGGACATAATTATGTTATTTCTCATTTTCACATGGCAAACATAAGGGACATTTTTTTTTTAAGACTTTCTTTTACAAAATGTTGTGTTTTTGCCATGGAAGTGCAAAAAAATGCCTCTGCATAACAATGCATAATTCCCTCCCTCGAGGTGTTTGTCTGCATTCACAGCAGTAAGTGTTAATCTGCACAGCTCGCAGTCCTTTAAACAGGACATGGTGTTTTGAGCAAAACATACATACACACATGAAAAAAAAAATAGATTTCATGCACATTGATTTCTTGCCACCTATTGCCACCTGTCTAGTTTTTGACTTTGGTTCTGGAGCACTGTGTAAAGATAAGTGAGGTCTATTTGTTTTCTTTGTTACGTCTCCGTCCTCAGCTGGTGTATGAGTTCTTTCTGCGTTTCTTGGAGAGCCCAGACTTCCAGCCCTCGATGGCCAAGCGCTACGTTGACCAGAAGTTTGTCCTCCAGGTAAACAATATGGTGTAGTTTCCACTTTTTAACTTACTGGCAAATAAAACATTCGGACAATCCTTTAGGCTACAGTCACTGCAGTATTTAGTAGTTCCCCTGATCAATTACTAATTATTGTTATGTTATTGTTTGCTTGGCTTCTTCTTGGATAAGAATCATACCATATACAAATATCTCCAGAATCAACTGAGTGTTACTTTTATCTTGTATATATCAAAGCTGACTTGTCAAATGAAGACAGCATTATGGCTCAAAGGATGATATGATGTTATATAGTCCTGAAGGTTGTCATCATCTTTAGCTTCATCTTCTGGTAGGTGTTATCATTTAACATATATGTAATGGATCGGATAATGTTACATTTTTCAAACATTAATAATGCAAGTCATGTTGATTATTGATGTCACACATGAGTTCTCACTGATGATGCTGAGGCGGTGACGTCGGGCTCAAAATCACAAAAGTATCACCTAGAAGAGCTTAAAGGTTGTCTTGTTACAAATGGAACTGCTCTTTATTTGTACATTTAAGATCATATTGTTTCTATTATCATGAAGTGTGTCTTCAATAGCATGCCAATAGATCTATTTAAGTTTTACAGTCGTGGAAAAAGGTTTTGGAAACCCTTAAAATTTCCCCTTAAGAATATTTAACAATCTCGAATGTTGTTATATCAAATACGTTTTGATACCAGTTTGTATTTTAACAGTTGTGGCTGCGTCAGACAGACACAAATAAATGCAATTTAAAAATGGATTTCTTTTTGTTTAAAAAAACAAACAAAAAAAAACAAACAACCTAAAATCTTGTGGATTTGTTGCAAGGGACATTATGCTGCTGAAACATAATGAAGCAGCATGTTGGCTGAGGTTGACTGCACTAAAAAAAAAATTTGCATTTGCAGACACAAAAATGATTTTTTTATGCAACACGTCACAACTGCATGAGCTATCCAAACACGTTTGTCCACCACTGTACATGTTGAGCTGAAAATAGATATGTAGGGTTGCAAATTAGAGAACGATTGTAGTCAACCACACACGGTCCATGCAAACACCTCAGTGTGAACACACCCTGTGTGCGCCTATAGCTCCTGGAGCTGTTTGACAGCGAGGACCCCAGGGAAAGGGAGTACCTGAAGACTATCCTGCACCGTGTCTATGGAAAACTACTGGGACTCCGAGCGTACATCCGCAAACAGATCAACAATATCTTCCTCAGGTACGTGCTGCTCCTTTTTACCAACCAAACACACAGGAGCATTTATAGCACTTTAACAGCAACAAATCAAAAAACCATCAGCAGGAGCAGGAGACCAGCTGTGTTTATGTGGCGCGCATTTCCTTTTTTAGACATCGTTATTGTGATGGGTAGCGTTGAAGGGGCACGTTTCCAGAGAAACGCTGCTGTGTGCCCTTTCTGATTTAGCGCGCTTGTTCTCTGCAAAGGACGTACGACAGCCTGTCCAACGGACACATTTTCAATTTTCAGCCCTCAGTTCATTTGCAGCCATGCATGCATCCTGAGGTCTACAGGGCTCTCTGTAGTGACGGCACTCTTCACACGGGACTGTTCAGCAGCTCTGACTAACAAAAGGAGCGTAATGTACAGTCAGGTTTCAGCTCTTTCCCTCCACCACAAGAGACTGCATTGTTGCTTTTTGGACTGAAATGAGCACGAGGCAGAGCAGCCATGCAGTGACACAGTTTCTGAGTCACTTGATGTCAGTGCTTTCACAAGCAAAAGATTCAAGTATGAACCTTAAAGGTCTTGTGTTCTCACATCTGAATGTGTTGAATCATCGAGAAAACTCTGCCCTGCAAATATGTTCAGTTTTAGCATTAAATTATATGGGAAAACTGTCCTGGTGTAAATGTGCCGTGTTTTCGCCAAATGGCTTCAAATGAAGGCACAGTTGAATACGACACATATGTCTTTATGACATTGATCATCACATAAAATGTATGAACACCACTTAAATGTCTGTGAATTTAGCTTAGAGACCCTTGTGTGAGTTGCTGTTTATCCAATAATTCCTGACTATTAACAAGTGACTGTGTTTGTGTTGTGTCTGAACTGTGTCCGATCCTCAGGTTCATATATGAAACTGAGCACTTCAACGGAGTTGCAGAGCTTCTGGAAATCCTTGGCAGGTTCGTGTTCTCAATCATGCCGACACACTTTGAAGCACATGGCATGTGCTGCCACACTGCTTTGGGGGACAGGTGGCGGTGTATTACATCAAAGTCAAGCAGATTTATATGCATCAAACATTTTTCAAGGCAATTCTGGCAGCTTTACGTGACGCTTCGACCCAAAGGAAAAAACGCAAATGGCAAATGTATCAAATGTGCAGATCTTTGTCTGTTTTACGCAGTAGCTTCGACGCGTGTGAATGGGGTTAATACGTGGTAACATAGCAACACGCAATAATGCTTTTTTCGGGTTGCTTGATGTGGTTTTCACAGCAAATGAACGCTGAGCAAAGGGAGAAATGAAATATGTCGGCAGGAAAGTGAGCCAGGTTTGAGGAAGGAAAGGCAGATTCGAGAGGTGGGTTAAAGTTAGAAAATGTCTTGGGATGAAATCTGAGGAAGACAGAAATAAAGGGAGAGAGAGAGAGCGAGAGACAAAGATAGAGAGGGGGAGAGAGAGAGCGAAAGAGAGAGACAGAGAGAAAGATAGAGAGGGGGAGAGGGAGAGAGAGAGAGAGATAGAGAGGGGGAGAGAGAGAGAGAGAATGCTGATGGAAGAAAAACCACTAAAACAAACTGATCTCGCTCTCTTCCTGTGCCTGCACACAAATCAATGGAAATATGAGTGGAAAGATGAGAGGAAAAGGATAGAGAGACAGAAGATGGAGGATGAATACAGACAAGACTTTTGGTGCTCTCTAGTTTCTCAAGATTAAACAAAACAGAACATTAAGATTAGCTATTTTATTTAATCCCAGTGTGTGGCCTGTTGCAACTGCCAAACCTGAGTAAGAAAACTGTACCTGCATCTCATGCATTTGTGATTGCGCTAGGAGTCAAAAGTCTCCAAGTGCAGTTTATTTTAGTACCAACATTTACCTACATGCTGCACGTGCACTGTTCTGGCCAGCTCAGAACTGGATGTGTCAACAAGCTGACACCCCCTGTGAGACATCTAGAGCTCACTCATTTAATTTTCTTATTTTGTCTCATTAACAATAAACAACAAAATAATTCCTTTTGTTTGTTTGCCTCTGATGTAGCCAAGACCCTTATGAAATATTGAACAAAAACTATCTGGAAAATATTTAATGACAACAATTTGGATTGAGGACAATTTTGAGGGTGTCCTCAAACTATTTTTCTCTACTGTGTATTGCACCATGCTGGAAAGTTACACACAGTCAAGTCTCTTTCGCAGCAAAAAGTTTTGGCTTATGCACTGCCTCTGCCACATATAAGTAATGAGTCATGAGTTTTGACAGCTGTGTGTCTAATTGCAAGAGCTGAACCCGAAAGGTGAGAATATATGGAGGGATTAGAGATGGAGGTTCATGGGGAGATGGAGGCAGAAAGAGTGGAGTGAACAGTGAGTCAGAAGTGGAGAAAGGCGGAGGGAGAGGAAAGGAGAGGAGAGCAGGAGAGGAGAGAGAGGTTTGTATTCATGTTGCTGGAAACAGAGGTATTTTTAGCTCCGCCCACACATAGTCACAGGAAGAGAGGGATGGGTGAGGAAGGATGCTTTGTAGGGAAGGAGAGACGGCGAGAAAAAGAGGAGGACGGAGGTACTGCGAGAAGGTGAAAGGAGGCTGAAAGATTAGAGGAGCAGCGGGAGGAAGATTCTATTGGAAAATGTGGGCATGCAGACAGACAGACAGACAGACAGGCAGGCAGACAGACAGACAGACAGACAGACAGACAGACAAACGGCCCCCAAATAAGTCTGTCTAAGTATAGTTCCTTCTCCTGCGCTGCTCACACTGCTCCCTCTGTAGGCTGAGCTCAGTCAGTCAGTCAGTCAGTCAGTCAGTCAGTCAGTCAGTAGCGTGCGGATCGGACCACGCATTTTGTCCAGTCACTTGGAAATGGCCTGAGGGCAAAAAATAGATCCCACCACGCAGATGCTTCACACATTGTGAGTGTTGCATTCTTGTGAGGCACGCGTGATGTTGCTCAGTGCCATGAGCAGCAGGAACGCAGGAACACGGCCGCAGTCGTTAGATGGTTTGCTAGGAACGCAGTTGGCCTGAATCACCTGATATGGTTGCAGGCTTCAGCTTCTCTCTGCATTGATCAAAAGAAGCGTGAAAGGTCCCACTTTTGACCCATTTTCCAAACTTTATTTGGCTTTTCTTCTGAGACAACCGCATGAGATCATCTGTTTAATATATAAATGTTAATATGTCTTCCCAATTGTCAGGCTTTGCTTTTTGAATTTGAATTGTTTGTTATCCAGTTTGGCTTTACTCCCTGAATGACTTCCCCAAAAGACTTTAGATGGACATTATAAGGGACTGCACTTTCAATCCAAAGCATTTGACGCTGCTAATAGTGAAAAATGCACCGAAGCCGCAGTGTGTTGCATTTTTCACCGTAGGCAGTAAAAGAACGTGCTCATTTTTCACTGTATGCTTACGTGTAACTGTCTTCTTCTCCTCTTCAGCATCATTAATGGTTTTGCCCTGCCGCTGAAGGCTGAACACAAGCAATTCCTGGTGCGGGTGCTCATCCCGCTGCACACAGCAAAGTCCCTCTCCATCTTCCATGCACAGGTCAGTGGGAGAGTCCTGCAGAGAGCCCAGTATTTATTCATTTAATGTCGCCAATGAATGAATGTGCCACTAGGGGGCAGGGTTGAGTCAAAGATAATACTGCAGAGATGGACACACACACACACACACACACACACACACACACACACACACACACACACACACACACACACACGCCTATAATTACACAATGCATGTGCTCTGTCCAGGTGTGTGTGTTACAGGCGAGCATATTGTTTTGATGTCTCAGGTTGGTGTGTGTGTGTGTGTGTGTGTGTGTGCATGCTTTTGTGTAGATCGTGCGCATTTTATTTGTGTCACACTTCATTTGATTATGCAGAGCTGGGTACGGTTTGTTCTTCACAAACTGTGTGTGTGTGTGTGTGTGTGCGTGCCTGCGTGTGTGTGTGTGTGTGTGTGTGTGTATTCTGAGCGTTAGCGTTGGCGTGCCCTACATTTCTCCTCCCCGTTTCTTCCCCCGTAGTTCACACACATTCATTATTCACACACCTAAGCACACACCGGTTTTGACAGGGTCACAGAGGATACGGCGCCCGTGAGCAGCAGTTTGGCCTTCTGTAGGTGTGGCCGGAAAAGCTTGACCCAGTTGTGGACTGGATATGTTGAAATAAAATGTCACATCAGCAACCTCTTGTTAATCTCGAAGGTTTCACAACACTGGGAAGTACCTGCTCGTTCCCAGTTTGGTTGTCAGGAAGGATATTATTAATTTCCTTGTATCGGTACAGAGCTACACCATAGAGCCACAGCATGATTACACATGATTTGCCAGAGTGGGAACATTTTTTTTTTTTTTAAATCTTAATTTCGAGTCTATGATACCAAATCTCTAGAGTGGCCATCGATGGCCCTGAATCTAAAAATTCTTCTGCAGGCCAAAGCCTAAGATGCTCATAGACTACCTATTTAAATAGCCTCACTCATAGTGTAATACTAATGACTATACACCTGGTAAAAAAAGATGAGATCATTAAGTAACATTAGGGGAAGAAAATACACACAACCCCTGAATGCCTTTATTGTCATATTTGCCTCATCTAAAAGATGACTTTGGAATATATGATGCATTTCAGGAAATAGTTTACCATAAATGTATCTTTGTCTGAGGCAACATATACTAAATTTACAGAACTGATCACAGTTTATCTGCCTGATAAAGTAGGTACAAGACTCCTTAGTGCAAACTTTTAGTGCCTGTGACTGCTGTCGTCTGTATTAATGTTCAGCAATGAAATGACGAAAATCTGTACAATCATCTCCAGAAATAGAAGTGTTGCGTGGCAAAGTCTTTAATAGACCGCACTAAGCATAAACCTTTTGCCCAACAACAGCCCGGCAAAACTCTGCCCGACAACAGAATCCCACATCCAGCTTGAAAGAGCCTCATTGATCATCGCCTTTATTTCAATCCTCCTTGCTCCTGATCTGTTTTCACCCGTCCCCCTTTTCATCCTGCACTCTCCATCTCCCTTTTGCTTTAGTCACTCTGTTGTTCTGCGGCGGGAGAGAAGTTGGAGACGTAACCTGGAAACATAAAAGCTTTGTAAGACGTGAAAACCAGACAGAGTGAAATACAGTGGAAGACTGGGATAAAGGCAGGAACGACAATAACGCACTATAGAAGATGAGCTGCCTAACAGCACACGTACTGTCTGTCACTGTGAAACCGTCCCATTTATCCTAAACGGATGAGTGGGACGTTTTCTTTTTCAAAGAAATGAAGCGGTCATTTCCCAAGATGAATGTGGAATCCTGACAGGAGACAGTAAAGACACGAGTCCACACTCCTTCTCACGTTGCTCCTCGGGGACTGTGACTGCGTGTGACCTCACCCCTTCCCAAGTAAACACGCATTGCACACAGCCTCCGTCGCCACGGCGCTCGCCTGCCACAGCAACTGACCTGGGTGGAGGGGAGCGGCTGCAGGGAGGCGTGTACGTGCAAAAGCAAATTGTTTTGGCTGTCGTCACAGCGAATTGATTCGCGTGTTTAGTTTGGCGGAGGGTTTTTTTGTTTTTGTGTTGGATGATCTTCCTGACACAACTGTTGCATTTATGGGGGCTCGGGGACCGGCGCAAGGAAGGATCCTCAAGGATGCATTCTGGGTGTGACCAGGCTGGGGACCCAAGCCAGGGCGCTCTAGCGGGAAATGATAGCAGCCCGTGTAAAAGAGTTGAAGTGAAAACACTTTTGGCACATGTGTCCCCATGGAAATTGTGTCCTTCAATCTTTTTTTTTGTGGCTTGTAATCCCATTGAGTGAATTGCTGAAACCCCTCGTCTCCTTGACAGCTTCAAGGACCATGGGATTTTTTTTTTTGTGTGTGTGTGTGTGTGTGTGTGTGTGTGTGTGTTCATGTGCTTTTACTAACTGTGTCCTGTCCTTCCAGCTGGCGTACTGTGTGGTGCAGTTTATGGAGAAAGATGCCACAGTGACTGAATATGTAAGATTTCTTCAGTGTCTAATAAATGCATCATTGTGCTGTCAGCCTTTAGCTCCCATTAAGTCATATTTTGCAAATGCTGAAATAACTGTATTGATAATGCAACCCCAGAAAATTATTCCCCGTATGAGGGATTTTGATTTTTTTTCAAGTTCAGGTGCTGCAGTGATTGATTTTTCAAGTGACTATTGCAACACCCATTGTGCAGTTTAGTGTGCTTAGCTCTCAAAGACAGGTACAGTCTTATATTGTATGTATTAGATGCAGAAGCCTGGCTGAATACTGTTCTCCCCCCTCAAAGTCAACTTAGTTGTTAGTGGAGATAAATAATCTCTAATAGCCACAAACTCCACAAATACATACTGAAGACTTAGAGCAATGTGACCAGCAAACACCACAGTCAATGGACCTTGTATGTAGTTCACCAGTTTCTGTTTATATCCTTTTGCCAGAACGTATCCATTAGCACCACTGAGGCTGAGGCACATTTTGACTCGGTGCAAAGCTGAAAACACATTCATTAATTAATGGAATGGTTGTGGTGCGAGTTAATGGCGACGGTGCTGATGGAGTTCAGCCAGTTCTCCTGCTGAGATAATAGCTGCTGTGCTTATTCCGATTAATGTGTTTGACATCCCCTTGGCAGATCATCAGAGGGCTGCTCAAGTACTGGCCAAAAACCTGCACGCAGAAAGAGGTGAGAAACCCCGTGCTGCCCATAACCATGTTGATGAAGGTCCCCATATCTCTCAACGTAGCTGAAGAATCGCTGATGATATTCTGATCACAACGCGGTCTCTGTTGTGATATTTTTCTATCCCATCAAATTCCATTCATGCATTTTCGATGCTTGCTTCTTCCTGAGCTCAGGGTCACGAGGGTCAGCTGGAGCCTATCCCAGCTGTCATAGGGTGAAGGCAGGGTGACACCCTGGACAAGTCGCCAGTTCATCGCAGGGCCACATAGAAACAAACAACCATTCGCACTCACACGCACACCTACGGCCAATTCAGAGTTCCCAATTCACCTCACACGCATGTTTTTGGAGTGTGCGAGGAAGCAGGAGAACCTGGAGGGACCCTTCAAATTATTACTCTTTGTTGTTAAGTTATTCTCACGGGGTTTATTGTGATGAAAGCAAAGTGTGTGCTCTGCTGTGTCTTCAGGTGATGTTCCTCGGAGAGATTGAGGAGATCCTGGACGTGATCGAGCCGTCTCAGTTCATCCGCATCCAGGAGCCGCTGTTCAAACAGATTGCCGCTTGCATCTCGAGCCCTCACTTCCAGGTACACGGCACCAACCGCCTTTCAAGACCAATTGTGCTTTAGAGGCATTGCTTTTTAAACTAATTTACTGTTCTCCATTTAACAGTCTCCATCTAAATCTCCATCTAATCTCTCAGGTAGCGGAGCGGGCTCTTTATTTCTGGAATAACGAGTACATCCTCAGTCTGATAGAGGAGAACTGTCAAGTCATCCTGCCACTGGTATTCGCCACCCTCTACAGAGTCTCCAAGGAGCACTGGAACCAGTCAGTGGCTAATTAACACACCTGAACACTAACTGACGCAACTCACACACCTCAAAGCTTTGAAACCACATTGCAGATGCCCTTTTAGTGTTTACGTGGCATGGCAAGAAAGATGGGGGAAAGTTCAGCCAGTGCTCATAAAGTGCTTGAACTGTTAATGGAACAATATGCAAACGAAAAATGGCCATAGTTGTTTTATATATATATTCCCGCAGCCTCTGCACCTTGTTTCCTGTCTGTTTGCCACATTTTCTCCTCATTTCGTGACACAGAAAAACCAAAATGTTTTTTTTTTTTTAATTTTACATTTATTTTTTTAAAGGGGCAACCTTCATCATTATCAGATATCAGGTGATAAATAAAATTGGTATGTGACGCTCCATTGGTGTTATGTTAACTAGGGTGGAGTGTCACATCACACTTTTAAGCCCTTCCTAAGCCAGACTGGCTGTGTGTGCATTTGGATGAATGGAACTAAAGAAAAGCTTTACGCTGTGTATTGGAGGCGGGTCCGTCACCGATAGTGTTCCCCTTTGGATACGCAACATAATATCAAAGGTTCTGAGAACAAAAATCAACCCTCAGCATAATTTTAAGCTAACGTTCACTTTTCTAGGGGCACCATATATTTTAATGATCACTCAACATTTTCCTTGCTCGCTCAGTTTGTGAGATCCAGGTGGGCAAGGCATTTAGGGTACCTGTGATTTGTTGTTGTGATGTCTGACATTGGAAGTATTTTTTGGGGCTTTCAGTTTTTCTGGTTCAGATGTAGGAACAGCTATATTATAAGATTAGAAAAACTGACTTAAGACTAAAATACAACCAAATACTGTCTTTATTAAAATCCAACCTCCTAACATCTAGTCCTTTTCATCTGCTTGCTGCTCCCCCTCTCACCAGGACCATCGTTTCTCTCATCTACAACGTCCTCAAGACCTTCATGGAGATGAACAGCAAGTTGTTTGATGACCTCACTGCCTCCTACAAAGTGGAGAAACAGAAGTGAGTATGACTCATTCTATGTGTGTGTTTGAGTGTATCTATGCCACAGTGACAACTAGAGGAGGAAGCAGAAGATTCTAAAACCATGTTTGAATGGTGTTTGTGGCCTGCTTCACACTGGAAGTATTTGCAGCTTAGGTCATCTTTTCAACATGGACCACATCATGATTTCACTTTTAAACACAAGACGGTGTGGACTACTAAGATTCCGGGGTCTTTTCAGGACACAGCTATGGATCAGGACAGACTGATATTTGGAGCTTAGTGAGCTTTGACACATAGACACACAAAGAAAAACTAGCACTTCAACTACAAATGAATTTATTTACTGAGATTTGTCTTAAAAAAGGAACATAATTTGACCCAATTTGCTATTCATTGTTTTTAAACACGTGGGAAACATCTCCCAGTTTTGCTTCAGATTTCGTGGCTTTTTCCTAATTTAATGGGGACAAATTGGGTGAACACATGTACACATGTTGAGTGGATCGGTGCTGTTTGGGGTCAATTTGACCTCAGCCTGTTTTTTTCTGGATAAAATAAAGACTATCAACATTTTATATGTTTTTTCGTTGTTTGGGACGATACTGAGGTCACTATAAAATGCAATTTTTTAATCTTGAAAAAGGTTTAGGGTCCTAATCTGACATAATCATAACTGTGGTAATGTAAGAACGACTAGTGATTCACACAACATACGCCAGGGAAAACTCAATTCTCGTAAGATGTCCCATGTTGGTTCCTAAATAGTTTCAGCCCCCACTGCAAAGCAGCCATATCCAAGACACAAATTCAGCATTTGAGCTCTTTATAACGCTATCAACAGAAGAGCATATACTTGAGATGACAGATTTAGAGGGGATGCACATGTAAGTGGTTAGAAGTTTGAAAAGACTTGGATGTGTTATGTTCTTATTAACTGAAATTGTTAACCAAAATATGTACTACAGCATTGTAAGACAGCAAATATATATATATTTTTAATTAATCTGCAAATGATGATCAATGTAGTCATGGATTCTGGAGGAATGGGTGTGGGCTGTAGTGGGTTATTTTGTGTGTTGTTTAGGTTGTCAACTAACTAAACTTGAGTAAAAATTTTAATTCCACTTCATCACTTTAAACTAGTGATGTCCGATATTGACGTTTTTACTGATATCCGATATCCCGATATTGGCCAACTCCTAATTTCCAATACCGATTTCAACCGGATATCAACCGATACCGATATATGCAGTTGTGGAATTAACACATTATGGCTAATTTGTATTGTGATGTATCGCTGGATGCAGAGATAATGATAAATTTAACAAGTTCAATGGTTTCCAAATAAAAATAAACATTCTTGTCAAAATAATAATCATCAGTTACTAACGAGCTATTTTGTTAGCAGCCTGCCACCACTGAAACCACTCTGCTGAAACATGCACGTCGCTTTCTGTTATGCGTCGATGCGGTTTGATGACATCATCAAGCGTAGTAGAGACAAGTATAGTATTGTTATTTACTACTTAGTAATACTAGAAAATTCGAGGAATTCATACTTTGGCATGACTACTAAATTTGTCCAAAATTTTAAAAAAGTCCCATTTTTATAATATTTTTTTCCAGATACCGATATTTTCCGATATTAATTTTTAATGCCATTTTGGTCGATAATATCGGGAGGCCGATAATATCGGACTTCCCTACTTTAAACTGCTGAGGTCAAATCTCCTCATCACCTTTCTACAAAAGGCCTTAATATGAATATAATCAGGTTTTACACCTGACATCACAGCTGGTCAAAGAAGAATGTGGGACATCAGAGAACAATAATTAACATCAGAGTGGCCTTAGCTAGATGGAATTTTGATGACGTGAGAAACAATGTGTGCAAATTGATGCTGCAGTTAATCACCTGACTGGCGACTATTTATTTTTGGCAGTTGAATCCAAAGGGACATCGCATTGCATACTAATTTTGGAGCATTATGTTTTCTTAGTAAGTGATGATGATGATGATGATGACGGTGATGATGATGATGATGACTATTGTTATTGAGCTGTATTCTGATGTTCAAAGCCAGAATTTGGCCTCATACTCGTGCTAATTGTTGAAGCATCTGTTCATTTTTAAGCTTTTATAATGTTCAGTGGCCTCTCTTCTACCTCCCTACCTTCCTCCTCCAGGGAGCTGAAGCGTGAGCGGGAGCGTACGGAGCTCTGGCGGGGCCTGGAGGAGCACCAGGAGCGCCGGATGCAGATGCTGACTGAGGCTGCCAGGAACCAGCGCAACCTCCAGGAGCGAGGGGAGAGAGGGGACCCGTCCTCCCCCTCGAACCCGCAGATGGCTCACTCCGACCAGGCTGAGCTCAAGCCGGGCGGGGCGTCGTCTTCAGCTGCAGAGAGCGCCACCTAGGTGCTACCACACAGATATCAGATAACACAGGGGAGGTAGGGAACAGGGAGAAGACATGACAGTGAACGTGTTGGGAGAGGTTGAAAAGGTACAAAACACGCCATCTGCTCTTTATTTCTTATCTTGTATCAAGGAGGGAGTGGCTTTTTTTCTGAAAGAGTTTGCTCACTCAGTGATCCGAGGTAAAGACTGTACCTTTTTATCTGACAGAGTTGTGTGAAACTGGTTCCCTCTTTATTTTTTGCTTCACACATGTTACGTTGCAGATCAAAAGACAGACAATGTCCAAAAAGACTGATCATAAATGTAAAACGTCTGGTTTATCAAACTGCAGGTCAGTGCCTGAAAAACAGTGGCTGGCCTGCATCAAATTGGTTCGCAGAATTCGGAGAGGAAATCTCCTTTTGGTGCAACGCTTATCACGTTCAATCTGTGTCTTTATATCTAACCTGAAACAGAGTCGGAGTACCGTGGCCTCTCTATTTATCTCCTGGTCAGAGATGCTTGTGTCATGCGTGAATAGCACAATACATTGACAAAGGTAAAGAAGCAATTTCACACAAACGTCCCCAAACTGTCGCCGCACAGAGCCGACGCAGAAACCAGACACACGGCGCCTCACATCAGGTACATATTAAGTGTAAATATGAGAGGTCAGAACTATGGAGCCACAGTGTACACAGGTCAAATGAGTCGGATCTCTCACATCGATACGATTTTTCTTCTTTTTTTTTTTTTCCCACATGCTTACAGAGCTGATTCTTACAACTCCCCTTGTCCTGTGAGGTTCCACCAAAGGAACAAAGCTATAGTCCCTCCAGGTTAAGTAACCACTGATGATAATAATATAAAGTACAATACTGTTCTTTCTTCTTACTTGTTACTCTACTACTACTCCTATTCTACTCAAAGTACTACTGATGACGACGACGACGATGACGACGACGATGATGATAATGTTTTTATATATATAAATATATATACATACATATGTCTCTGGATATTTCTGTAGTGTATAATGGGAGAAACACTAGTGTAGCAGATACCATAAAGGGCAAGGCCGCTTTGGATTCAGAGCTCACGTCACATCTTAACTGTATGAGGCCATAATGTGAATGAAATTCAGCGGTGTTCCCCTTTGAACAGACCTTAAAAGAGGGGAGAAATGAACTGGATTGGCGCTGGTGGATGTTTTTCTTTCAGTTTCGAAAAAATTTGGCCATTTGTGGAATAGTCTGTGCAATTTAACTTCAGAAATATTCTCAAACGTTCCATTTTTTCCCCCATTTCTTTGCTTGTTTTTTTTAAATGTTACTGCTCTGTAGAAACAAAAAAGAGACAATGTTATATAGAGAAATATGTACAATTGTGCTCCTACAAAATCTTGTGTATGGATGGTATAATATTGTTACTTAGCACAGCCTTGTGGTAGAAAAAAACACACGCACACAGGGTTTTTTCAATATCCCATCCATCCCTCCATCCCACCATCCATCCATTTTCTATATCCGTTTCTCCTGCGCTCAGGGTAACAGGGTGCTGGAGCCTCTCCCAGCTGTCTTTGGGTGAAGGCGGGGTTACACCCTGGACAAGTCACCAGTTTATCGCAGGGTCACACAGAGGCAAACTGCCATTTGCCGCCAACACCATTGCCATCCTCCACCTCCAGATGGGCCGAGAGGAGAGAGCCTCTGGAGAGAACCCACGCAGGGCCACAGAAAAGCCCTGGGTTGGAATTGAACCGACAACTTCCTGCTGTACAGCGACGGCGCTAAACACAGCACCAATCAATCTGCCCATCTCCTCCGCAGACCATGACATGCATGTTACTTGTTCGACACACTGCGTTGTAGTTATGTTAGTAATATATATTTAAGAATAAAATAAAGTTCAGAATACCCAAACTTGGAACCAAAGGAGAATAAAAAAATCCTGCCTGGCAAAGATGTCATAGAGAGACAAACAAAGAGCACCAAGCCTTTCAGACCTGAAGAAAAACACGTCAATCCAGTTGGTTTTCTGAACTCCCAAGCGTCTGCTTGTTCAGCCTCAGCAGACCCGATGCTGCTAGAAGGCGACCAAGACCATGAAAACATTTTTTGGTGTGAAACAACAAAAATCTGTTTATTCTTGTCCGATCATTAACGGTAGAACGGGAAAAAAAAAAGACAAAGGTGGGGGAAGCAAAGAAAAAAATATTTTAGCAATATTTTCATTCTTTCAGGATAATCTGTGTTTTTCAGGGGGGCTTAAACAGGAAGTGAGCATCACACACGTGTTTAACCTCCCCTCTCTCGTTTTTACTGCTGTTGCGTCCTTGATATTCACATTGTCTTAAAGGTACTTTCCATGTAAAATTTGTTTGACGATAAATGATTTGGATTTGTAATGACATTGTTTTTCCTTGTTTTTGTACTTTAATTTTGTGGAAAAAAAATGATAAGTAATGCTATTTATTTTCTATTTGATCAGAAAATGTAACCGTATTTCAAAACGATGGTCAGGTTGTGTGTGTGTGTGTGTGTGTTGTGTGTGTACGGGTGTGTGTGTGTGCGCGTGCGTGAGAATCATTCAGCAGGACGATGTGTGAAGATGGAGTGATGGAGGATGAGAAGAATCAACTCTTTCTTTAGTTCCTTCTTCTCTCTGTCTTGTCTCCTGTCTGAGGGACAGAGTCTGAATCCGAATGTATCGCAAAGCTAATCCAATGATTGTTTTTTTTTTTAAAGCTTGAGCGCTACCTGTCGGCTGCCTGACAACCAAACACTCAACAAAAAAAACCCCTCCAGACCAGCAGTTTTACAAACTTGACAAGATGCCTGAATCAACATGGTTTAGAAATCTATTTGACCCGCAGCTCTGCAGATCCCAAGATTTGACTAAAGTCAACCTTCTGACATTGTAGGTGTGTTTGGATTGCATCCTGCTCCAGCTCTTTGAATGTTCTCATTATTCCAGGCTGCACTCCTTTCCAGGAGAATAAGTTAATTCTTGTTTGCAAGGAAAAGGTTGTGTATGCTTCACTGCTCATGACTTCCTACAAATCGGCCAGTCACACCATAAACAAATTGACGGAAACTTAGTCAGAAATTGCCCCGAAGCAATCTCTTTAAACATGATTCATTATTCCCCCCAAAACTGTTTTTTTTATTGATGTAAATTCCCAATCATTTTGGCTTGAAACTTTTCCGAGCAAATTAATTTCTTCCCGTCAGTCCGATGATTTTGCGTTGACCCGGTTTCAAGTAGTTCAACCAAATAATGCCTCTGTTCCCCTAAAGCAGTTGTAACCATTAAAGACTGTGAATTACAAATGAGAAAAAAGATACAAAAGAGAACAAAGGTGTAGGTATAGGGGGTAAAGTAATCTTTGCATGACAATAATGTCTTGCTTTTCCTTTTGTCCCTTAGATTGTCCCATATTATGCTAAATTCAGTTCACCCATGTTTTGTAAGTTTTATACGACTCCACTTTCTCAAAGAACTCCTCAGAAATTGTGTGTTTGCGACAACACATCCTGCCAGCTGTTTTTTCTCTGATAAAGCTAAAGAGGGGAGATCCCTATTGGTCTCTTCCTTCAAATAATTAACTGTGTATGGTTGCTTCGCTGGAGCTCAGCATGGAACACAAATATCTGAAATTCTGTGAAAATCTGAATCTGGGACCTTTTTGACCTTTGTCTCTCACGTCTCTCTCTTTTCCTGCACTCAAGTTTTGAGACGCGTGGATTTGCCCTGATTGAATGTCACTGTAACCTCTAAACACCCACAGTCTGATTACTATCACAACAAAATCTCAGCCTCCAACAAGTAAAGTCAAACAAACGGTCATCTGCCACCAATTTTCATTTGGCACAAAAATAAACCAAAAAAACCCCAAAACAAAACACTGGCATTAGATTTCAAACCATTTGATTCAGGAAAAAACAAACAAACATTGCAACTATTAATGGAAAACTTGACCTCGTTGTTGTTTAAACTCAGCTTTTTTATGATTTTCATTTTTTTTTTTTAAACGTATGGCTAGCTTCCTTTCAAAACCCTCTTGATTGTTCTTATCAGTCGGTCAGCTGGCTCACGTGGAACCGACCCTCAGCTCCCACTGATCTCAATTCATAGCCTCTCGAAAAAAAAATCTGTCGTACTTTCTGCGATTGCTCAGTGATAGTTGAGAGAGAGAGAGAGAGAGAGAGAGAGAGAGAGAGAGAGAGAGAGAGAAGAGTGTGTCGAGAGCTGTGGCATCGCCTAAGAGACGGCCATCAAAAGCTGGTGTGGTTCACAGTCACTTTTCCTCTTGTTGGCAGTCTCTATATGGCCAGAACAAAACTTTAAAACTGAGTGGTGGTGGTGGTGTGAATGGGCTGGATGAAAGCAACCAGTAAGGATCAAGAGTGAGGAAAGGGAGGACGTAGAGTTAGACACAATAGAATGGCAATAAGTCAGAGCAACAGTAACTTGATGAGGATATAATGTTATTGAAACCTAATCGCATTACGTAGCAATTTCACTGAATCTCTAGATTTGCACTGTTTGCCCAATGGTCTGTGTTTGTTGTGTTGATGAAAAAAAAAAAACCATTAGAGATGATGATTAACATGATGCAGAACATGAAAAATGTATATTTTGGGGACCAACACAGCAGTGATGTGGAAGGGTTTGAATGTAGAGAGGCTTACTACTGGATGTAACATTACAGGGGGTTGTAGAATTATGAAGAAAAAAAAAAACAAACAAACTATGTGCTAAAAATGAAACTTCACTTTGAGAAAACACTCTCTGAGTCAGCGTTGTTTTTGTCTTTCGAACATTTAATTGCATCCCATTATCTGATTTTTAACTGATTGTTGAATGACTTGCTGCATGCTCGGCTGCTGTCTCTACCCTGTCAATGAAAACATCAGAAAGGAAAAAAGACCACCTTCAGAAAGTGGGTCCAACATTATATAGTTCTAGAAATGCGCCATGTGTGATGTCATAAAAGGCCCTGATATCTCTTGCACGCAAGACGTCCAACACTTTTAGCAGGAAGCTGCAACATTTTGTCAACAAAGAGTTAATATGATAAATCTGTTCCTCGGGAGTTTGGGATAAAAAGTAATCATCAGGAAATTGGTAACTTTATATATAACTTCCTAAAGTGACGCTGTGTAAAGTTGAGCCACTGACTCTCTCTTTTCCTCTCGCCTTTTCTGACATTTTGGTTATTTTCTCCCAAAAAAATCACCTCCTTTGTTCATTTCTAAAGTAACTTGGTTTAGCTGTTGGACCCTGTAATTGCAAAGTGATGAAGTATTGAGAGGTAACTGTTGAACCTTTTGGTAAGACTGTTTGGACTTTTATCTTGATGCGTCCGGTGAGACACCAAGCATCAATGTGACAATCAACCAAATCCTCATTGAGCTCTAACAAAACAGAACAATAAGGTGTCACCAAATAGCAGTGAATGTAGCTCTCATCTGGACATGAGAACGTTTCACTTGGTTAATTAAACTCAATTTCATGTCAGCCAGTTGTGAAACACACCAGATTTCTCCTTTAGACCTTTCAAAAGTTGTAACGCTTCTGTCCCTTTTGTGTACTTGAGATCCTGTGTCACAGTGAGTGTCGTGTTCTCATACTCATACTCACATCAGCGAGAGCAGCCAGCAGCTCAGCCAAGGAGCTGCTTGCACTCACTCGCTCGCTCGCTCGCTCGCTCACTCGAACAGAAAGATACAGGCTGAGGTTACCAAAACATAGACAAGTCCCAGGATTTTCCAGGGAGTCTCCATTATTTCTGGCCGGCTTGGGGTCTCCAACGGTATTTCATTGTAATTGCTATGATGTCAGAGTGTCCGTCCACCCTAATGGGCTTCTAAAAACAACAACAAGGATAGATTGGTTCCATTCACTGCTTGTTGTCCATGGAGAGAGACACGCAGGGCTTCTGCAAACTTCAAACCCTGCAAGATCTTCCACTGAGAAGGTGAGATGATTTTTTTCCCTCCTACACTTAAAAATATGATATCGACCAGGTGTGTGGCATAATTACCAAGTAAGTTCAAATGAGTTGCAGAGGTGTACAGTCATCTGCTCAAAGGCTACTTTGCTCTGTATATTGTTTCAAAGCCAGTGTTTGTCTGTTTTACTGGGTGGTAATATACTTTAATTCTGCTGGTAATATACTTTAATTCTGCTGGTAATATACTTTAATCAAATGGCCTCACTGCTTCAATAGTCTACCCATGCATGTAAACATCCCTCATTTTCATCTGGTGTATTCTTTTTTTAGAAAAACAACAACAAGCAAAAGCAGTAAATCAAACTTGATCAATTGTTATTGCTTTTAAGTAAAATAAAAGTGGTTTGCTCCAAAGTAGGTTGAGGACAAGATTAATTTATTTTTTAATTAAATTGATAAGACAGGATTTCTTTCTTTCTTTCTTTAGTTCATATGTTTCTGGCTGCAGTGGTTTTTGATGCACACTAGAGGGAGTAATGTGTCGCGTTAAATGATAAAATAATGAGATAGATTTTTAAAATTTTCATTTTTTTTTTCATGGTGAACTTTCCCCACACTCACGCGGCTGTTAGTAGATCACTGCAACAAATAATTAAACAATTCTCTGGGCATGCATATTCTACCCAGCATGCATCTGTCTTTCCTCGTCCTCCTGATTGCTGGGACAGCTGCAGCGTGCGCAGCTCTCACCAACACACTCCATGGTTTCCGAGGCTGTGCAGTACGAGAGTTCTCCTTCGTAGCCCACAAGCCTGGTTGCAGGACGCTGCGCATCACCACCGAAGCCTGCTGGGGGCGCTGCCACACATGGGAGGTAACACGACCAGCGCTCACTTCAATTAACGACAGAAGTACCATATCAGCGCAGGGACATTTTCCATTATGACTTCTGAAAAATGTCGTAATACTAAATTAGAGAAACTTGAATACAATGATGGATATTCCAGGGCTCAGCCCAAACCACAGGGAGACTGACGAGCCATTCTGGGCTCCTACCCACATGCCATTGTCATAAGAAATGCTCAATTCTCTCTACAGGCAGGGAGGGATAGTGAACTCTCACTGAACTCACTCTAGTTTGGAGCAATTGAAATGACACATCTGCTTGATTGAAAAACCAAATTGAGGGGAAGTGAGTCAGATGTTAGATCGGACCAATCTGAC
Organism: Nelusetta ayraudi; assembly: GCF_046127955.1. Lineage (NCBI taxonomy): Eukaryota > Metazoa > Chordata > Actinopteri > Tetraodontiformes > Monacanthidae > Nelusetta > Nelusetta ayraudi. Next base: position 9,021,693 of record NW_027466092.1, read on the forward strand.
CAGATCGGATCCCTCCCTAAGACGGCCCCGAGGGAGAGGGAAGCTCTGCATCAGCTGCAGCAGAGCTGGCTCACCTACATCGATGAGAGGTCAACTGCTGGCCTTTACAATCAGCACACTTGATCAAAGATGAGATCGTTGGAAATTCTTTCAGTGGGTCTTCTTTAGCAAGCAAGCTTGTCATTATTATTGTTCGCCACTTTAACGATCTGGTAAATTTACATTTTCAGATCTTTAATTTTTGACATAGAGAAATAAACTTCCAGATGATCTTGCTCTAAACCGCATATGAAGCATTCTGTGCTGTACTCAAGTCTGGAGGAGGAAAAACACAAAAGGTGGCATAAGGTGGAACAAACTGCTCAGGGATGTTGCCACTGACCTGGGAGAGCTACAAGCGCCCTTTGTGACATCGCTAGGGTTAGGTTATCTGGACTTACACATTTTAGTAGATATTTTTTTTTTTTTAAAGACAAGAATTTAAGGATGACTGCTCTAATTTCTGGGGAGTTCATTGGCCGGCCTGAGACACATGACAGGGTGGTCTTTGTTTGATAAGGGACTGGTAGATTTTTTAAGACCTTACATTTCAGAACTAATTACCATTTGTTGTTGTTGGTTCCAAGGACAAGAATGAAGCATAACCTGTGTTCTGCATCCATGTGTGTGTGTGTGTGTGTGTGTGTGTGTGTGAAACTTGCAGAAACCCATACCGGACCCCCCCTACATCCACCGCCACCACCGTGTTTGCACATACAGCCAGAGCAGTCAGATGACGGCCCGCCTGCCGGGCTGCCTGCCAGGCGTGTCTCCTCTCTACCACTACCCCATGGCTGTGCAGTGCCACTGTGCCCCCTGCTCCACCCAGGATACTGAGTGTGAAACCTTCTGACGGGCTGGACGCTGCTATTTGCAAACATAGTTAAATGAGCAGGCTTACCTCAATGATCTGTCACAAATAAAATAAGTAATCCAGATATTGTAGAAAGTGTCTATTTTTTTTCTGTGAGTACTTGAGCCTTAACCCACTGATGATGACAAGCAGTGGGACTTGTCATTATCATTGTCATCCTTTGTGTCTTTGAATCCATTTTTTGGTCAGTGCTTGGATAAAGGAGAGTGGAAAGGAGAGAGAAAACATCCACCTCAGTGAATGTGTGTTAAACATAAAAATTCATAAACATACAGTTGTATTCTAAGATCAGAGGTTAGTATTGCTCATATAAATGTGACCACATTTTCATTCAAATTATGAAAAAAAAATAATTTTATTGACGTGGATGTTGGAAAATGTTAAGTTGAGGGATATTGACTTACTAACAGTTGACAAGGGAAATCTAAAGCAACAGGATTTAACAAAATGTTTCTGCAAATGAATTCAGCAATTTCTTACATCTTAAATGACCCCAAAACATGTAGTCCCCACCTCCTTCATTGGATTTGATGATTTACTTAATGGAATACATTTCTTTTTAATAGTGACAAATCTATTGACACTTGTACAACATGAAGGGGTAAAAACCTTCAGGTTACATTCCTATGAAGGTCTATTGTATAATAAGCATATTACCAAGGATTGTAATGCATTTATAATGCTTCATAAACCTTTAGATAAATGTTCACAATCACATATGGGAACTTATTATAAGGCTGGTAAATGTTTTATAGGTTTTGGGTATAATGTGTGTGACCTTCGCATTTATGTTTTGTACCTTTATGGCAGTGACAACAGTGCTTTATGCAGCAATGACTTTATGAAGTCTTGGATTGTGTATCATGTTGTAAGTGCCAGTCATAAAAACAATTCAAAGTGCTGCAACAGACATGAAAACAAACAATACATTGAAAAGGATCAGGTGAAAGTAAAATCTATGTATCCCAAAACCTTTCTTACATTTCTATTCAATGACAAACAAATACCCATATCTAAGTGCAACCTGTGTAAATATATAAACCATGATCCAAATGTACAATCAATTATTAGAAACAGTCATAAATACACATTACAACTATACATATATGACAGCATTTCATAACTACAACACACACATATATATGCTGCTCAACAAAATAAATAAAGGGAACACTCAAATAAAACATCCTTGATATCAATTAAGGAAATGTTCGAGTTGAAAATCCTTATTAATCACACAGAGGAATGTCTTGAGAATAAAATAACACACAAAAAAACAGCATATGGTCTCACAATGGGTCTGAGGATCTCATCCTGGTACCTAACTGCAGTCAAGGTACCTCCGGCTAGCACAAGGAGAGCTGTGTGACCTTCCAAAGAAATGCCTTCCCAAACCATGACTGACCCTCCGCCAAACCAGTCACGCTGGATGATGTTGCAGGCAGCGTAATGTTCTCTACGGCGTCTCCAGACTCTGTCACGTTGGTTCACATGTGCTCAGTGTGAACCTGCTGTCACCCGTGAAGAGCACAGGACACCAATTTGCCAATCTTGATGTGCGCTGGCATATGCCAATCTAGCTGCACGGCATTGGGCTGTAAGCACACGCCCCACTTATGGACGTTGGGCCCTCATACCCCCCTCAGACCGTTTGGGCAGGAACATGCACATTAGTGGCCTGCTGAAGCTCATTCTGCAGGGCTCTGGCAGTGCTCCTCCTGTACCTTCTTGCACAATGAAGGAGGTTGTGGTCCTTCTGCTGGGTTGTTACCCTCCTATAGCCCCCTCCATGTCTGCTGGTTTCTCCTCCATGCTCTAGACCCTGTGCTGGAAGTCACAGCAAACCTTCTTGCCACAGCTCACATTGATGTGCCATCTTGGATGAGCAGCACTACTTGAGCAACTTCAGCAGGTGGCCCAAAACATCAGCCAGATGGGACAAGAGCAGAGAAATGGTCTGTGCCTGCAGAACCACTCCTTTATAGGGGTTGTATTGGTAATTGTCTCTCATTTCCACCTGTTGCCTGTTCCATTTGCACAACAGCAGTTGAAGTGGATTCACAATCAGCATTGCTTCCTAACTAGACAGGCTGATTTCACAGAAGTGTGATTGACTTGGAGTTACATTATGTTGTTTTGGTGTTCCTTTATTTTTTTGAGCAGCGTACTGATGCAATAGTGATGCGTTACAAATAAAATCTACTATTATTATTATTATTATTATTATTATTATTATTATTATTGTTATTATTATTATTATTATTTCATAAACGGTATTACTGGTTTGAGTATCTGTTTAATGTAAAGGATGGTTTGGATTTTTGACACGTTGTGCAAGTTAGAGGAGAAATAAAACATGTTACCAGCAGCAGAACAGGAATTTATTGAAAAAAAAAGAAGAAAATCACAATCTTTACAGTGCATTTTTGTTCCATTTCAAACATTCTTTGGTTTCATCAATAGATAATATTTACAAAATGTCCATTAGCTCAAATTCATAAATATAAATATTTTTTGTACATTCTTTGGTCTTTAGTTTGTGTTTAGTGGTTCTTGCAATGAGTGACAGCCTTGATGACCTGCATGTGGCATCCAGATAATATCAGTACCATAAAATAAATTATGGATGAATATGTCACTGTGGAATGTAATATAATGTCTAATTAATTTTAGCCAATCTGAAAATGTCAGGGTGAAATCAGTGTTTACACAAAGAATTAGAGTCTAACTGAAGTTGTGCCAGTGTTTTTTTTTTTTTTTTTTTTTTACAGGATAAGTGTTTTAGCTAGAAATCCATGACTGTTTGCATTAAAAGTGTGATTTCGGTTATAGTTTTCACCACTTTATGATATGACCATTTCAAAAAAATATCACCCAGTCAACATCACATCTTCCTCAGGTTCTGGCAGAGAAACAAAAACAGAGAAACAACCAACAGACTCATACACACACAAACATCACTCCTGTATGGACTACTGGAGGAATAAGATATGGCTTGTTTTCGAAATTCAAAGCACTGATATGTTTAAATTGAGCAGAAAGGCTGAATGAACTGCATTGAAAGCAGCAATATTAGCATCAAGGACTCAGTCACATGACTCTGTCCATCCCAGGGACGCAAATAGAGGAACCCCATTCATAACGCTAACATGCTTAATACAAGACTTGTCTCACTTATATGAGTTAAAGGTTTTTCAAAGCAAGATGAAATTGAGATGAAAAGGAAAGTTACTGATGCATAACTGAAGCTCCCGTGTCCCCACTTACTCATCCGGGTTTTGTACCGCTCTACCGGCCGTGCTGCCTTTTGGATTTATTACCGGGCGAGCATTCAATTGGAGGACAGGTCAGTAGCGGGACTTGCGGCACATGTCGCAACGACACGCCTTGGCTGTCAGGATCTCTATCATGTCGTGGTGACGACCTCTGGGGCAGTCCAGCCGCACTTTGACCTGGTGGGGGGTGGGGAGTGAGAGGGAGGACTTTAGCACCAAGAAGAGGCAAGTGAAAGGACAAACAGCCCTCCCTCCCCTTGACTCACCTTCGCATCTCTGCTGATGGTGCAGCAGCGGGAGGTGGAGGTGATGTTGTGGGTGAAGTTGGAGGCCACCAGCACGGAGTAGCGCGACGGGAAGGCGCTGGACTCGCAGTAGCCCACGCAGGCGAAGACCACGTGGGTGCCTTTGCACGTGCCTCGACGGTCACTGCGGATTGTGACGTTGAAGGCTGGTGGGGGGTCAGAGCACATCGCATTGGACAGAGCAGAATGAGAAGAAACACAGTAGGTGCGGGTATAATCTCAGCCTGTCAGTCGATTAATTTTAATCGTGATTAATCGCATTAGCGTCTTGAGTTAACTTGCGATTAATCACAAATTAAGTGCAATTCTTTTTTACCCTGCTCTATATGTAACTTAACAACATATATATTGTGTTTCTTGTACTCTAGGAAAAATTAGAGAGGACAATAATAATTCCTTTGTGTAAATATTCTATTTTTATTTTCATTGGAACATTCCAAAAATGATTACATACTTAGACTGTCCAGACACTCACTCAAACAACACTCAAAGCTTGAGGTATTCTCCAGTCACTGCTCCTAAGCGTTAAGGTTCATTCTCTTCCCTCAGTGTTTACTCACGGTGCAGGTGACACCCTGGGCTTGGTAGGCTGTCATGGCTCCAGCTGAAGGGACAGGAGAGCAGCAGCAGTGACATCGCTGGCAGCACCAGCAGGCAGAAGTGTGTTGTGATGAAGGGCGACATCTGGACGGCCGCCTGCTGGGTCCAAAGAGATGTTTTTCTTCACAACAACAACAACTGCAAAACCTTTTAATAAATGTACCAAGCAGGCATATTGCGATTAAGAAGTTTGCAGTTTTTATCGTATTAGTTTTGCTCACAGTGTTAGTTTACAAGATCACAAGATTTGGAAAAAAGGCTAAGGCCGCCCAGAAGAATGTTGAGTGAAATTTACGTTGCTGTAGTTTTGTATCAATGAAAAGTCGATCCTTTTCACTTCTGCCTGCTCAACCTCTCAGGTAAGAGTTTTGAAGCGTATCTCTGGAAGTCTGGCATTTGTAATGATGTCCCAAAGGGTACTTTGTTATGCATATGGTTCTATATTTTGCTCCAGTATGGGATGATAAATAAAGATCTGAATATCTGTGTGAGCCATGTGACCTTCAGTCATTCTCGCCTCCCTGCAGCCTCAGTGTGAAGAAGCCTTGGCCTCCATCAGCGAATTCTCACCAACTCACCCTGAGCTGATCCTCCGCTACTGAAACGTTCCCATAATCCGCTCTGCTGCCCCCCCACCTCCGTTATTCACGTACCGAGGTGGTTTCCCATCCTGCCATTCTGGTCGGCCGGGACGTCACTCAGCTGACTAGCGACTGGTGTGAAGTAAAAACAGTTCTGTCCTTATCTTTTTGGTCTGCCTCGTTTAACAGCTACCAGCTGACGCGGCGCGTGCGCACTCAGAGCTTTTTGCAAAGTGTACGTGCAGCTGCACACACGACAGCAGCCCTCAGGTGGGAATCATGTTCGTCTTGACAACTATTTTTCCCTTTGAAAGATCTGTGGGCAAAGTCACATCCATGAACCTGTGCACTTTATACACATGTATCTATGTAACTTGTAGCTGCATACATGAAAAACGGCTAATCGATGCACACGTAAACCCCACGTGAACCCCACCACCAACACCCCCATGCACACCTACACGTGTATAAACAATAAAGTCAGGTTTTCCCTGAGAGCCTGGCCATCCCGACCCTTGACCTCTGAAATGGGCAGCTCTTTCCAGCTCCGCTCACTTCCGACGTAAACGCAGGGAATTGCCCCAGTAGTGCCGGTGGTGCTGAATGGCCCTGAGGGACGCCATTAAGGCTGCTGGAACCGCCGAATTAACGGGTCAAGACTGTGTGCGTGTGTGGTGGTGAAGCCATTAACCCTGTGCCAGCTGGCGGGATGAAAATGCCCGGCTTTTTCCTCCCGTGAGCTGTTCCTCGTCTGAATGCTCGGTTGTCTTCGAGGAAAGTGGGCTGTCACACACACACACACACACACACACACACACACACACACACACACACACACAGCAGGCTGGTGTTTAAGACCACCAGCGGTGCTCCACTCACACTGTGTGTTGTAAGGTGAAAAGCTGAAGATGCTCGTTGCCGACTGATTGTTGTTTGATTTCAACCCTGGACAAAATGTTAAGTTGTCTAATGAAAGTGTTGTGCGTTCTCTTTGATCTGTTGTTGATCTGGTAGAACACATTTATTTAATTTATTAATAATAAGTACTATTTATCTATTATTTGGGGTGTAATAGAATTGTAGTATAGGATGAAAAGTATTAGTATAAATCAATCAATTATCAATCATGAACCAACATCCAGTCATCCAGCTGCAGTCCAATCTATCGCCTTATACATCACAGCAAGTTCAATTTTTTAAAAGGAAACCTTTTTAATTGGATTTTCTTTTGTAAAATTGAATTTATACTAGCAAGACATGTGCAATTTAGTACTCCCCCCCCCCCCCCACACACATTTCGACCAAGCAAAACTTAAAAAATTCTCAATAATGACATGGTAATTACAAAAGTGTAACAAGGCATGCAATGTCTCTTTTGATAACCAATCGGCATTAAAGAAAAGAACTGCCATGTAAAAAACTGCACAAGACCAAACAAACGACAAACAGAAAACGATGCTGTGTTTAGTTTCAGGTGCATAAAAGCAGTTGAGGCTTACCTGAGAGATGCTGAGTGCAGATCTTTGGATGCTGGGTGGGTGTATCAACTGACAGGTGTGTGTGTGTGTGTGTATGAGAGAGAGAGAGAGAGTGTGTCCAGAGTCTCAGGCACGAGTATAAGGAACACAGGTAAGAGTCTCAGGCACTTATAGCTGAGGACACACCTACAATTGGAGAGCTGACACTGTATGGGAATCTTCTTTTTTTTTTCTTCTTCCGCTTTCTTCTCCAGTGCAGCCACCTGTACAAAATGCTTTAGACTCTCTCTCAAGCAGCTATAATCTACCTCCAAGTTCTCAGTGAGACATCTTTCTGCTGGAGCGTGGTACCATCACAGTGCTCCTCTGCCCTCCCCTCCTCTCTTTCAGTGTGTTTTAAACCTTTAGGAGCACTGCCACTGTGACACAGAGGAAAATAGATTTTCCATCTCCAACGCTTGTAGGTCTAGCCCTCACGTGCACGCATGGGGACAAACGCGGGGAACGCACGCGTGCAACAAGAAAAAAACAAAAACATATCCTGATTCTTTGACTGAAAAAAAGTTTATATCTACTTTTAAATTAAGCTGTAAATTCCTCAAATGGGGGACACATGCTCATAAAGTTTGATTGGGATTTTTTTTCTATTTGTGGCTGCAGACAGAAGGACGGGGTCAGGAGATAATGTGGGTTTGGGTCAACCTGGCGCGTGTGTGTAAGTGTGTGTGTGTGTGTGTGTGTGTGTGTGTGTGTGTGTGTGTGTGTGTGTGGGGGGGGGGGGTGGACAGTTATAGCCTCTGCTCCCCATTTCACTTATTTTAAAGAAAGAAAATCAGCCCAGCCACAATTCTATCAAAACTCCCAGCGGGTAAAGACATTGTTTTAATAGACTCTTATTTGTAGCAGTGTCTGGACACACAAGCCACACATCACAAAGTGCCAGATGAGATCACAGAGTTCAGATGGTTGATGGTTCTTTACGTATCCCCAGTTTAACTGTGTTCAGGCTAGAGGGCTTAGTATGTTAGCCTATAGGAAGTGCGCAAATGAGCTCACAGGATCTTTCTTATAGTTTTTTTTTTTTTTTTTGCTGGCAATCAGCACAGTTGCGGCTTTGTAAAGCCTACTTTCGGTAGGCAATAAAAAACAAATGGTTTTTCCTTAAAAAACCATCTTCGTCAGTGACAGAGTCTGAATGAAAAAGGAAGTCAGCATCATGACTTTTAACATTTGTTTCAACTTATGATAGCGGTTAATGGTTAAGCTCCCAGATGCAATAATCATCACCAGGCTATTGTATGTTTTGTGCTATGGCAGCAGCAGCAGCAGCAGCAGCAGCAGCAGCAGCAGCAGCAGCAGCAGCAGCAGCATCGTAAGAGTACGTGTAACAAATCAGAAATGTGATTGCTTCTCATGACCTTTGGACAACTGAACTGCTGACAGGGAGCCACTGAGACAAAAGCTTAACAAAACTGAACTTCAGGCTGAATTAGACTGAATGATGCTTTTCCAGCACGAGCCATTGGCCAGAATGGGACTCAGTTTGTAATATTACTTTTGATCTTAACCTATTAATAAATTTTCTTTGAATACAAACCAACCCTTCCACAGCTGTCCAACCTCTTCATCATGTACAATTAACTTTACCAATGCATAGCAACAACAATAATTTCCATTTGGCTCTTTAATAGAAGTCCTTAATCTCTTTTTGTGTTTTTTTTCAGACAGCCTTTGCTAAAACTTGCAGTTTTGTAAAATGATGATTTCGAAAAGGTGAACCAACACCCCCCAGATTATTAATAACACCTGCAGCCATGGGACATTCTATCTATTTATCTCCCCTTCCTAACAAGTGAAACAACCCAGAAAATAACAGTTTTTAACAGGCTGTGAACAGAGGGATATTTTTAAATGGAGATCAAGAAAATGTCTTAGTTATTATATAAAAATAATTAATCACACAAGGCTATCGCTATGGACATAACTCAGGACCTCCATGGTTACATGTGCCTTTTCAGTTCACTCATTTCGTCGTCCAAGGAGGCAGCGTGCCGAGTACATTCTGCCTTAAAATTCATACATTTTGCTGCAATAGGCTAAATCAGTCATTCAGTGTTTTAGCGGAGAGATGCTGTGTAGCTCAGCGGTGCACACTCACACACTTCCTGCCTCTCACACGCTCACACGCGCACGCCTCCAAAGGAAAACACAATTACCATCTTATGGCCCCTCTACCTCAAACATTCCCAATCCAGTTATGTCAATGGAAAACGGAATGCGTGACATCATCACTTAACTCCCCCATACATGCACACAAACACACAAAGCTATTAGTGCGCTGACTGTAAGTACGTGTTTCTTCTGACTCCATGCCAACCAGAGGGACAGAGACAGAGAGAGGGAGAGAGACAGACAGAGAAAGAGAGAGAGAGAGAGAGAGAAAGAGAGAGAAAAGAGAGAGAGAGAGAGAGAAAGAGAGAGAGAGAGAGCAAGAGCAGTAGAACGATGAAGAGTCTGAATGGAGTCCAGCACCTCATCAGGAGAGAGTTAATGAACTTTGTTAAACTGGAGACTCACTTGGACACACACACACACACACATACACACACACACACACACACACACACACACACACATAGTGACTCAGGCGGTGACGGATGTTTGTATGGTCCAGTGGCCTTGTCGCTTTCAGCTGCCATGGAAACTGTGGCATCTTGAATTACTATAATACCATTAATGTGTCCGCTTCCACTTTTGCCCTGTTATTTTAATCTTGGTATGTATAAGTGTGTGTGTGTGTGTGTGTGTGTGTGTGTGTGTGTGTGTGTGTGTATGTGTGTGTGTGTGTGTGTGTGTTTGTGTGTGTGTGTACGCGCACGCAAATGAACATCTGCATGCTAGGATGAAATTATGGGACGTAGTCTTCGTGCATGTGTGTGTGTGTGTGTGTGTGTGTGTGTGTGTGTGTGTGTGTGTGTGTGTGGGCATAATTATATGTGACAGGATACAGTGAATGTGGTCAAAGTGTGCAAGCAGATGGGAGTGTGACATAAATTACATGTGTCTTACTTTGGGCCTCATGACAGTATAAACAGTGGATTAGCAAACTTTTCCTGTTTCTAAGATGATGTTTCAGTTTTCCTGACCCAGTTACATGATGCATAAACACACGCTTGCAAACATGGACACGTGCATGCTGGCACACACACTAAAGCAATTTTTTTGAGACGTATGAACACACACACACACACACACACACACACACAACGTGCGTGACACCAGGCCAGAGCGTCTCAGCCTGGATGAGAGAAACGAGCTCTAATCAGTCTTTACTTGACTCAAATACAAAACTGGAAAAATTGCTGTTTGTAGTCTGGACCAGGCATGGGCAAACTACGGCCCGGGGGCCATATGCAGCCCATTAAACTGTTAATCTGGCTTGCAGAATTTAAAGAAATTATATCAATAGTAAGTAAGTCATAAAATAGCTGTATGTTTTCCATTTCTTCAGTGTTTTAAAAGTTATTTTAATAAAGAGCTCAATACCATGGAGCTTCAAAGACACATTTTTTGCAATGCTTGGCTCATTTTCAATTGACATTAAAGCACATGTTTTCTACATATCCCAATCCCGTGATATATTTTTTTCTCCTACGAGGTGGCTCACCAAAACACTCCATCCATCTGCTGCTGCTCCGGCTCCTCTGTCACATTTTAGAACCCAATGTGGCCCCACCAGTCAAGGTTCGCCCACCCCTGCTCTAGACTGAATTGGCCAAGATTGAGAAGAGTTGAAGCTCCAGAGATGAGCCCTTGGTTGTGTCACCAAGGGCACCGGGACCTCTTGATACCCCACCCTGATTAGTGTCAACACCCACTGCCACCTTGTATTTGTCTCCTTCCAGACATGGAATGAACAACAAAGCCACAGTTTTTACAGTAAGTTTAAACAGATTGATCAACTTGCTGTTTTCTTGAGATCTGTTCTTTTGTGGATCGCTGATCATGCAAGGCTGCTCTCGCTCTGTGTGTGTGTGTGTGTGTGTGTGGGTGTGTGTGTGTGTGTGTCTCTCTCTCTCTCTCTCTCACACACAAACACAACACAAAGAGCACTCTGCTAATTTAGACTGACGGGAGGAAAGTAGACTTTCCATAAGGTGGTTGTCACCAAAGCTCAAAGTGCACTTTACGATGACACACATGTTCACACCACACACAGACACAGGGAAGTGGAAATATTAATAGTGAGCCTGCTTTGTCACCATTCACCCCTTCAAAGCCCTGAGCTTTGTCCAGGTGAGTTCACTGTCTGCCACGTTGAGGACGGATGTAAGTGTTTGAGCTTTACTGGTCCCTCTGATCACGCTTCACCATCTGCTCAGGTGCTGAATATTGTTCCTGGTTTGAAACTATTGTATGAAAAAGAGATCAAAAAATGATTGGTAAAAGTGCAGATGATGTATTTCTTGAGAAGCGGAGAGACAGTGGGAAGATAGCTGGGAGTTTGGATAATGAAAACAAAGCTAAAGAAAAAGAACAAGAAAGCAATAACCACGTGAAATATAAAAAATATATTACTTGACAAGAAAGACTTGTATATACTACTGTGCTAGTGACAGGAATCAAGACAATTGAAAGACAACGGAGAATATACAGTGAATACTTTTATTGCCAAGAAACCAGAGAACAAAACAGCAAAACCTCAGTGGAACAATGCAAAAAAGACAAACAAACAAACAAAAAAAAACCTCACTAATTTAACAGGAAACAAACAGGGTGCAACACCTATTTGCATGTGGTACCAATAAAGAACTCTAACTAGAAGCAGGTGCAACTGCTCTACTGGGAGTGGGAGGCAGTGACAGAAATTTGAACCAAGAGGAACAACCAATGATCAGTCCTGGATGTGTGTTTCTTCAGTGAGTCTGGGCTTTCTGAAGAACAGGGACAAGGGGAAGATGGAGCTGCAAGAGAGGAGACAGACTTTTGATCACTTTACCATCAGGAAAAAAAAACATCCCTATGCTGTATGTGCATGCTGCGCACATCTCATAACGCTGCTCGAGTGGAGATATTCCCTGACTCCTGTCTTTCCCGAGGGCATCTGGTGTCTCAGCTTGTTTCAACCGTTGTTTCACAGGAACAGTGGACCTTCTGTGCTCCTCTGGATTTCCCCGTTCCCTTTGACAACTTCATCCTCTCGGATGCACAGCGCCAATTAGCTCTCCCTCCCTTCCCCAGTCAATCAAAGCCTAAAATCACAGCTCTTCATTGCAATCTATTGGTGAGCCTGCCTGGTGAGGACCATCGGCCATGAATGCCCCCCCGACACACACACACACACACACACACACACACACACACACACACACAAACTAACCTCGTCAGTCGCATGAAAATCCCAGGCCGCGCTGGTGTATCAGGGAAACAGTCGGAATTTTCTTCATGTGCGTCCTCATTCTCTTTGGACCCACCTTGTGTGGTCCCTGGTTGCATTTCACGTGGAGCGGCACCACTTCCTGTTATTGATCTGACAGCCGCTGCTTCCTGGTGGCCATCAGCCAACACGCTCTCTGTCTGAGGGGAAATCAAAACGATGGTTGAGAAAAACCTTCTTAGCTGTTAATTGGATAAATCAACTGAAAAGAAGGTCTCTGGCAAAGGACAGGATAGCTTCTTATCACAACACAGGCAGAAACATGGCCAGATGACCAAAATATAATACAACTCATTTTACCAATACTAGACTATGCTGATGTTGTCTATGGTAACACCTCCGAAACAAATCTACGTCCACTTAATGTAGATTTGTTTCAGAGGTTTGTGCTCAGGTGTCCCTATAGAAGCCATGACTGCTTAATGTATCCTTGAACTGGCTGGACCTCAAGTCCAAAGAGGAACTTCATTGGTCAATATTTATTTTAAAGTGTATTTATTTCAATGTTCCGTCTTATTTGAAAGAACTCTTCAATACATAGAATTAGAAAAGAACTTGGTCGTTGCGCATGTATTGTACTGTACTTATGTGTGTATCTGTATGCAAGCAAACATATTTACATGGGTGTGTAATGTGTGTGTGGGGAGGTGGGGGGAGTGTTGGGGAGCATTGTTTAAGTGTGCATGTGTGTGTGTGTGTGTGTGTGTGTGTGTGTGTGTGTGTGTGTGTGTCTTTGTACTTATAAGTTTTACTATGTTGGTATTCACTACTTCTCATGTTTCTTTTGTTTGGCTTTATTTGTATGAAGATCCCTCGAAAATGAGATGGGACATATCAAAGGGCTATCCGTGAAATAAAGAAATAAAAGAAATAAATAATAATTTAGTGGTTCACGTTAAAGAATAATCAGTTAAAGAGACACTTTGAATTATTAGACTTCAAGAATTACAGTAGCGTGAACCTTAGGTCATAAGAGTGCTGCTACTATTATGAGCAACACAAACCTTTGGCCCGAGTGGAAGTTGTACACATTTGGCAACATTCAGAAAAGGACATCATAGGAAAAAGTTAGTCTCACAAAAGTCAATAGTTTCCCCTCATCGTCGGGCAACGGACGTCTAGCCTATAAAGTGTTTTTGTGCAGTCATTGTTCAGGTTCAATCCCCTTTAAAACCTTCAGCCTTACGTTGGTGCTCCTGAGTCAGTGAGTGGATATAATTAGTTCAAATTGTTTTTTCCACTTGATGTGGGAAAGAGAAAAAGCAGGGGAGGAAAAACGCAGAGGGAAAAATCAGGATCAGATGAGATAAAGGAGCAGAGGAGAAAATAGATCAGGTGGGGGGGGGGGGTAATTGTGGGACTTTGCTGCTCGTCAAAGTGACGCACATCAACTGAGACATGCACGCACGCACACACACGCACACACATAGACCCAACTGCACAGAAACATGTCCACGCTCTGTCTGATGTCATTCTATGACTAATCATACTTGTTATCCTACCTTTCTGCACTAATACTCGCCTGGAGCTACATTAAGGACTAACGCGAGCAGTTCGTGTCTGTTTTTATATGTTGGCGAGGAGGAAAAGCAAAAGTTATTTTTGGTTAAAAAACTCAACACGTTTCTAATAAGACAGAAATGATCTGCTTAAGAATTCCAAGTCATTCAGGAAATGAAAAGTCAGCAGTTCAGAACTGAAGAAATGAATAAGAAGAATCACCTTGCCAGCAAATTCTGGATTACCTCTGACCTTTTCCACTTTATGCCAGTTGCCACACTGCAGCCTGCCTCAGGTCAGACAAACAAAAAACTCAATGTAATTCAACAGTTACAGCATTGTAACATTTTATGTTTCACACACTTTACAAGGTGCATAGTTAGAGCACAAACATTCCATTTTAATCAAAGTTGTAGCTGTTTGTTTTCAGTTGGAATACCTATTACAGTAAGTGAGGGGTCATTTAACATTTGGCAACTTCACCCATTTGCATAATTCATATAGTCATATAGTTTTGGTTATGTATGTCTGTTTTTAGTCTTTTTTTTTGTATGGACCTGAGTCTGGAATAAAGTTTATCAACAATTACTTCCCTTAGGTCTGCTATGATATATATATATATATATATATATATATATATATATATATATATATATATATATATATATATATATATATATACATATATATATATATGTATATATACACACACACACACACACACACACACACACACACACACACACACACACATATATATATATATATATATATACATATATATATATATGTATATATATATATATATATATATATATATTATAGCAGACCTAAGGGAAGTAATTTGCCCAGTCAGCAAAGCAGCACTGTCTAGTTTGTTACATCACTCTGTTTGCCTGGCAGACAATATTAATCACAACACTGCCAAAGAACTGCACAACAGGAAACAGCATTGAAAGCAAATATCAAAGCTGTCATTTTGTGTCAACCAGGCCTCACCTCTGACGCTCTATACCCCATCTCCTTCTTCCAGCAGGTTAAACACAAAAACAAAAAGTGCTGCGTCTCTGCAGGGCATCATGGAAATGCTCAGTCATCAGTGAAGGCTCTCCGTAATGAAGCAGGAAGGACCCGCACTGCTGACTGGGTGCCAACGTGCTGTTGCACCTCTGCTGCAGCAACGTGTACAGCCACAACGGTCAGCGCGATCAAGTGAGCGCTGCTCAATGAAACATGATTTGCCGTCAGTCGGTCGACTGTTTGCAGGATGTTTACACACTTTGTGCATCTGAGTGTGTGTTCCTCAAGGCCGCTGAAGGAGACAGGTTTGTTTATATAAAAATTAACACATAAACTCCCGTGTGTGTGTGTGTGTGAGCGGAGAGTGAGCAATCAGTTTCACACCAGTGATCTGACTGTCAGCCTGATTGAGGTGGCGCCCCTTTGCTTCGTGTCTCTTTCATAACAGCAAGAATCACTGAGGCATGGGAGTGTGTGAGGCATGTGTGTGTGTTTTTGTGAATGAGCGCAGTTGTCGTGAAGGATGTCTTCACAATTTCATGAATCAGAGCTTGATCGACTGTGAACAGCTTCCTCTTATCGCTCACATCACTACCAGTGGGGCAGCAGCCACCTCAGCACTAAAGATACACCGTGTGCATTGAAAAAGGGAGATGATGAAAACGGGAAAGAGCAGCATGGCAGCCTACTTTTGTGCGTTTACACTGTTGTACTTTGTTACCCGCAATGAAGCCCATAATGCAATGTTTAAAATCTCATCAGTAATTGTATGCATTGCACTGACATTACACTGACAACTGTTTGCTCTCTGGAAACTCAACTTTGTTGGTTTGATGATTATTTTTTTGTTTTTTTCTTGTATTTGCAAAGATAATATTTATCAACACTGCTGTGGCAAATGCCATAAACCTATATATGACATTGCATGTTGCAAGCACACCGAGCCTGCGCTTGGCTTTAAGTGCTAAAGACCTGTCTCACCCGAGCACAGGCACGTTGCTCTCCGTCTCCAAGTGCGGCAATACGTCCTTTAGTATGGCGTCCTCTAGTGGCAGAGCTCTTTTGCGACGCTTTTTCTGCGGCACAGAATCCAAGTGAAGCTGCCAAGACGCCTTTTGTTTCTGCAACACACATAGATATACTAGTGTTGCATGTTGGGCACCGGATGCTGCTGGCCAGACGAAGGCAGTAAGTTTGCAGCTGGATGAACCTTTGCAGCAACTCTCAAGTTAAGTCAGTTCTCCTCGCTAGAAGTCTGACTGCTTCATGAAAACAGCAGAAAACTACTCACTGAACCCAACTTCTTCTCTGGTTGCTTGTCTAAAACAAATTTAAAAAAAATATTATGTGACAACAACCTGATGATATGCATAAACATGTCCACATAATAAACACACGTATTTATCAGTTTGCCCATTGCCCTTTAACTTTGGAGCAACAATTACATTAATATTATTTGAAATAAACATCAAACACCTGATTTTGTCACTGTCACTGTCACTGTCACACGCATTGTGCCCAGCCATGTACTACCAGAAATGTCACTGTCACTGTTTTGTTTGTCTTTGTATTGGTAAAAACCTTTGCCCTAAAGATAGTTCAGGGGTGTTTTGTGCATATGTTTTTCATTCTCACCCTTTTTCTCCAGGTAGAGAATGAGAATATATGGGTAGGCTTTCAGACCTCTCCAGCAGTGTTTGCACATCATCTGAGACACTCCCTGCCACAGCTTCTTATCTGGTCACCAGTGAGTCAAATAGGTGAAAAATAATTCAACACATTGTGCACAGACCACTTCAATATTTTTTTTTCTACAAATGTTTCTCAATGAAATGGGAAAAGTCCATCTTTTACTTCTTTTGGATGCTCCACTTATCAAGGAAGGCGTGCTGAAACAAACAAATGTCACACAGGTTATGATAACACATCCAGGTTAGGCCCGGCGTCGGTTCCACATATTCACCGTAACGTAACTAAACGTAATTTTAGATGGCCTTGCTTTGGGCCCGTACCGACATGTAAACTCTAAAACAAAGCAGCTGAAAGCCAAGTGTGAGAAGGTAGACATCTATTTTTGATCAGTTGGCCATGCCTGTATGAGTATGGAATGAATATGGTTCTTAAAATAGGTAAGACCTTGAGAACGTGAAGCAGTGAGAGGCCTTTTTCCTTCTTCCCATGCATTTTGCACTGTAAGTGGATAATAAATATATGTAAAAGTAACTATTCCAAATGCCACTTGGAGGCAGCATGGTGATATTTTTTGCTCTAACGCCCAATGTTGACAGGTGAAATGACTGGTGGGATTAACACACTTAAAGGATACAAGGGAAGACATTAAAGTTGGCACTGGAGAAGGGTTGGAAATTGTCCAGGTTGCCGATGACAGTTCTGATGATATCCTAAAGAGATAAGGTATGGAGTTTAGCCAGAAAATTAAAAAAATATATGAAATCTAATCACTGGGGTAACACTGACTAGAACAGCATCAAAATGAGAATGCACATTCAAATTAGATTAATGTGAAGCATGTAAATAAACTAATGTAATAAGTCACTATTCGTGATTACCTCGAGCTCAGGACTGAAGCAGTGGTCCTCCGCGGTTTCCTTGCCGCTGGTTTTAATACAACACAAACAACAGACAGTGATGAGCACGTGTTCACACTAGCAGCTCACAAGATGCCCACTGGAAGGCAACGTGACCTATGCATGAAAGCATTCCATTATAAAACATTTTGGCAGGTGAGCAAAAATGTCAAATAGTAGGAATATTAAAAGGTGTGTCATAAATAGTACAAGCGTTCTTCAGTCTACAGGAAAATAGCAGTTAGGATTCCCAGGATCAAAAGCAGTCTTATTCTAGGATGTATTTTCCCGAATACAGACAGATGGGCCCTATGGGACCTTAGATCCTCTTGTTTTGCAGATGAAAGGAATAGACAAGGCAAGCTTAGCTTGTATGTAACAGTAGCTGCCATTGAAATGGGTGTTGAAGAACAAGGCTTTAATTGAAAAAGAAAGTTCTGCTTCTGCCTGTGCCTGAAGCTCTGCTTCCTTCCCAACAGCTTTTCAAACCGAGCAGCACTTAGAACCGCTTTGAAGAGTCTTATAGAGAGATAGGGAATGAAAGCAACGTGTGGAAGCAAGATCGATTTCTGGCTGTTTTGCTGTAGGCTCATGGATTTTGAAAGCAGTCTTGCCATGCAATCATACTGTATGTCTGTGCTGTAAATGAAGGGGGTGAAACGCAATAAAAAAATAATTAGGAAGAATTGCTATTTTGTGGGCCTCTAGTAAAGCTGGTGTCATTGTAGATGAAAAACAGTGAGTCTTGCCTGAAACTGCTGCCTGCTATGATGTTGAAGTTGTAGATAAAGCTGCCAGCTTTGAGAAATCGAGTTTCACAGACAGGGAAGGAGAAGGCTTGCAAGGACATGGCTGAGCAAAAGTGCACTGGGCAATAAAAACAGTAAATCAGTGGCTGGACCTTTGGGTCAGAGCAAAAAAACCTCTTTAAAACACAAGTTCCGTTACTGGCCACAACAGTAAAGACCACACCCTGTTACTTGAATTGTCCCCACCTCAAAAACAAAACAAAACAAAACAAAAAACGACTGACTTTAACAAGCTTATATAATAAATATCAAGCTTATATCGTTTAATATATAAAAACAAGATCAGGAACGAAGGCAACTCGCTGTAGCTGCGAACCAAAGTGTACCTTCCAGGATTAAACTACCACCCACATGAGCACTTGGCCTACTGCTGACTTCAAGAGATATCATTTAATGATGACAACGCCGCGCGCGTGCGCGCGCACACAGACACACAGACAGACACACACACACACACACACACACACACACACACACACACACACACACACACACACACACACACAATTACCGTAACGTCAAGAAAAATGCACAGCGCAAGATTCCCTTTCGAAACGAACTTCCTTCTTCCGGTTCTTGCGTCGTTCTTTGATTGGTCGAAACTTCTTCCAATCAGTGACGATGTGCAGGTGTCGCTATGGTGACGAGTTAACCGTCCAAATTGTCACATGACTGTCACATGATGCGGAAGAAGCGGCGCGATAGTAAACTCTCTTCTCACCCTGCTCTCACCTCTCCGTTCCTCTCCCTGCCTTTTCAATTGTGACCCAAATATATATTTTCGATACAACTTCCTTATTTTGTGAATAAGTGAACGCTGTTCAGGCCTATTTGTGCAAGTTACAGACATATCCACTGGACTTTAAAAGGTGAGTTAACGCTTCCTATTTGCATGCTACATTGAAAAAAACAACAACAAAAAAAAGAAAAAAAAAAGTTAATTCAGATACATTGTGTTGTGTATTTGTTGCTATACGAGAGCTGCAATCCTTCAAACTTTGACTATTTTATTATTTTTTTTATTTTTATTTTTTATTAGATGTGGCCTTATAAAGTTCTAGAATTACAAAAGCATACAGGATTTTATACGACTGATAAAAAGTTATTAAAAAAAATGCAATATTGATTTATATCTGATCTTCCTTTATTGCGTTGCCTAGACTTTTCCCGAATTGATTACAGTCAACTTTCATTCTCTTCAACAGTAAACAAGGAAAATAACGAGGGGTGCTTGGATAAAATGTCCTCCTCCACTTCTCCCACTGTCCTGCTGAACACTGGGGTTCAGATGCCCATTCTGGGGTTGGGGACCTACAAGTTAGTAGGTCCTGAAAATGTCTACCAGGCAGTGGATGCAGCACTGGCTGCTGGGTACCGGTCCTTTGACAGTGCTGCTGTGTACCGCAATGAAGCTGACTTAGGTCGAGCACTGAAGGAACTCTTGCCTAAACATGGTTTGACAAGAGAGGACGTGTTCATAACAAGGTGACTTGCATTTGGTGAGCCACACAGCACTCAACATGTTTAACCCTCTGTTCACACTAAAACCTTCCGCTCAGTTTACCTTCTGCTGTGCTGCTGTGAATGCCTGTCTTTGGGTGTTGTTACAAATGTGGAAGAACCAGTGTTGCTTTCCACGGTGTCTCACAAGGGAAAACACGCCAGAAATGGCCAAACACTGCAAACACAGAAATGACGTTAAACCAAATGCAATAGAAAAATGCTCCTCTGGGAAGTGCTAAAATCACAGAGGGACTTCCATCACAAACCCACATCTGGTCCCCCTAGTGGCCTCGCCTTGAGTTCTCTGTGTTTTTGGTATTTCCAGCATGTTTCTTTTGCATTTCGATTTTATTTTATTTTTATTTTATTTTATTTATTTATTTCAAACATTTCCTCCGATATTTGTTTTTTTTTTTTTTTTTGCTCCTGCATCGTTTGTTTCTTGCGTTAGTGTCTTTCATGTCACTGTGTACAGTGGTTATTTTTGCGGTGTTTTGCCCTTGATGGCCACTGTGGTTATCAGTGCCATTTGGGGCATCTCAAAGGGCTGATTTCCACTATGGAGCAAATAAAAGTACATCAATAAGTAACTGTTGTAATTTAACAGTTAATTGACATGACATTTTCTCCCTAAAAATAGCAGGATAGACTAAAAACTCTTTCATATTCTCATCACATGTCTTTTTTCCCCTTTTATATTTAGCCATGCGTTCCTCTTGAGGGCATAGTGTTCAGTGCTCAACAATGTTCCTTTTTGACCCTTGCTCCTGCAGTAAACTGGGCCCCAAGCATCAGGGGCAGGGGTCCATGGAAGCGGCCCTTCACAGTTTATCTCAGCTGGACTTGGGCTACATTGATCTTTACCTGATCCACTGGCCTGGCACACAGGGCCTGCAAGTGTCCGACCAACGCAATCCAGGTTCAGAAGTCAATTGTGTATTTGCATTGCATTTATTTCCTGTAAAACAATGATGTTATTGATGTTATAGAAAACATGTATCATTTGCTGACAGTCTTGCTATTGCTATTGTCATTACCAGGCAACAGAGCCAAGAGCTGGGCTTCACTGGAAGAGTTGCATGCTCAGGGAAAGCTGAAGGCCATTGGTGTATCCAACTACAAGCTTACACACATGAAAGAACTAATGCAGAGCTGCAAGATTCCTCCTGCGCTGCTACAGGTATGTATGTGCAGGTTATATAGGCACAAAGTAGGAAAACAAGGTAGCATTTTGAAAACTTCAGTGGCTTCTCTTTCCAGGTGGAGTTTCACCCACAGCTGTGCCAGACAGAGCTGAGGAGTGTGTGCAAGGAGTACGGGGTTTGTTTTCAAGCGTATTCCTCCTTAGGGAGAGGAGAGCTGCTCTCCCACCCAGTAGTTTTGGAGGTGGCAAAGAATTGTGATCGCACACCTGCACAGGTAAAGACAATCGACAAAAAACATCTCTATAAAAAACATTTTATGGTTCACCTCAAATCGATATGTGCGTTTTTATCAGGTGTTGTTGCGCTGGGCTGTGCAACAGGGTGTCCCGGTGCTCCCCAAATCATCCAACCCCGACAGGATACAGAGGAACACGGAGCTGTTTGACTTTTCACTCAGTGATGCAGACATGGACAAACTGTCAGCTTTGGATTGTGGCCTCAGGTACTGCTGGGACCCATCAGATGTGGCTTGACACACCGTGGTATGAATGTTTTTTTCATTTCATTGCTGCTGCTGTGATTGGAGTTTACAGCCTCCTTGTGAAAAAATCAGTCTAAACCATGTAGCTGGTAGTTGTAGTTGGTTAAATATGAATGGGTTTTTTTCTTTGCTCAGTAGAGATATGGAAACAGAATCAGGGGCCAGTGGTTTAGGGTATGTCCAAGATGCAATGGGGTTTTGCTTGAAGAACTTTGATCATCAGTGTTAATGTCTGTTGAGTCTTTTAAATATCTTATTGTGCCAACATTTTAGGGCTGGTTCTCTAATGTTTGTCAGCTTCAACCAATTCTTGGTTATAAAACTTTTTGTTTTTCTGTTATAGATTTTAAGTAAATCAAAACACAATCAAAAATACACTTTGTGTTTTTTATTCATTTGGGACAGAATATACCAGGAGTTTCACAGCTGTAGAGAAAATACATTTACAAAAATGTAATTAAAATAATTAAAAAGAAAAACAAAGCGGAATTCAATTTTCTCCACGCGCACATCTCCTCCAGATTCAAGTAATAGCAAGGATGTTTGCACAACTTCCGGGTGCCTGAAGACGTTGTTCCTCCGGTGGCCAGTGTTCGCCACCACAATTTATTTTTCTTCCCAGAAACCATTTAGTAAAAAAAAACAAAACAAAAACAAAAAACCCACTTTACCTGGATTTAATACCCCCCTCCAACCCACACACACAGTTGTGACAGTGAACGCACCTCCACATTATTGTGCTTCTTTGTTTGTAACATGCAACAGCAAACTGTAAGGTTTAAGGCGGTAATTGTGTCAACAGACAAGGCTTTGTCGCATCACAGGTTACAGCAAGTACAAGGCAGTTCAGAGCATTCGAGTGATTTCATATTCAGGTGTTTGAACACCTGCCCTCAACCTCCCAACAACATGCATGTGGACATTTTTCTCATTTTTAGCTAACAACCGTCCTCTTCATTGTAATGCAGGTTTTCAGCTCAATGCAACCCTAAAAGAATAAAAGTAAAACAAAATCATGGAATTATTTTCTTATGTAACAACACAGAGATTGCTTGATTTTGCTCTGTTGGAAGTTGCACACTACATCAACACAATTTTTAAAGGGTAACCTTAAAAGTTCAGTTTTCATTTACAAATTCACAAGTTATTTACTTATTTAGTTATTTACTTGCTTTTTTTTTTTTTTTTAATTTTTTTTATTTACTATCAAATGCACCTATGAAAGATGTTGTCATTTAGATTGTCTTGAATTCCCCAATTTTGATAAAAAAAAAAACAACCCAAATACATAGCAAGTTTAGAAAAAAAACCCTATAAAAACATTGGAGCGAAAATACATATGCAGCCCTCTCAGCCTACAAACCCACCATTTCACAACTCAAGTGTATGAGTCGAGAGCAAGAGAATTACAAACAACTAGGACAAACCTTTCACCATGTTTTTAACAACCACAGATCAATAAACAAACGACAAACCTAATTTCATCTATCAAGCTGTGTAGAATTCCAATTCGGGTTTATAAAATGAATCAGTCTTCTATAAATAGACTTTCCTGTGCTGTATGTGCCTTGTCACCTTAAAAAGTCTGAATATATAAATAGCAATTTGAGCAGAAAATATGCAAATTTAGACTTAAAATCTCAGTGTGTAAGATTTAGTGGCATCTGAAGGCAAATAGAATATTCCAAAAAAAAGGTGAACGTTATTCCATCAATAATCTCACATAAACAAGCAATAGTCCCAGGGCAGAAACTGGAAAAGCCCTGAACATGGACTAGACTCAGACTTGACAGATCAATACCCCATTATTTACGTCTCAGTGCAGGTAAGTAAAATCATTTTTCAGACTAAACCTGAAACTGCAGGTGACCTCCTGCTTCCTATTCATGAACTCTTATTTACCGAGTGCATAAACTGGGTTACAAGTGAGCGTGTCGGCTATTTGTACAACAGTACATCTCTAAATATGCACACAACAATTATCACAACAGCCATAGATTGTACACTGCCTATTGCTCGGTTAGCCAGGCTTATTAAAGAGCACAGCAACCGCATAAAATATGAACTTTTAACATAAATTCCATCTGAACCACATAGCTCGTAACCTTTACCCTTTCCCATTTCATAAAATATTAATTATTTACACTTAAAAATCCCAGTCTGTTTGTTTTTTTTGCTCAGCATAGGTTTTAAAAAGATAGAATCATATTGGTTTGTGCTTCTATATGTGATTTTCATTTGTCATTTTCTTCAGATATATTCTGACCTCGAGATTTAAAAAAGATATTATTTCTGCATCCTCAGAGATTGTCCTTGTTAAAGATTGTTCCTCTTTTGATATATAAAAAGTAGTTGATGATAGTCGTGTACATTTGTTTTAGGTTCAGTGGTACTGGCTTGCACATAGCTGGAAAAGAAGCTGACTAAAGGCCCTAGTTGGATACTTTAAAAGAAAAAAAAACCTTTTCTCTGTTGCTGGAGGGTTATTTTGGCACGCAACTGCAGTGATCTCCATTCTCTTCTGTTTGTAAGGCACAAACATTTGCGATTGGAGCTACGACTCTTTGAAGAAAAGTCTAACGGCACCCAAAATGGACTTGGGTGATTCGACCTCAGTCCATTTCTCTCCCCTCCTACAGTATATTATGCATAGCACTGAATGGAGGGACAGGCTTTAATCTTAAACTTAACAGTCTGTTTTTGGTTTCTGTGGTATTGTCCCTTTCAGGTGGAATTCAAGTGGCCACCAGTATATCTTCATGCCTGACTTGCTTGTATGCTTTCACAGTGGGCTTCCCAAGAATATTTTCACATCACAACCATCACAAATACAAAACTATTAAGAATGTTGTCACCAATAATGTAAAAAGCCAACAAAGCCACAACTTCCTCGTCACGCCTTTGTGTTTGGATTTTATCTCTTCTTAATTTAACTTGGCCAAACATTTCTGGTTGGTCTGGTTTTCAAGGCAATCATTTTCTTGGCTCCTCCCTCTCTTCCCATTCTGATCTACAGTGTGCCTTTAAAATCCTCCATAGCACTGTTTATTTTCTCTCTCAGTGCCTACTCGGTACGATGCGTGTGGTTTTCATGATGACTGTTCTCTCCTTCCGACTCCTGGTGACTGAAGAGGTAGCTCCACCAGCTACGAGAGTGGTACATCTGTTTGGCCGACCCAGCACTCTTTGTCTTCCTCATTTCCTGTGAGAAAAAAAGACAAGTTGTGAATAATAAGCTGAAGGAAAGACCCTATTTCTTCCCACTTCCCTTTTTGTGGGCAAGTCAAAAAAGCTCTCTTGCCTTTGGCGAGCCTTTTAAACTCGACAACCAACCAGCCCGTCTTCCTTACCCCTTTATCAAGCAGAGTGTCAAATTCATCACTCATCCTCCGCAGCTGACGGCCGTACTTCTTGGCCGCCCACAAGGCAGGGGGGGCTGACTTAGACCTTCCCCTAAACGGAGCCCCGTCAGTGGGGGTACCAGCTTCCTCTTCGCCCCTAGCCTGGAGCTCCTCGTCCCTGGAGACGGTGGATGCGTGGGACTCAGAGTTGACCCTGATTCTCCCAGCTCCTGTAAAGAGAAAAAAGTGAGGTGGGGAAAAAAGAAAAGGGTAGTTATAACGACAATCTCAGATATGCATAAACCATCTATGTGCATTTCTTAAAATACAGATGAAGCTATTTTGAATGCAAAACAATCGATGAATGAAAAACAATCCATTTTGCTTTAAATCTGTGAATTGCAGTCAGAAACCCCTTATGAATGAATAAGACAATGCAAACTTTAGCATTGAATAACATAATACTAATGTTGGTGATTTAGTATGGCTTTGGTAATACTTTGGCTTTAAACTACATTGCAGCAAATGGTGTGATAAAACATTTAGCTATGCAATAATAGCACTAGTCATGACTTGACTGAATGAGCCAGGAAGTTTTTATGCATCACTGAGTGGGATCTTGCACAACAATGAGAGATTTTGGTGTGTGGAAATACTAAATCGGCAGATGACACTGCAGTTGTAACCCAAGCTGTCTTGCGGTTATTTCTGATTTTGCCCTTTTTTCTTGGGAGACGAGATAAGTGGTCAAATGGGAAAATGTTGAGCTTTTTTTTAATTTATTTTTTTATATATAAATATCTTTCCAAATATAACCTTGCGAAGACACTATGTCATTGCCAAAGGATCTTGCCAGTCTTCTTACCTGCCATTCTGAGCTCAGGTAAGGTGAGGGCGTGCCGGGGAAAGACCTGCTGTTCTTGCTCAGTCGACGACTGGCTGTTCTCCCCCTCTTCTACCTCCTCTGAGGGGTCGGAGTCGCTGTCACTGGAGAGGGTGAATTTTGCAGCCATCGGGACATCTGGAGATGCAAGATGGTAAGGTTATAAAAAAAGACAAGAAAAGAAAAGAAATGTAACAATTCAAGACCCCACATGCTGCATTTCGGTAAGCAAGTAGAGAAATGCACTGCAAAAAACCCAAACTTTTAGTCGCTATACACACACTTTTACTGTTTTGAAGTGAACAGGCAGGAATTCATTTTGAATGCATGCCTACAACCAGGATGCACGTTAGAGGACATGCTGTCCGTGCAAAAAGACAAGAAAAAAACAACAACCCCAAAACCTTATCAAATCTCATTTGAATGTGTCTTTATATCAACTTTGGCGCGCAAACGGTGGATACGGAGTTATTTTCCAAGTCAGTGTAACAAACCTCACACGAGCTAATTAATCAAAGATTATAAAATGGCATCGTGTGTTGCAGCGCTGATGCTGTCTGTCCCCAACACACCCAGGCTATCTCATGCGCTCCGCTGCCCCCGTTAATAGCCAGTCCAAAGGTATTCAGGGGGCCAACAACCCGATAACCGACAAGCTTCTCTTCTTCCTTTTACTGCCAAAACGGGAGCGGTCGGTGTTATCAGTGGAGACATGCGTGTTACTCCGTCATTAAACACGTCGACGTACCTTCTCCGGTCAACACAGCGAGTTGCTTGTTTTGTTGTTGACAGAGAGGAGGACAAAAGAAAGTTCCTGAGAGGGCGGAAACGGCTTGAAGAGCTCCGCCGGCCAGCGAAGCGCGTCAACCAAAACGATTTTGAGCGGACTTTTACTCACCCGAAACGTTTAAACTGTGCGCCGGGGAATGGTTGGCGTGTCTTTAGTTAGCCTCATGCGGCCGCAGCTGTTGTTTTTGTAGTCGGTGCCTCGTCTCTTTGCGGAACACAGTTGAGCTCGTCGCCTGCCCAATCGGGACGCGCCGAGGCACCGCCACTGCGCGCTGACGTCACTGTTGCGAGCTAGGACTGGGCTGGGGCTTTGTTTGTCTCACCAGTTTACCGTAATGAAAGGTGTAGGTGCGCAGCGGAGTTTTTTTTTTGTGGACGCGAATATATCTTGAACCTATTTTGATGTCAGAAAAGACATTTGCACAGAGACTTTATAACTTCACCGGAAACCATAACATATTCAGTGGACAGCTAGAGCAGGGATTTCGTGCAAATCGATAAAATTCTCTTGCATAATGGGATTGGTTGAGAAAATTCCATCTTCAGTTGACACATTACACAGTGAGGGTATATGTCAAGCCCAAAACATGTAATATTTTGGGGCATCGCAAGACGTTGATGAATATGTTGGAAGACTAAGGAGTAGGAGGTATGGGTATAGCATATTCCTAAATGCAAATCTAAATTTGAGATTGATGTATATTATTTGCATGGTCAAATGTGGAGTACCACAAGGTTCAGTCTCAGGACTGTTTTTGTTTATTTTTCTTTTTATTAATTTATTTTTAAATCCTATTTATTTTATTGTGTTATTTTTGCCAATGGCACCGCTTAATTGTGGGGGTAAAAATTAACATAAACAGCTGAAATTGAATTGAACAAAATGAAGAAAAGTTTTGACAAACAAAAAGTCATATTGATGCACTGGGCAGGAAAAAAATGTATATACATATATATGTATATATATATATATGTGTGTATATATATGTATATATGTGTATATATATGTATATATATGTATATGTATACATATATGTATACATATACATATATATGTATGTATGTGTATATATGTATATGTATACATATATGTATATATATATATATATACATATATATATGTATGCATATATGTGTATGTGTATATATGTATATATGTGTATGTATGTATATATGTATATACATATATTTATGTGTATGTATGTGTATATATGTGTATGTATGTATGTATGTATGTATGTATGTATGTATGTATGTATGTATGTGTGTGTGTGTGTGTGTGTGTGTGTGTGTGTGTGTGTGTTACCCATTATGCATAACTATTTAACTGTATTTCATTAATTGTAAAAAATGTTTTGCCTTCTGATTTATCATAAGAATACTGTCAGGATGGATTTTCCATACTGGCTGCCTCTCAAATCTTGTGGTTCATGATGATGACTCCCAGCAGTTGAGAAAGACCCCATGCTATGTGTATACATCAAATAACCATTCTATGGGTAAGAAAACCAAACTACTTTAATCTTACAGTAATTATATACTTACACAACTTCTGATTGGGACACCCGTGCCAATGCCACCTGTGGGATAAAAGGCTGACTGTGTGCATCTCTCTCTCTCTCTCTCTCCCTCTCTCACTCCCACCCTCTCTCTCCCCTCCTCTCCCTCTCACCTGGTCACTCTCCAGTCAGCAGCTATAGGCGTCAGCCTATGTTTGACCTTTTTTCTTCTTTTTTTCACCTGACAACATCCAACATCCTATTATTCATGCATCTGCACTACAGATAATACTCACAAACACATTCCATATAATTTGTGATTTACTTCACTTATTTACTTTGCCATGATATAACATCTTTTGATTCATTGTCATCCCTAGTGTGCCTCCCATTACTGTCGCAATCTCAGAGCCATGTTACGACAACATCTTAATGTGTAGTGTGTTAAGATTTTACCAACATTTAAAAAAAAAAAAAAAAAAAAAAAAATATATATATATATATGTATATATATATATATGTATATATATACATATATATATATATATATATATATATATATATATATATATATATATATATATATATATATAGGTAGTCAACACAAACCTGGACTTCATTCTTTGTCCTTTTTGGTTGAAGTATAAAGAAAGAAAATCAGTATTATTGCTTGCAATGTTATGATCATGTATTATAAATGATGAATTTACGGACTTAAATAGTGCTCTTTCAGTCTAATTCCAAGATATGAAATAACTGTGTGACACATTCAATGTAACACAATGGAACAAGTACATTTTAGTTTTTCACAGCACTATCTTGATCAACAAAAGTTGTGCATGAAACACAGCACACTGTCTAATTTGCTTTGGCAGTTGTTGGTTGAACATTTGAAAATTCAATAAAAAAAATGTTGCAATCATTAATTTAACCAAAAGTAATAATACGTTTCCAAACTCTCTTGTTTTCTGTTTTCAATACAAGGCACGTTAGGCGAAGACATTCCTGTCCATGTCACCAGATGGCGACGTAGGTCCACACATTGATGCGTCCTACAGCACAGTTTACCGTGGTCTCTCGCTGATAAGTCTACTGACACAAATTGTCTGATTTATTGTGTGACATACTGAGATGACACTTTCTGACGCACACATTTTAGTAGCGTGAGAGTCGTAATTTCGGGAATTGCCTATAGCAGGTGCCTTTGCAGAATACACAAAGTAAAGAGCTGATAACTATAAAAGTAATTGCAGCATTTTTTTTATTTATTTATTTATTTATTTTTAACATCAAAGATATAGTTTAATAATTAGAGATTTCCTCCCTTGGACTTTGCTTTGCTTGCTTGTCTGGCAAATTAACAAAGGCAACTCAACCATATACTTCAAGTATCTTCCCTTTGTCTGTCAAGTTGCTTCTTCATTCTTGGCCTCCTCTTTATCAGTTTTTTTTTGTTGTAGTTCTTATCACACAAGTGTGTTTGTGTAAAGACTGAGTAGATTCCAAGCTGATGTGATGCAACTCGCTGTGTCCAACCTATACAAAAGTGAGTTTCGGAGCACAAACATGCAAAGCCCACTCACTCAGCTTTTTCATACAGTAGTATAGGGATGAAGCGGCGCTGTAGACATTCGCCTCTTTTCTATTCTATTTTTGGAGGGATTATAGAAATAATACATGGGAGTTCTCTTTTTGGGTTTGATTCAACCGCATGTGAGAGGCTGCGTAAAGCCTCGTGCGCACCAACTTGGTAGCATTTAGAGCAGGATCACTCTTATAGTCTCTTTCTCTCTGTCTCTCTCTCTCTGTCTCTCTCTCGCTCACACACATATACACAAACACAGAGGCAGAGAGAGACAGGGAGGTAGGGAGAGATGGAGGGAGGGAGAAAGGGTTGGTTCATGTATAAATCTGCTGGATTTGAGTGTAATCTGAAGGAGCCATACAATTAGCATCCATTTATATCTCCCTGAACCAACCTCGCCCTGCCTCCCTGGCCCCTCATCAGGCAGTTATTTTGGGAAGCGGAGGCGTATGCACTCCCACTTCTTCTCCAAACCACCACTCAGTTTGTGCGTGTCCGTGTGTGTGTGTCCACATGTGGACTGTTTGAGAGCAAAAGCAGCAATATCTTCACGGGGGCTCTCAAAAGTCCTTCCAATTTAATGCCAGGATGTTGTACTCGCCGCTGTAGCCTGCCATTCCCCTCACTCTCCTTTCAAACACAATCCCAGAGCTGCAGACCCCAAGTTCAGTCCCTGTCGCAGTGGAGGAGATGTAGCTGAGGAGAGCTCAGGGAGAAGAAAGGAACGTTGGTGCAAAGAAGAAGAGGTTTGTCTCCAAACGGTCCAGAAGGAAGGAAACCCGAGCCGGAGAAGGAAATGCAGGCAATGAAGCTGGCGAAGCAACGGCTCAAGACCAAAGGCAGACTGAAAGATGAGAGAGGTGTCTAGGATGGAGAGAAAAGGAGGGAGGGCAGAAAAGGGACTTTTGAAAACAGAAAAACAGAAAAAAAAAACCTTGGAAAGGTGCACACGAATGAGACAGACGCATGAAAATAGCAAAGAGAACCTTCATCAGACTGAAAGCCTTGACGCAGCTCTGGTCTGCTTCTTCTTGGCTTTTGCTTGAAGAACATGCTTATTATAATGGCCGCTCCCTCTGTGATCACAAAGCTGACTTATGGCAGCTTTCTAATTCAGTCAGCTCCACATCTGCCTACCCCAGCCCTTCTGAGAACTACTGACTACAGACGTTTGTGGACTACAAAACAGACTGCTGGCTTTCTCGCAGGTGAATAAAATAAGAACGCTAGACTTTCGATATAAAGGTGGGGCTGTTTCTAATAAAAACAACAATACAAATCGTACACAGGCTTGAAGACACCCTCAAAGCCTCAACAGCACAAAGAGTCCTATCTCAGGAAGCTTACTTTTCACAAAACATTCCCAGAGAAACTTTTTAAATATAACTTAGAGTGTGAGGAACAAAAAGAAAAAAAAATCCACAGGAAAAACTCCCAGGTCTTTTGTTTTGTAAATCACAACACATCATGTGACACGTTGAGCAACCTATCAACGACAGTCGGCAGACCTTTCTGTGTGGAGTGTTAGTCACTTAAAGTCACCAAAATAAACGTTTCATACAATAAATGTATGTATTTATATTTACACAAAGCCCAAGATGTTGATTCTGTTGGGATTTCATGATTTTGACAACAGGAAAAGTGGTTTGCAAAATATTGTCCTACTGTTTAAAGCTCTTAAATCTGACACACCGGGCCTTTCAGTTCAGCTGCCCCTCTGAAGAAGCATACTGTACAAAACTGAGAGACAAAAAAAATAAAAAAGAAAAGGTGACAAAAGGTAGTGATGACAATTGTCTGCCCAGATTGTGTCTTAGAATCATGTCATGTGATACATTCACAGGTGGCAGATGTCTTTTACCGCCGTACGTCATTACATAAGAAACTTTCTGGGTCAAAACTGCCCAAGATGGCTTGTAATGATAAATAAGAACAGGGCACAAGCTGAAGTAGTCGTTATCCAGACCTCCGCCCCATGTGCAAGCCCTCTAATGCTGTGTGTTCAGTCTGGGCAGTTTTGATGTGGCTGCGCTGCAGTGGTCTGTGTGTTTATGCTCTCACTGCTTATGTAGACGCTCTGAAGCACATGTTCTCCAGGCCATCCATGCCTGTCATTAAAATGTTTAAGCATAGGAAATGAACGGCCCTAGCTATTTTTTCCACTGACACGGGGGTCTACTTGGAAACACCACTTACTACATGTATAAATTTCTGATGCCAAGATTTACACAGGGTCAACTTCCACTCTGCTCGCATTAAAGCACCACATTTTCAATGCAGTTGGCATATCAGTTCAGTATGTGCCGTTACACTCACATTTCACATTAGCACCATACGGGAAATACCTCGAACCTACCGGGACTAAAACAGTTGTCACAGTCCAGTACTGAAGTCTTGAATCCATGACTAAAGACTATATTGCAAACAATGCTCTCAAACTATATCAGACCTCAATATATTATGTCTCACCATAGAAAGGTGTTCTGGCTACTTTGTTACAGTGCAAAGCTTCCTCTAAGGACAAGGAATGCTCAGGTCATATAGAGATATTTAAAATTTCAAAATAAAAAAAAAAATAAAAAAAAACCCCGAAACAAACTGCCTTGTGAAGTTTATAAAAGTTAAAAGAAAAAAAAAGGGAAATAAGAAAAAAACTCAACAATTTTATTTATTTATTCATTTATTTATTTATTTATTTAGAGATGATTGTTAGACCTGCTGACAGGTCCAGTGAATTATGGCCCCTGCTTGTCTCTCCATCTTTCAGAGAGGCAGTGGGTCGTCCATTCTCCTCAAAGACTTTATCTGTTTCCTTTGACAGTGACGTGAGGCAGGAAATTGGATAGAGACAAAACACAATGCCAAACATGCTGCATCTTCAGCCCCGGAGAGAGTACACGGTATGTGCATTAATGCATTTGACCATTCTCATTTTACTTCCTGACTTTTTAATGATTTTATCATCTTCTCTGTTTGCTTGTTTCTGTTTTCACTCCCTCTCTCAGACCTGCGACATACTCTCCCGCTTTTTTAAATACAGATTTTTACTTTATTTTTTTACGATTTCAGCACTGCCTTCCTTTTCTCCCCCTGTGTGTATCTGGGTTGAAGACTGAACTAGTTCATGAGGAACTTGCAAGCGGATGGCGTCATTACTCCTGTTTAATTGATAGTGTTTGATGGAAACAAGCCTCCTGATGGACGCAGTCGGATCTAGACAAAACTCGTGAGAGCCCGAGAATCGAGAACAAACCTCGATTTGAATATGATTTTGCTGTTTTATTTGTTTTTGAGATTAATGCTTTCCATCACGCCTAGTTTTTGGGGACGTGAATTGTTTAATTTATTAGTAATTATATTTTCAGCGCGCACAACAGCACAACACTTTTCCCGACAAACTTGCAAGAGTGCTGTAAAATACTGTTGGGTGGAGTAGCAATGATTGCATTTAGAAATATCTGAATGCTAATGATATTTTACACAGACTGTTGGCTACAGCAGTGGTCCCGGCCTGCAAAAACAGGACAAGTAACAGAAACATTAGCATAATAATACATATCTAAATGTAAAAAAATATATATATTGAAATGATATGATTGATGGCCATCATTATGATGAGAGGAAAAGGTAAACATTTGCCAATAACTGTATTTTTCATTCTGCTCCTCAAAGCCTTTTGCATTACCCAGTACAACTCTTGCTTTATGGGTCCAATAGCTGCTGCAGGCTCTCAGACGTTTCCATCAGTATAAAATGTCTGCAAGGAGCGGCGCTGCTCCCCTTTTATGGCACAAAACACTTATTGCGAGTCTTATTATGAGGCCTGTATTAAAACAAAGGCAGTCTGTATCTTATTGTGCTTGTGCGTTTGATATGAATCACAGTGAAAGGTCAGGATGGCTTGAGGGGAGAAGGGAACAGAGAAGACACAAGTGATGAATTGCAGTTTGGGGCATTGTCATTTGCGACATCAGCTTACTGCATTGACCTGCGTGAATGCGGTTTAGCCCCTGAGAGAAACAGCATGGGAGCACATCTATGGGTGGAATCTTTTGATTGTGATTGTTCATATTAAAGGCAAAACAGCTGTTAAAGGGCTTTCTCACATTTAAATTCTAAACAGTATTTTCTACTGTTTTGTAACACGCAAGCTGTTTTTCTGCTAAGTATTCTCATGCTTATTGGGTCAACTGTGAACGGTAAAATCCGTTTTTTAGTCCCCCCTCCCCCTTTGCAGAGTCTCATTTATAATTTCAAGGCAGAGTTATGCAACAAAGTAGTATGTTCAGGGGAATGAAAGAGCTCACTTCATAGATAAATCATTATGCAGACATTTTAAAAATAGTAGCTTGTCATTATGCAATTTTTTAACTCCATTACAGCCAGCATTTGAACAGATTAGGCGGGATGCATGCAGGGAGTCTGCCTCCTTGTGTATGCACGCTTGGCACTGTGCGTCCATATGGTTGTGATTAGGTTCAGCCTCCTGATTAATTTGCCCGGCAGTTTTCGCGTCGATCAGTAATCACGCACGCAGATGGAGGTGGTCCACACACGTCTTTTGCTCACCTAATTTCTTGTCAGCTGCTTCGGCTTTGTTGCAGCAACTATAAGAATGTGTGTGTGTGTGTGTGTGTGTGTGTGTGTGTGTGTGTGTGTGTGTGTGTGTGTGTGTGTGTGTGTGTGCATGTACACTTGGTCCCAGAGCCACATACAATCACAGGTATTGACTTGCTCTGCCTGACAACCACTAAAGGCCCAGAGCGCCACACCGACAGATGCTTAGCTGCGCTTTTATGGCTGTTAGCTCACTAAAATCCTGCAGATGGACAAAAGACCGGTGGGGATGGGATCTTGTGGGGTTCTTTGTCTTTAATATATGCATGTGTTGAAATTATTCCGATGGTGGAATTGTGCTTCAGTGTGGGGAAAATATTGTGGAACTTGGTGCTTGTCTTGTTTCCCATGATCAAGGCTCGTTTACTGGCAATCCTCTTCCTCATCATTTATTCATGTCCCAGCTCTCCCCGATGGACGGTACTCAGCGTCCATTGGGTGGGGGCTGGCACAATGAGTCTGAGGTGGCCCTCACATAATCAGGCACCAACAAAACATAGTAGTAAGGTCAGCAATAAAGCAGAACGGCTTGATGAGGAGGTGACCGTGTAATCATGTCCTGTACGGGAGTCGTCTTCAGGGGCACATGAGAGGATTCTGGGATGGGATTTGGGGAATACGGCCTATTAGCCTTGAAGTATAGTCAGTGCTTTCACTAATCACTCTAGTGGCTTCTCAGCAGCATCCCGCAGCAAACACTCCGCTTAATACTCTTAGAATTGTCAAACTATGGAAATCCACGATGGGAGAGAGGCACTTGCAGAATAATTTTCTACTCATTGAAATACTCGCTCTCACATTTTTCTCTGCTGTTTTGTGGCAACAAGGTAGAAAGATGCAATATATTTTTTAATATGTGTATTTTTATTTCTGCATACAATACTGCCATTGTTTATTTTGTGTGCAGAGCAATTTGCTTCCTAACTTCACTTTGATGCAAATCTTAATGAAACATAAAGTCTGCATATGTCTATGTCTTATTTCAGCCTCTGGGTTAAGAATGTGGTGAAAAGATCAGTGCAAAGAAATATGGACATTATTTATGAGACAAAAAAAAAGCAAAGGAAACATTGTTTATCTTGCTATATTTCCTATATAATTGATTGTACATTCTCTTTCTAGACTTCACTAAATTTTTAAGTAGTGGTCAGTCAATACCAAAGACCAGAAAATAGGCAGAGAAAAGGAAAAAGAGGTATCAATCGGCTCACTGAACCTTGGCTAAATGACAAATAAAAACCAAATCCTTTCTAATTATTGTGCTCCTTTCTTCAAGTACATCTCTCAAACAGGAATCAAAAGCAAATTCACTACAGTAGTAGGTGTATTGTTTACGACCTGTGAGTGTTGACTACAAGGGGATGAGCAGAGGGAGCAGCAACAGGAGACAAATCAGCGAGAAGAACAAGGCGGTTTCTAACTGGCTTTTGTGTGGCGCCAGCTGTTTCTCTGCCAAGCTCTGTGGAATACATGACAAGAGAGGAGCATGTAGCGTTCATCTCGGTAGTGGGTCCAAAAGCAACCGGAAAATCGTGGCTTCGCCGTTTATCACAGTCCACAGACCAGGCCTCAGAGGACGCTAATTTCCTAATGTTTCACCGATCCCTTGAAGAAAAAAAAAAAAGTGGATAGAATACGTGTTGACAGTTCCATTTATTATCCTCATGAAAGGATTTGTTGTGAAAAGAAATAAATGGCATGGCTGCAAGAAAACTCACAGGTTAAAACATAAAAAACCTGCAGCTGCACCCGTGGGCTGTTTAATGCCATGTGTTGGACTATTGTGGTGGCTGGTGAGTTGTTTTCACTCGTTGACTGCTACACAAAGCTGGACCGTGATGAGTGTGGGGAACGAAAGCTTGAAAAGTCAAAAGGTGTTGCATTTAGCACACAAAAGCTGGCATGTTGTGGCCGCGCAAGCAGTTTTTCAGAGAAATAATATAATGAAGTCGCGGTAAATAACAGATTGTGTCATGTACGGTACAGTTTTACCCCTTTTTTCCATGAAAGCCCAGGCTAATTAAAATCACATGAAACGCAAACACAAAGCACGTCATGGGACACATGAGTGTGACCAATGTGCCACAATTTCTGCAAATCTCAAGCGGAACTTAATATTTCATGGAGATCAGCAATTATCCTCCTGGCAGGAAGGCTCCTCTCGCCGTTGCCTTCAAAGGCATCTGTAAGCGCGCACGCTAGCAGCTACGTTACAGTAGCAACACAATCGCAACGCTGTGCTTATTCCAATTGCCATAGAAACGCAGTAGATGGGGAGCTTTCGCTGAAGGTTCGATTGCGGTTTTTGTTTGGCAATGTGGCGTCGAGGCAGGCGGAGGAGACACTGGGAGGTGATGGGGGAGGGTTAGCCGGTGCTGACTGTGCCACGCTTTGATGTTGCACAGGGAGGAAACAGCAGGGATGGGAATTAGAGGGATCTTACAGTGTGGGATCCACTCTTCTGATGAGATGAGGGAAGAAACCTTGGCGGTAACCTGATTTCCGTGGTCCAATCATGCAAATATGGTGTCGAGTTGCATTTCTTTTCTACCCGACGGATAAGATTCCTCTTCTATTGTAAAGCTCCACAGTAAAGGCTGGTTTCTGCTTTTTCAGGAGTCTTTGCATTGAGATCAATGGAGATTCACCCGGGAGCAATTGGCAAATTGGCACACAGTTCTGTTCGCCAGTGACAAGTTGTCTCGCTTTTGTCAAGAGCAGTAAATCAACTGTCAGCTGTCCAGTTTTACTCCAGTTTTTATTAAAGGAAGAAATTTGAAAACATTAAAATATTTATTGTGTAGTTGTTGGCTGGTTTGCTCTTCTGAGCTGAGAAGGGAATTTCTATTCCAAACAACGTGATAGCATGTTGGGTGTACATTTTAAGGACCTACATTAAACAACAGAGGGAAATTGGAACAACCACATGATAGTTGTCCATATTGACAATTTTGTTTAAGCAAACAAGCAAATCCTTTTTGCTCAAATAATACAATTGATTTGCAGGTTTAGACTGTGAATCAATTCACAAAACTAAATCAATGTACGTTTAGTTTGGTTGAGGTTTTTCTGTCTGATGACCTGAATGACACACTATTGGCTTTTATCCGGCTTGGGCACCAGGACATGGTGGCTGGAGGCTGCATGGTTGGTCTGACCTGGTGGGGCATTGGACCCAGGACCCCTTGTCTCAATGCACTCTACCACTGTTGCACCTGACTGTTTAGTACAATGCGGAAAAAATAATACAATCTTGGCCAATCCTTCCAAAATAAGACACGTAAGCATTGTTCTGATTGGATCTTGTTGGAAGATGTTTTGAGTGATTTACTTTATAAGTTGTCCTTAGGAACTGTTTGCATTATGGTCACAACACGGCAAGTCATAGTTAAAGAACGCAAAACATTTGCGAGAACCACTAATATTGTACTTGTAGGCTGCAGCATCTGTGTCGTGAAATGATTTTTGGAGCCATCCACCTAACAGGACTTCCTTTCATTCTGTTTAAGCCTATACGTCTTGCAGATACAAGGAACAACATGTCATTGTTTGAATTGAATTAGGACAAACAGCCATTACTCCCCTGGGGCTGAGTGTGTATCCCTGAAGGGCATCTCACCGCCGTCCCACAGCAGAGGCCTAATGTGGCTTTTTCTCATTCCTCAGGAATGCAGTTGATCAGAACTGGACTCTACATACATCTGTCTTTTAGAGTTAAAAGAGGATGCCTCTGAAATACATAACTAAAGCCAGTCACATACTCCAGTCTGAAAAATCCTTTGATAAAAACAGCGTAACAAAGTAATGATTTATTTTTTTTTAGAAAGCAATGCATGAGACATCTTTTCAGTTTCCTTCAGTTGTCAGACATCTTCCTTACAGGAAAGCAGAGACTAAAGTGTTTTTTTTTTATTAGTAAAACAAACATTTTAAATTAAATTTTCATTAATGGTGTGGATGTTATATCCCAAAGGTCAAAGGTCAAAGGTTTTTTATTTGTCATTTCTAGGTATAAGTACAGAGAAACAAAATAGTGTCCTCCTAGGGTAAAAGCAGATGCAAAGTAAAATAAAATCAGTCAGAAATTAAATAAAATGTTTGAAGCTTCTGAGGAAAAATTGCCCATACTTCTGTGTTGCCCCAAACATTCAAGAATTAACAAATCAAGTTGAGAATTTTGTTTAAAAAAATCAAAACAAACCCCCTAGCATCACATGAGAGATGTGTTTGTATCAGTGCATCGTCAAATGAGCTCACGTGCGCTGCTCTCCCATGCATATTTTTGTTCTGCAGTGTGTACAAATGTTCCCATTTGTCCAGCGATGAATCAGCATCGCAATGCATTTGAACATGGTTGGTTGTGTGTCCCCTCAGCGTACATAAGAGTTTAGCTGGAATTGCTCAGTGGGTACATGCTTGTGTGCGTGTGCATGTGTGTGTGTGTGTGTGCGTGTGCGTGGAGAGGGAGAGATGTGCCCTGAGGCTGGGACTTAGCTTGCAGTGTAAAGGCCATGCTTCACGTGGTGACGGAACTCTGATCAACTATGTCCAAAAGATGGATAACGTAAGAGTCTTCCTCTCCCCCCTCATTATTTACACTGACTCCACTTGGCTCCTCTTACTCCCACTCCTTCCTTCCCTATCTGGGTAGCACCTCACTGGCTATTAAATGCCCCCAAGTCTTTTCTTATTTCAACTCTATGCCATTTATTCTGTGTTTTCTCATTTTGCGTTGTCTCCAAGTTGACTTTTCATCTTCTGTCTTCACCTCCTCTATGGGTAAATGGGCAAAAAAGGTTTTCATTCTCACAATTTTCTCCCACACAACACGCATTGAGGTCACTGTGAAGCACTAAAAGGTTCCACTTTGTACAACCTCACTTTACTAATGTCCTTACCAACTAACCACCAAATAAGAATAGTCCACACCAGACCTGGGCAAAGTACGGCCCGCGGGCCACATCCGGCCTGCCGCGTCTCTGTCCGGCCCGCGTGAGGCTGATCACCCACCCCCCCCGCCGCCGCTGTCACCGAAAGCTTGTCAGCACGTTAGCACGATAGCGATAGCGCGTTTCCCCAGTCCCCATCAACAAAAGCGCGATTTCACCCCCCGGGTCCGTCGACAAAACTTCCGTGGCCCACCGACACGATTCAGGTTTGTCATGTGACCCTTTGCAAAAAATAATTGCCCACCCCTGGTCCACACTTTACTTCCTCCTCTTTCCCCACCTCTGAGAACATGTGTGTGTTAAAACACACATTTCTGGAAAGAACAGCTCTCTTTGTGATGTCACCCAAAGGACTAATACTTCTTGCATTTAATCAGCTGTTTTTTCAGCTTTTTTGCTCTCTGGGTCCACCTAGTGGCCATCTTATTTTTGTCGTTTTCCAAACGTTGAAGCCCCAGCTTCAGTCTTGGCAGTAGGCTACGACTAGAAGGGGTTTTGGATGGAGGCCATAAACAGAGAGCTAAATATGCAGCTCTCTAGAGATTTTTTGGACAATTTTCAGTTTGGCTCTGGGCATTCTGGACTCTGGAATAAAAACCAAAGTTTTTTCTAAAGAAGACTAATATCCAACCTTTAAATTCTAAAGGTTTAAAGTCTCAATTCTGTAGAGAGTAAATTGTAAAGACTGTTGCACAGACTGTGTGCCAGTAACTATTCTTACCAAATAAACTGTATTAAAGCTGTCTTAGTTTAGAACAATATTCAGGACACTAATGTCTAAAGTTTGACCACTTTTCCATCCATCCATCTTCTATAGCTGCTTCTTTCGGCACTCTGGGCTGCGGGGGTCTATTGTGGCCGAACCCAGCTGTCATTGGTCAAGGCAGGTCACACCTTGGACAAGTTGCCTGTTCATCAGTGGGCCTCATAGAAGGACAAACAAACATAGGCCTGTTCATACTAACATGCATGTTTTGCAGACACGGGGAGAACATGCAAATTCCAAACAGAAAGGTCCCAGGCCAGGAATTCAACTCGCAACCTTCTTGCTGTTAGGCGACAGCACTGTGTATGTTTGCTTTCTACTGAATTCATTTCTGATTCAACATCACAGGCAAAAAAATAACGGCAACATTTCATCGTTTTGGACAATGAGAAGACAGAAAGCAGCCGTGTGCCTTTCCTCGCGCACACGCGAGACTGAACGAAAAGTGCAAAGCCGTAAACAAAAGAAAAGACAATATATTCGGTTCAGCCTTGCATGTCCGGCCCCTCTCTCCAGAAATATGTGCTTTTCAGCGCAAGGAGCGAAGCCACCGTGATTGCATGTCCCTCTGGCTCGCGCTCATCCCGCCGCCTCCCAACACACAACGTCGCACGTGCACGAAACACACTGCAACACACAGTAATAGCCCCTGTCAAGCCCTGCGCCTCACCATTCCTCTCCTGCGCGCAGCGGCAGCAGCACAGCCCCCCAGTCTCCATCGCCTTCCCCCCCCACCCCGGTTCTCATCGCGCCCTGCCTCTCCGCGCTCTTCCGCTGGCCAACTAGGAAGGGGAGAGAGCAGAGAGCAAAGAGGGGCGAGGGAAGAGGGGAGGGACAGAGGACGCAAGAGCGCGCAAGAGAGCGAGCCAGCGGGTGATGTGTGCGTGCTGCGCTCCCGCCGCCGTCGCCGCTGCCGCCGCGCTTTAGAGGAGGAGAGGAGCCGAGTATTCAGCTGCTGAATGAGCGACGGAGCGGTGGGAAGCATGAGCACATAGACGGGAGGAGGATGAGTGAATGAACGGAGGCTGACCTGGGCATCGAACCGGTGAGAGCACAAAAACAAACCCGCAAGCGAGCGAGAGCAGAACGCTGTCGCTAGATGCAATTTTGACATTTTTTTTTTTTTTGACGTGCGTGGATTTAAATTGCTCCAGCTCTTTCTGTTTGGTCACAGCAATGCGAGGCGTGAGCGAGTGTTTGTGTGTGTGCGTGAGAGACAGAAAGAGAGGGAGAGAGAGACCTGAGGGGGGCAATGACTGTCATTCCCAATGTTGGGGAGCGGGTGGTGTACACTTGATTTGGACGGATCGGCGCGTGCGTAAATTTGAAGCACGGAGAAGGAGCGAGGTGAAGAGAGAGGAGAGAGCGAAGGCGAAGGGAGATCCAGGCGAGGGATCTCCAGCGCAGCTCCCGTGTAGCCCATTCAGGTGCGTTTCATTGTGGAGGAACAGTCAGCAGGCTGCCTCCAGGTGTTTTGCTCCAACACCACGCAGTTGGAGAGATCCCATGGGGAAGGGCCGAGGCATCTCCCCCAAGGCTGCTGAGGTGACTACACCTGGCGAGCAGGGCGATGAAGCCGCTGGGGCGAGGAGGAGGATGAGAGGACTCTCTCCACAGTGGAGAGATCAATTGAATTGTGCCGTTAAGCCCATTTGGCGCATGAAAAACTATCAATGATTTTATCGTTCGGTGAATTGAACTGACTGTGATCTTCTGGGTGACACATTAGGAGTCGGCGAAACAAATTTTGACGGCGACTCTTTCTTTCTGCTGACTCCTTTATTTCCCCACCAAGTGGACAACAATATGAAGATGTGTCCCAGTAATTTAGTGTCTGAGGACATAGCCGGTTGTCTTTAATACTCAAAACATCTTTTTTTCCTCCCCCAGCCTGCATCAGCATTAATAAGTTCAGCAGCTTTGATGCCAATGCCAGTTCCAATCTGGGCCACGTCTGCAGGGCTGAGAAACCCACCAGCTCGGGCATCACACACTTGCAGAAAACTGTCAAAAACAGAATCCTGTGTCTCAGCAGTATGTTTGGGGGGCATAAAGAAGAGGAACTATTTCCCCCAATCCTCTGTTTTTGTTCTGTGAACCATGACAGCAAAAGAAACAAGTTTTTGAGACAAGCAAACTTTGTTTGTGACTTTGAATATGAGCACAAATCTGACAGTCATTGCGTTTATGTAATTCACGAGCCCTCTGAGTCTTTTTTTTCCAATACGTGGCAGTGCCAGATATGGCCAAAGACAAACTCCCTTTCTCCCTCCATCCCAATCCATTAATGACTGAAACAAAACACTTCCTTGCTGCGGGAGGTGGTAACCTGCATCCTGGCCTCTATTCTCGTCCGTGGTAATCTGGTTATGTGTATTGCTGGCACCGGTCACTGGTCACTTGTGTCGTCACTGATCAGTGGCCCCTGGGATGCATCGCGCTGTGTCTAGCCAGTGCCAGGGAGGGAAAGGAAAGTCCCCGTGGTCATAATCTTCTTTCTCCTGTCTCTGTCTCTCCATCTCTCTCCCTCTGAGTGCAAGGGGTTGCTGGCATTGTGCATGGAAGCATTGCACTCTAACTGGTGAGGCCAGTGTAAAGAACAAAAGAGGAAGCACTGTACTGTTATGCTTATCAGAGGAAATTATATTTGAAAAAAAGCCGATTGCTGTGACCTTTTCTGCTTTTTATTGTTATTCCTCAGAAGTTGCTCATGTTTCAAGTGACTGTGGTATTCTATACAGCAAAACAGCAAGCCCTCATTAAGCATTAAGGCCTAAGCCATTTTTCTCAGTCGCCTATTTAAGAGAAAACAGTGAGTATTTGATAGA
The DNA here is from genome assembly GCF_046127955.1 of Nelusetta ayraudi. NCBI lineage: Eukaryota > Metazoa > Chordata > Actinopteri > Tetraodontiformes > Monacanthidae > Nelusetta > Nelusetta ayraudi. Next base: position 9,064,645 of record NW_027466092.1, read on the forward strand.
CATGATGTGGCTGAGATGGTGGTGGTGGTGGTGGGGGGGTTATAAGCTCTTACAGTAGCAGCGGTCTTATTTATTTATTTATTTATTTATTTACTTATTTATTCATTTGTTTATTCATTTATTTATTGCCAACCAAAGCCTTTTATATATCTTGTCTGTTGACCAACTAAATGTGCTGCTCATAAATGTCAACACAAATTATCTGTTGTTAGCAATGCACATGGCAAACACCATAAAACTAGCTTTAATTTCCTCCAGGTGCAGTGGTAAACATTTACAGGGCAGATATGTAATGTGACCTCTTTATACATTTTATGGACTCTCGTATTTATGATAACTGGATCTTTAATGCGTTCAACATTATTACAACTTTCCACTGGATTGTGCCATTTTATTTTGTAACCACACACGCAGCATGTTTCCTGTTGATGCCGGCCCTTTAATCTTTTGGGGATGTCCCCGCTACTTAGTTAGCATGTGCAGGTCAGGTTTAAGCTAAATGAAAGGGAGGAGCTGAACTGAGTGTCTGCACTTATTTATAGCCACACCTCTCGCTGGCTGCTTTAAACCTCCTTTGATATCGTCGCTCTGGCTAACATATGCTACCTGGCTTAAGGAGCTAATTGTGTCCAGTAGCAAGATGCTACTATTAATCTCATGAGATCCAACCATCTATCCAGCCATTTTCATTCACCGCTTCCCTTGTCTGCACCCTAGACAAGACCCCATGTGATTTCAGGATAAAAAAAAAAAAAAAAATGTATTGCCCTGTTCTTTATTATTTATTTTATCTAAATTTGAAATGTTGAATATTTGTCCAATGATTTGAATCAAGTGTTGTGAAATTCCCCCAGAATCTACACACACAAATGATTTAATCAGGACTGGTTGAAGTAATCCAAGCCAACTGCCACCTACCAGATACCCCTTTGAAGCCTTACCACCCCCTTAGGCTGCTGAATTAAGTCACTCAAACAGCAGAGTGGGGGGAAAGTAATGCAGTTCAGCTCCTCCTGTGTGTTTTGGTTACATCCCTGGCTTTATTTCAATACAACTTTTGACATTTAAAGCAGCCAGGGTCACCTGCGGCGCTCTCAGACCTCATCATACTAGCACCTCAGTGCTTCCCTGACTGTGAATAAAGCACACAAGGTGGTCATTATATTGTACGATCAGACGAGACAGTGTATTCATTCGTCAAACTAAGTCTCACATTATGAGAAAACAACAGATACAAAGACTATCGGGAAACACTTCCTGTAAGATAAATGATGAATTGTGTTAAACATGATGTGGGCAAGACCTTGAGGGCAATAAGATCAAAGTAATGCACCTCAGATGAGAAGCGGCGGAAATGAAATACTCACTTTGCTGAACAATCAATAATTATATCTATGGTAGAGAGGTGTAAAATTGGTTTCAGATGTACTTTGGGGGCTGACACCCTCTGAGTGCAGAGACCCAATGAAGATGAGCAGCGCTGACCTTATATCACACTCATTGCCCTTACGGGGCCCAAACAGGTTGGCTGAGCTTCTCACATCACTCATCCCCCTGACCCCCAACACAAACACACACACACACACACACACACACCAGTCCCAAAGCATCCCTTTGGGATTCATTTGAACGGTGGGGTCTCTAAAATGGGCAGCAGTTCCATATGGATCGTTAGTGGTCTTCCTTGTATAGGTGACTGAACGGGGTGTGTGAGTGAGCATCACAGGGTCTTAGTCTCCTCTAACACTGATTGCACATGACAATCCGTTGATTATATGGCCCATACGTATTGACTCAGAGAGAAGGGCGGATTAACAGTGGCCCAGATATATTTCATACAGTGGCATTACGTCTGGTGTAGTATTTAATGATAAAGATCACATGGTTCCTGCAGATGCTACCATTTCAGCAACGCTCACCAGTGGAAGAAGGAACAATCTATCACAATGTCTGCAGGGAGGCATTCTCTCATGTACGGTTGCCTTGAACCGAGATTAGAATGCATTGCCGCGGCACTAAGCACAGGACAGGGGCAATTAGTTTGCTGACAAAGAACAGCATTTAATCACAATAGAATCCCAGAATCCCAGAAAGAATGTCGTCTTGAAGACTTTCAAAACAAGAGAAGTGGATTTTTTTTGTCTACTCAACAGAAGTCCGCTAAACTCTTATGTGTGATTGTTGCGGGTCATATAAATGCTTACAAAACTCTTTCTGCAGCTATGTACAGTATAATCCCTCTGTGTCATTTTCCTATGTATTACAGTTAGGTATAGACCAAACCTCCTGTTTTTTGTCTAATATTCCACACAGGGCTGTCTCGCACATTTTACCTTAAGTCAAAGATTTTCCCTAGTCTATTACTTTGCTAGATTCCAGCCCAGGCATCACTTGCTATCCCTTTTCCCTTTAAGCGAAGCAAACTGTAATAAGTGCCTAACAGGTAAATCACAAAGTCCGATCAATAACAAAAGACAACTAATAAATACATAGACGCAAATTATATTGAATCGTTAACAGTGGGAAGACTACATTATACAAGTCTTTGGCATTCACACTGTACAGCTAGAATATAATTGTGATGTATGGGCCTTAGCAGTAGCCAGGAAAACTCCCCTGTGTCCAGGCGTTTGATGACCCAGTGGAATGGAGCAAAGAGGTTGATGGATTAGAGAAAAGCAGAGGAATCAGGGTAGAAAGGTGGTAAGTTGGGAGGAGCAGAGATCCTCATTACAGAAAGGGGGCAACGAAGCAAAGAGCAGATTTTAATAGATGGCGGAGCGATGAACGATGACGCAGAAAAGGGAAGATACGCACAGACGTGCCAACTGACGGATTGCGTTTTGGTTTAAGAATAACACTTACAACTGCTGGTGCACAGTGTAATAGCTACAGGTTGAATCAGAATGAGTGCAGCATTAGCTGTTGTCTGCATAGACTTCATGCTGGGTTTCTAATTTGAAATTCAAGATCAATCGCAATCCTATTTGACTACCGCTGCACCTACTCATCCCCATCACCTTCAGTCCACACATCCACGCCGGGGGCAACCATGCATGCGCAATGACACCTCGCTCTTGCAAGAGTTTAGAGAACAAAAAGGAGAAAAGAGACGAGTGTGAATGCTGCCGTAACAGAAGATTCATGTCTGAATGGTTTCATTTCTCAGCTGACTGGTTGTGGAGTTTAGTTAAAAACTCCAGAACGGCAGTGGGGAAACCCCGTGGCCTTCTACGCCATCAGGGAAGGCCGAGAAATGTTTTGAGCAAAAAACAGTTTCAAATCAAGTGTAATCAATGTTTGAAAATTAGATTTCATTTAATATAATACATTTAATACATTTTCTCTCACCTACACCAGCCTGCTAACACGTTCACATCAGTAGTGAAGGATTTACTGTCGTACTAAACCTGTACATTGGTTTGGCCTTCATGAGTCCAGGAGAAGGCCAAGCTGTGTGTCTTAGCTTCAGAGTACGGGGTTAATTGTCCAATCACAGTTGATAGTAAGTGGGTTGGAGAAAAAAAAGAAGAAGATTTTTTTAACTTCTAACTTCGAAATTTCAGAAGACCTGCAACTTTTCGTGTATTGCGGTTTGAAATGTGATTTTATTTTGATAATGTGCATTAATTTGTTTGACCTGGCCAGTGGGTGTGTGTGTGTGTGTGTGTGTGTCTGTGCGTATTGGGGGTGGGGTGATTTGTTATGTGGCGTGACTTCACAGTTCTGATCATGATGATTAAACAAGCTTTAGTGTCCATTTCTGTAGTTTTTGGTGAAGTTTATGTTTTTCACTGTGCTTGTTGTGGAGAATGTTATTGTTGCCCAGGGGTCGGGGAAACTATGGCTCACGAGCCATATGTGGCTCTTTCCATGCGTGCATGTGGCTCCCTTTTTAGCTGACAATTCTCAACATAATAAGTAATGAATGAGCCGGGAGCGTCGGCCCGAGTCCACGTGCCTCCGACAGCGTGTGCGACGTGACAACGGCTGCGGGTCTGCCCGTGAAACCATCGCTCACGGTTCGCCACTGCAAAACGGTGACATGAATGTAACGCCTCGTCTCACTCGAGCCGAACTGTTAAACTGGCAAGAGAAAGAAAAAAGAAAAGAGAAAATAGAAAGAAAAATGTGAAAGAGAATGTGATTGGTTTTCCCTTTAATATGACCGTTTGCCCAAATCACATTTGGAAGGCATTAATATTAAGCATATTAATGAAAGTATGTAGTGTGCATAATACCCATCATTATTCAGGGTGGTCAGTAATTGTTGCACACAGGACTGGTTGGCTCCACCTGGCAAAAAAAAAAAAAGTGAATTATATAATATGAGACCCCTTAAAATCTTACATTTTGCACACTGATATGCTTTTGCATTTCTAAATGTTTTTAATCAGCTGTACTGGTGGGATGAGGGGGGCAGTGTTTCTTTACCTGTTGCTTTCTGCGTTCACGTCCACGCAATGACACTCGCAAGTTGCCGCGACTCTGGCGACGTCGTTGTTGTCCTAAAATACATTTGAGGAACGGCTTTGATGCTTGGCAGCCGGCGACTGTGATAAGTGGAGGAAAGTGGTGAGGCCATTACGATTGGTGAGAGACAGGAGGAGAGAGAGAGAGAGACGGAGGGAAGGAATGAAAACAAGACTCGCTTCGCCACGTCCAAGGCAATCTGGTATTCGGCTTGAAATGGACGACCGGGTGTTGAAACACAAGCGCAGACAGATAATTGGCAGACAAGTGCTTTTTTTTTTTTTTTTCTTTTTTCTTTAAGTAATCCAACCATGCAAAGTAAATCAGGTGAACCCTCGCAGGAAGTGTTGGAAGCACGGAGATGTGAAGAAGCATCTCTTCAGAGAGGCTGCCAGTTGTTGAGCAGCTGAAACACTTGCTTCTGCAGGGCAGATTTATTTTCTGATGGTTTTATTTTGTCCTGCTCTCCATCTGACTAAGGCTTTCCCTCCCATCCCAGCCCTGTTATTTGTCTCTCCCGTTGCCTCTCCACCCTCGTGGCTCAGCTTCTACTCTTTAATTTTCTCCATCCGTCCTGTGTGCCCGTCTCCTTCCCTCCTCCCACTAACCTTGACTCCTCTCGCTCCCATACTTCTCTGTCCTTGTGAGTCGGCATCTAAAGCACATTTTCGAGACTTCACTCCTCACTCTCAGGAACATATTGTTTGCGTGTCATGTGTGAAATCATGCGCGGTGTTTTCTGTTTTTTTAAGCGACAAATCTGGCACAGAGAAAAAGCCAAAAGTGTTTGCGAGAACTTGGAACTTTTCAAATAAACAAATGTTTACAACTAAGTTGCTAATTGCCATAATAATGAGAGGAAAATTGTGCAAGACACAGTTAGAATAATATGATCCATGCTGTTGCAAAAAAGCTCCACTAAATCCCCAGGATTTGACTGGGATAATGTCTATTATTTCATCTGCTGTTGTCAGAAATCAAAGTCTTTTACAATCTATTATCCGGTGCGTGCAGCTAAATGCGTCTTTGATGAGTTTTCATCATCTAGTCGTCTGATCAAGCAGCAGTGCCATCGAACCAGTGGAGCCTCACATCATCCACTGACAGTGGCCCCGAATGGGTTCCCTTATCTTTGCACCACTTTAACACTACAGGCACAGGCGCGTTTATTCATTTCACTAAAATCCTCATTACCCTCATTAGTTTCATCAGGTGATTGTGTCAATTTGAGTTTTTTAGTCGCTTAATCTGGTTAAATGTAATATCGGCTTAATCAATTTTACGCATGTGGAGCATTTATTATTATTATTGTTGTTATTGTTGTTATCTTTTTTTCTTCCATCTGTCGACATCGTCAACACCTGTCTGCTCTAATAGCCAGACAGAAATATCAGGAGTAACAGAGAAGTGAATGGATTAAAATGTGGGCTGTGGAGTCAGAACCGTTTGCTGAAAGGTGAGTAAAGGTTTCTGCGTGAGGTTTTCTGTGCACGGATTTCCGCTGCCGTGCTTTTTATTGGCAGCTAAAAATAAGAATAGTTTTTTTTTCTCTTCTCCCTGTTTGATCTACTGTCATATTTCTCTTGTCTATCTTTGGTCTCACTCTTGTCTTCCTCCCACATCTTTTCGGATTGTCTCTTGTCTCTCTTCTCGGCTGCCTGCTTCACCCGCGTTGTATCTCTCTCGCTCTCCCTCTCTCTCTCTCTCTCTCTCTCTCTCTCGCTCTCTCTCTCTCGCTCTCTCGCTCTCTCTCCCCGTCAGATCCACTCTGCCACCGTCTTCCTCACCTTTCTCTCCCTCTTACGTCCTCTGTTGTTCGCCCTCAATCCAACATTCCTGTTTTCTCTTTGCCCGACTTGTTCTTATTTGTGCCTTTCCGGGTCCAACGTTTCCTCACTTGCAGCCTTACTGGACATACGTCTTCACCTGCACATGACTTGCACTCTAGTCCCAAACCCACCTTTTACTTCTGGTCCAGCTGTTTCTCTTCTTATCCTGCCAAACCTTCTCTTCTATTCATTTGGGTGTAATCTGTCACAACGGCATAAACCCAAACCTAGTTTATATAATCTGATTACACACACGCACAGACACACGCACACAGAAACACAAACACACACATGCATGCACAGGACACGGACTTACAAGCTTTCCGTCCGTGTTGCATGCATGAGTGAGGGGCTGCTTCTGCATGCAATGATGCAATGTGTATGATGGTGGGTGCACCACAACATGCATGTGTGATTGTGATCTCTTGCAAGTGTCAGCTCCATTGGACCGGCTGGATTGGGGGAGCGTTTGTGTGTGTGTGGTAACTGTCGTGAGTGGTGAATTTCTGATTGGATTAAGTAAGGGATGTGGATCATAAGCAATAAAGCGACAGAAAGCGATGGGAAAGCAATGAAAAAAAGGAATGAAGCAGGAGTGGACGACAGGCGCTCCTAAATACCTATAATCCACCCTGTTGTCATGCGACTGCGTCCTCTCTGCCTCTCAACAAGCATTTTCTGTCTCTGATTCAGACTCGTTGTGGAGCAGAACTTCTATCTTTCCTCTTAAAGCTTTGTTCGGTTAATCTTTGTGCTGCTGCTTTCATTTGGTGCACTCTAGCGATTTCAAAAAAGAGCAACGGCAGCAATTGAAAATAGTGGCATTTGCCCGACTCCTCTGTCTGTTCTGAAAAATAATGGCCTCATTTTGAAAATGCGTTTCGGACATATGGTGTTTATGCCGACCTGTTTTGACAAAGGTCAGCGTGGGAGCTCTGACATGCTGGGTGAGAGCTGACAGACTCAGTGCCATTCAGCTTTGTTAGTTTTACCAAAGGCCTGTTCCGCACCCTCTGTGGACAAAAAAAAAAAAATCAGACGCGCTTATGTTATCCATCTGCTCTGTTATCAAATTGTACTGATTCTTGGCAGCACTCTCAGGCCCACACACACACTGGATGACACGCCTCCTTTTGGCAGTCGTCGGTAATAGCGCTAATATCTCAGCACCACAGGGGTATCTACTTCTGAAATGAAGGGAAGGAGAAGGTGGGGGTGGGGAGTGCGGGCGAGTATGTCACAGCCAAACGACTTGTAAAGTGCATCTATTTCTCTGTCGGTGGGAGGAAGCAGTGATCATGGAGCGGAGCGGGAAGATTAATGACGAAAATGAGATTTAGGAGGAGAAAATACGTCAAGAAAGAGAGGATTTAACACACAAAACAAAGTGAGATGAGCATGGAAATCATTTCAACCATCCTTTACTCATATTTTTTTTGTTTATGCTGCTGTTCATGCACTTAGTCTTAGGAGCCGTTCGAAATGGACATGGCAAGCTACTGCGGAGAAAGCTGGTGTAAAGGCATCAATGTACAGGAAACAGAATTTCAAGTGTTTCAACCTTGTGAGACCTTGTGTGTGAGCATGTCAAAGAAGAAACATTTTTCATGTAGGTCTGTGTGAAGTGTTGAAATGGTGTCGCAGCTCTAAATTTTGAACTTGTTGCCAGTGCACTTGTGATATCAGGGACTAACAGCAAAAAAGCCCAAAAACATGACTGTGTGTGTCCTGCCAAGTCATCCCCATAAAGACATCCATACCACTGAAGAGACACCATTGAACTGACTGCATGGAAGCACAAGTGCACTAAGTTTAAATGTTCCCTCTCAATGTTCATACCCATTTATTTATGCACGTGTGTGTGTGTGTGTGTGTGTGTGTGTGTGCGTGTGTGCGTGTGTGCGCGTGTGTGCGTGTGTGCGTGTGTGCGTGTGTGTACGCGCGTGCGTGCCGTAGCTTAGCTACCTTCCCTCAGGCACTTTTCTGTGTGTGACATTAGCAAGAGACGTAAGTCTGAGCACCGCGCTGCCAGAACCCCTCACCATCACACACACACACACACACACACACACACACACACACACACACACACACACACACACGCGCGCAGGCAAAAAACAAACAAAACACAGGCTGGCAGATACTGGATGTGAACATCTGGAATATGACCCAGAGAGCGTGTGTGTGCGTGTGTGTGTGTGTGTGTCTCCATGAGCATGGAAAGAAAAAAGCCTATCCATGATGCTCCATCCATAGAAAGCGGAGGAGAGATTATGCTGATTGTGTGTTACATAATATCTAACGTGTAATATGCATTATGAGATTGCATACATTGCATTATAGGGATAATCCCAAAGCCAGAGTTCGAGACACAGTCCAAGTGCCAGGGCCAGTTAACACAGAGCTCTCACAGTATGAATGTACTGGACACAGCTTTTGTTTGATTCCTTTCTTACCAGGGAATCACAAGACACATGGAGCTAATATGGCATTTATTATATGTGAGGATTTAGAATGCCAAAACATGAAAACAGCAATGAAACTTGAGGTATTCTATATCCACAACAGTATTGAAGTATACACAACACTATATTATTTTAATTTTTAATGTTTAATATGAGGGAGAATATACTTTTTTTTTTTTTGAACTATTGCTATTTGCATTCAACATGAAACAGATGATGGCTTTACATCAATAATTACATTTTTTTTTTTGTAAATTTGATCAATTGGATGCAAAAGCATTCAAAAACTGAAACACTGAACATGTTCTGTCAATGGAAAGGAATACGACATATTGATTATGAGGTAAATATATGGCACCTATACATGCCTATACGTGTATTGTGTAATATTGCCTGTATAGCTAAAGGTCCCATATTGCACCCGAACACAGTTCTTGACTCCAGTGGTGCAGACAAATTGTTAGAACAAACAAACAAAACACACTCTATAGATCCACAGAAAGCAGCACATTTGTCTTTCTGTTTACAGCCTACTATTGCGCCTTGCACGTTTGGAAGAGGAAAAAAAACATAGTGCCCACACGTTTTGTAAAAAGTGGAGCAAGCAAAGGAAGTCAAAGATTGCCTGGCATCTTGTATCTCCGTCAGGTTATGAAGGATTGTTGTCTGACAGAACAGATGATCAGACTTTTGATTGAAATACCACGACACCTAAGTCGCCTTTTGCTGTTGTTCTTTCTCTCATAGCCATGACTGTCAGTCATAGCATAGTTCTCTGGTAACAGTACTTATTGGTGGTAATATTTACTCTTCTTGTCATCTTTATTGTTGAGTTTCCTTGTAGACGTCATCCCAAACCATTGTCAATCAGTGGATCATTGCTGAAAGAACTTTCTGACACACGTCCACCCAGTATCTTCATGCTGTCTGTGAGTGGCTGCTGTGATTCTCCTCTCTCGGATCACTCACAGGACCAGACAGAGCCTTTCCCCCCTGTGCCCACTGGATCCATTCGGTTACTCTGGCCCTCTGGTTGGCGTTCATGTCTTCCTGTATGCGGAGTGTAGTTATTAACCTGCAGCCTGGGGGCATTCTTCATTAGGTTCATTCTGTAATGTAGGCTTAATCTAGAGGTAGAATAAAACATTCATACACACTTTGCCATCCATCTGCATGCTGATACTCCACTGAAGCTCTCAGGCCTTCGTAGCCTGAAGAGCCCACAGGTAGTTTTCTCATTTCCTCTTCTGTGTAGTGCCCGTGACGCTACACTTTTCTTCTCATTTGCTCTATTTTTCTTGATTCTTTCTCTCTCTAAGGTTGAATCGTCATTCAGCCTTTCTCTGTTCTTTTCTTCCTCGCATCCTTTCCTTGTGGGTCTTTCCTTCTCTTATATTTTTTTGTCTTCTTTTATTTCCTTTTCTAACTTTCTATCAAAGGAAGTCTTTAACTTTTTTGCCGTCACATAATTTTCCTTTCTTTTTTCTCCCTTTTCATTTTCTTTGTCTTATTTTCTACATTCTTGTACTTCCCTATACTTACCATATCTTCTTTGATTACTGCATCTCTTTCACTGTGTTAATTCATCTTCTCCCTTTCCCCCACTTTACTAACAAGCCTTTGTTCTCCTTTCACTTCAACTAATTCTCTAACGCTTTCCTTTCCTTTTGTTTTCCCTCTCCTTTTGATTCCTTCCTTTCCATTATTTTTCTTTCTTTCTTTTCCTTTCCTTGCTGCTGTTCCCCCTTTTGCCCCCTGGATCTGACAGCCTGTTGCTTCCATGGATATCAATCAGAGCTTCAAACATGCTTTTAGATGGATCAAAGTAGTTCGCCAGAACACATAATGCATATGTACACATGTGCACACACACACACACACAGGTCGCAAGTATGCACATCTCCTTAACCACACAACAGGCCCAGTGTGAATTACTGGCTTCAAAGACTACAATTAATACGGTGCAGCGTATTGCGTCTTTTAAGATAAAGACACACACACACACACACACACACACACACACACACACACACACACACACACACACACACACACACACACACACAGACATACACAGCTGTTGTAGGTTTTAAAATATGCATGGACATGAAAGTAAGAACATAAGATGAATCTTGGTTGTGCTGCAAAAACATGAATGTGTGTTTGTGCAGTTGAGCGTGTGATTGCCCGTGAAATTAAATACTTGTTATTCACAGATGTGCTGATTAAGGAGAATATTGGGTTAAGAGTGGGACTCCTCAGAAGCGGTTACATTTCTCCCTCAGTGGGGTCACATTGATCTCTAGATTGCGGATTGATTTGCAAAGCCTTCATCTATACCATTTGGGGGATTAAGTTACCCCTAACTAGCTTCTGGGATGCACAAGCACACACATGAATGTTGGAGAAGAGAAAAAATATATAATTTTTAAGCATGAAATAAATGTCTCAGTGGCTCACTGAGTATAATTTCTCCTATTCTCTACCTTGTCTGCATTCCTCCTGTCCTGTTTTCAATTATACAGAAAACAGAATAAGGAGTTACTGACCTGACCATGTTCCCAACTGTACCAGTGTATAAGACTGAAAATGACTAGACTAGTTCTACTAGCTGGCCAGCTCACATGGCCTAACTCAATCCGTTACAAGTAGAGAGCAATAAGGAAACATCGAACTTGATCCGAAAATTTGGTCAGTCACTTTGCTGGACAACCACTTTGCTACGATTAAGTCAATTTCCAGTCAAACAAAAGGAGAAAAATGACACAACGCTTTGATTTCCTCCCAAACAGAACGCTAACTCTAGACCTTTTGGAGATCATGGTTTAGTCATTTTTCTCTGGTCATATTTTAGTCAGCCTAGTTTTTTAATGAAAACTGGAAACCCTCCAGTTAGCAAACCCCTCCCCACACAAACACTCCTGTGACCTTACTACTACCTCTGTCCCCTCGTTCACTCCCCTTTTTTCCTGCTGCGTGTTGCCCTGTGTTATGAGTCAGAGGGAATTTTTTTAATTTAAAGATTTGTTTTTGTTTTTTTGCAAAGAGGGACAGGCAGGATGTAGATTACTCTCCGATATACTGTGAAGTCCTGCGTTTGCACGGTGTGTGTTGTTATTGGTCCGCCTCACCGCACTCCCTCCACCTCAGTCTTGGTTACACACAAGAAAGCACCATTGATCCAAATATAGAAAGGCAGCTGTGGGGCTTCAGCTATAAACTTGTTTCACTGAATAATTCTTGTCTCTCTTTTCTCTGTCTCGCTTGGGAATTCTCTCCATTTCTCTCTCTCTCTCTCTGTTTCTCACTTGCAGACAGACAGACAGACATATAGACAGAGAGAAGTTCACTCTTTGATTAGGTTGCTGGTCGGCCCACAATACTGAATGCCCTCCTGGATCTTATGGGTCGGACGTGCCGCTGTTTCACACTGACCGTTGCTTGGATTTTGTCGTTGCTTGTCAAATGCATGCATGTACACGTGTTAGTCCTTTGGGAATGCAATGAGTGTGACAGTTTGTCTTGGGGACAGTTGCAGGTGTGTCACCCCCTTTGTTGCAACGTTAACATGGCAGCCGTACCTGTGCTGCACGGCTATCCAAGTAGGAGGGAGTGCTTATATACAATACAGCATGTTGTGCAATGATGTGTGTCTACATTATATTTGGAATAAAACAGTCACTGATGTTTTTTTTGTAAGATTTGAAATTTTGATAATGATGACCCACTAATTGTGATGAATAACTGTTGTGAGCACAGACTTACAGTAGATGCAGAGCAGGCTGCAGCATTTGACTGCCAGAGCAGGCAGCAGTTAGTGCCTAAATCTAATAATCCTACAGAATGTTTGCACAAATTATTATTGTCAATGAGGTCACTGAATTTGTAACTCAGATTTCATTTGTGATTTGAGCTGTAAACATGCTTATAGGCTTCCCAGACTAAATATGAAAAGGGATGCAAGCAGAACAGCAGCTCATTGCAGCTGTGCACATATTTTTGGTTATGACCACCAGCCTTTCATCACCATGAGTTCTCTGTTCTAAACTCTTTGAAATTGTTCTTTTATTTTCTGGCCTTTAAAAGACAGTGAAACATATAGCAAATAACAATTATGTCCACAGGACATCGACTAGCTTTTGCTGCATGCCGTTCGTTAGTCTGTGTATTAGTACTCTGGCGCAGGTGGAAACCTTTTAAGATGTCTCCAAGCGCAAGCAGATGGTAACTCCAATGTTATTGGAGCGTACTTCACATTATTCATTTATGGTGTGTGTTTCCCTGCAGCTGATTGTGTATATAAGTGTGGATGTCGCCCCGCGGGGATTATACAAACATAATTTCATACCAGCCAAAAGAACAAACCAGAGCAGGATGTATTCTGAGAATTACAAGGCTCCCTGTCAAAGTCAGTCTGACTGGACCATTTTTACCACAAAATAGAACCAGGCAATTAATTGGGTTTCATTTCAGGTTTCAAATTTTTAGCTTTCCACATTCATAAAAAAAAGTCATATGCATCAGGTGGATTCTGGTGTCAGGCAGGGATTCCTTTAGATGTGCGTGCGTTTGGGAAAGGCGTTGCTGCATTTCTGCTTTGTGCTGCACAGTGGAGCTCAGTGCAGCGTCACTGGACAGCTGGAACTGCAACAACAACGAAGCCCCGCAGTCAGTAGGAATTGATGCATGAATATAACAAGATGGAGAGAATACAAACAGGAAAAAAATAAGTGGACTCCCAGTGAACAAGAACTGGGCTGAGGGTGTGTTGTACCAATGTAGCGACCAACTGGTCTGTTTTGTTGTCGTCTTTATTCTTAATTCAGTCCCCCGCTGATGTGGATGCACCCTGTTGGCTCTCTGATATCTTTCTGAAAGTGGATTTGAACCTGTCACCATGATTGAAAATACTTTGAGCTGTTCTCCTGCTGCTCTGGGCTGCAAGAGATCAAATGGAAGCACTGAAGGTTCTGGATGGGGCAGCTATCGCTCACAGCAGGAGATTTAGGACGTGGACAAAATCCATGACATCTTGGTGCTGTTATATTGGACACAAAATAACGCCCGTTGCTTTGATGCTCAACATGTGTTTGATTATTTTCTCCTCTTTTACTCTCATCAACCACCTCTTTGGTTGTTTATCTTGCACGTCGAGCAGGTGTTTGTTTTTTTTTGTTCATTAACACAGTCACGTTTCTTGAAGACGAGCTGTTTGGTGAAGGTGACAGCTGCCATGTGATGCTTTGGAGTAGAACTGACACGATACAAAAAAAAAAATGATCACACTTAAAGCTTTGTTTCTCTAAATTTGCTATTTCTAATCATGGGTTCCCCTGCTTTGTTTCACTCAAACTTATTGTGACGCTGACCTCGACGAAATCCTTTCACTTTTATTCTTTTTGCGGTTGTTGTTTTATCAAATTGGTTTTGAAATGAAGGACAAGGCAACTAATTATTTAACTAAACAAAGTTTAAGAAAATAAGTGATAGGATAATCGATTGCAACAATAATGGATAGCTGCAGCTGCACCTCAGAAAGACTACTTCCTGTAAATGAGCGTGATAGTTATGGGCTGTTTGCTCTTTAAAGCAGCATTACTATTGGCCAGTCTCCTTAGAAGACCTCTACTCACATAAACCAATGCTACTTGTGAATGCTGGCAGGCTGTGAGGAAACTGAAAAATGAAACTACTGACCGTAAATAAAATTGAAGTGTAGTCCAAAGTTCATCTCAGATTCCAGTCACCAACCAGGAGGACTGATGACTTTCAGTCTGAGCTGTCTTGACTGTTGATCAAGTGCATCTGTGGACATTACGGCTCTTGCGAGGCGAGGGGGGTGGGGGGTGGGGGGTTGTGTTGTGTCAAACAGTATGTTTTTTTGACAATACAGAAAAAGGGTTTTTCAGCATAAATTCCCCACAGCATATATTTAGGATACAGATGCAGTTAAATATTTTTTTTGATTTACTTTTCAAAGTATCAGAAGATCATTTCAGTTTTTTTTAAGTGAGTGACAGCCAATAGTTACTGTGCTTTCCTTGCATTAATATATACAACAGGCTCTTTTTAAAACTGCACTATATATATCTAAATAATGTGTCCCGAGTCTGCCATTAATCAGAAATGCGAGTCCATCATTTGCTTCTTTGCTTGCTTGACTTTTCAAATTGTTAGATGCTTCAATTCAACCAGGTTAGTGAAAACACCCACAGTCTTCACTGTTAACTGGTCCAACAAAACTTCAGTTTTAACAGAAACCACGTTTTTGTGGTGGGCTGCAAACACAGGGCCTGACCCTAAACCTCATGGATATGCTGTTTTTTGTTTAACAGGAATGAGAAATATAGAAAACTGCACAATGTGTGTAATACAGCCCCTTCAAGTACAACATATTTAGTCTGTTTTGGTAATTTGAGGTGCAGAAATGCCAGGCTTGGTGTGACAGAAGCATTAGCCATCCCTTAGCAGTCTTCAGGTGTGATATGAGAGTAATAACAGATCTCTTCTGAGGATTTTGTAGAAAAGGGAGAAAACCGCTAAATGTCATTTTCTTATCACCACCTAGTCTCAGTGCTGTTCCAAAGCACTTTGAACCAGAGTAGCAGCAACATTCATCAATGTGCTTCTATCTTCCTGTGACTGTTATGCCGACCAAATATAAGTGGCTCCCATCGTTAATGTCAGGTAGGATGCGTGATGCCCTGCCTCCTCGGTGAAGGCAAACCAGGTCAGACTTTGAAGTCAGGGTTTGTAACTCCTGCGAGCTGTAACTAGAGACAATGCGGTGAGTCATCCCTCCATCTGACAAACCCGTCTCTGGAAACATTCAGTTTGAGTGTGTGTGAGGGCTTGCTGCTCATTTTTTGTTTTTGCATGGTGTCTGTACAGACGAGCCAAACGGGCAGTCACCTGCAATTGTGAGTCACTTGGTCACCCTCCACTCGATCTGCTGCCATCTAGACCAGCAGTGTAGTCTAGATTATTCTAGTGGCTATTCTCTGATTTACACATCTGTCCGGCAGCAGCTGCTTTAAAACATTACAATACTAGAAGCGCCATTGTGCTCAGTAATGCATCAAGCATCCATGTATATATATGTATGTATGTATATATATATATATATATATATATATATATATATATATATATATATATATATATATATATATATATATATATATATATACATATATATGTATATATATATATATACTTTCAATCACATTTTTAAACAGGAAAGTGAACGAAGTGTCAAAAGAAACCATTCTGATACGTATCTTTGTGCATCTTTTAGTGGTTGTATGGTAATTCAGAACCTTTTCTAATGGTTGTATGTAGTTCACCAGCATATCACGCAGACTACACCACTGATCTAGACTGAACACCAGCACACTTGGTTGTGTGGTCTCACTTGTGTGGTTGTGTGCGAGGCTGCGTTTTGCTAGCCAGGCTTGTTTGTGTTGTTTTTTTGTTTTCTTATTTAATCTCTGTGCCTGTGTTGTATGTCCAGCTAACAGTTTATTGCATCTGATGGATGTGTGTGTGTGTGTGTGTGTGTGTGTGTGTGTGTGTGTGTGTGTGTAATTGTAAGTCAGCTCTATATTTTACACTGACCTTTTGGAATTCTCTCGGCCCGTCACAGGCTGCTGCTTCATGGGGCCATGAACACCGTTCAATATGTGCTTGTGTGTTTGCGTGCGTGAGGGTGTGAGAGTGTGTCTTGGCAATGCACGAGAGCCGGAAAATAGGATAGAGACACAAAAGCACTCAACGTTTAATTTTGCGGCTGAATCTTTGCAATTTTGAGACTGTTCATGCATAATTCATGCCAAAAGCCACATACTGAAAAGGCAAAAGATTCAAAAGGACGGCAAAGAAAATTTGAAAGTATGTGAAGCAACACGGACAAGGATGTCAGGAGGCATCATGCTGGGTCATTTAAACACTCATAGATAGATTAAGCAAAAATAACCCTTAAACTGCTCTTCAATAGTGGCTGAATTTGTTGCAGTGTTGGTGAAGGCGGCTCCAGCCACTCGTGCACTGACTATTTCTTCCACCATTATACAGTGCCTTGAATTAATTCCCGACAGGATCAATAGTGAATACATGAGGCTGTTTTGGGGGTTGGGACGGGCGTGATTCAAATGAAGTCCTTTACACATGGATTGGGCAGACTAATTAAAAATGTCTCACTATTGTCTCATTAATTCCTCCTTTTTTCCCTTTGTGACATTTTTGCTTCTGTCATTGTTTTCAGATTCATTTTCTTTGATGCTCCTTAATGTCTCTCAAAATCCCATTAAGACTTGTACATGCCATGTACCCCTTGCTTTCTTCAAATTCATTTGGCACGCGACTGTTTCCACTGTTAACACAATTAGTTTTGCTTATTTCCACTTACCCACTGTCTCATTTGTAGCCATATGCTCCAGAGATGCTGATGCGCGCAGACAGTGATGCTTTATTGCAGCTGGTGTTGTACAAATCAATGGAGCCACAGCTTGGGGAAATTGAAAAAAAAAAAAAAATGTTGTGTGTGTGCAAGAGGGAAATAATAAATAAGGGAAGACAAGTGAAAGTAGAAAATGACATCGAACTTGAAAGATGGAGGTGTCACAGGAAAAGAAACAGAAATGAGAACTGCAGAGCGTGAAAACTGGGGGAAGGCTAGGAAGATGGATGCCGTGTAGAAAGGGATGCTGGATGAGGCTGAAGGCGTTGGATCTGAGGTACTATGTGTAGGCTGGGGGGAAGCGGGGGGGGGGGGGGGGGGGGTGAAAAAGCAGCCAAGTATAAGAGCTGAGAGGCTGAAGCCAAGCAGAGAGCAGATGCACAGAGGTTATAAAAGATGTATGACAGAGTATGAAAACACAGGACGAGATTAAAACCAATTAGAACATTGTAGCAACCCTGTCAGGTGAACCCAACGTGGCAGCCCTTACATTCATAAAGAAAATTGTATACAATAATGCGGATTAACAGGGATTCTAAGCATGGTCTTTGCGTAAGGTCATTTTAGATTGAGTGTGGTTGGCGCAGAGGAACAAACGTCAACTCAGGTCAGTGTTACGTATACAGCTCGCAATCACAGATCACAGTGGCTCGAGGGATTTCACAATCTGCACGGGGCGGTTAACAACAAGGGATGAAAAGACACGAAGATTACCATTAGAAAAAGTTAGGAGGACAAAGAAATGAGTAAAGGTTTGAAAGAGAGAAATGCTTCAACAACCAATGAGAGGTGAGTGCTCAGCTGGACAGTGAGAGTTTGCATATTAAAACCCTCACACCCATGAGAGTGGCAATCTAAGAAGAGGGGAAGCTGGAACAGAGTGGTGGAGACAATGAGAATCATCTATTTTCCATAACCCGCGTCCTCCTGCACTCAGGGTAGGAGGGATCTGCCACCCTGGACAAGTCGCTGCTTCATCGCATGGCCACATAGAAAGACAAATAAAGACAGACACTGAGAAATGAGAAATAAATACTGTAGAGGGTCATTTTGTCTGACCAGGATGGAAGACTGAGTCATTCGCGTCGCCGAGGCCAAAAGTGCCAAACCAAGTGCAGAGACGATGAAACCAAGTAACCTTGCTATTCTTGCCCCTGAGATGAAGGGATGACTGTATGTCTATGTCATACTGTCATTCTCAGAAAATCTCTATTTCTATAGTCTCTAAGACGATTGGAGAGACTGTATATAGAGATGGACATGAACTTCCAGTTACGAAAAAAGGTTGCTGAAGAAATAACTGGCTGTCAGTGAACTATCACTGAATTCATATTTGAAAAGGAGTTCATTTTTCTGTAAATTGACAGTAAAAAAAAAAATTAATTCATGTTAATTAATAATCTTAATTTTCATTTTGTTCGATTTGGTCCAATTTCAAGTGACACTGGCCAAAAAAGTGGAGGGTGGTGGCTTCTTGTTAACCTTCGGTGCCACTTAAACATCCAAATATGCAACCTTCTGGGTTCAAAACGAAGCAGAAACTCAAAATGGTGCTGACTGAGACCAAACTCGAGGCTTTTGAACGGGTATTCGCAAACCACAGATTAACTGTTGCACTGAAACATCTGAGTCAGACCTGTTGTTTGTACAAAGTTTTTTTTTTCTTGCGCGCCGTCCCAAATGTGGCTATTTGTTATTGGATTTCTAGCACTTCATTCGGCGGTCAATAATAACTGCTGAGAATATGAGCTATTTACAAACCATTGATTTTCGTCGCAGCTCTGTGCGCTCCCCAGGAGAGCGGCGCACACTCACAAGACTCGTGAGACGTGGAGCCGACCAAGAGATGATTGGCAGCGAGGCACAGCAGTTAGTCGATGCCGGCTGTAATCCTCACACAAACTCTCTGATCTGAGCAAGCAAAGCTATTCCCCGAGGATTCACGACTTGTTTGTCTTTCAAGACCACCTTTGAGCGGCCTCGCCGTCACTCCCACTTTATTTGAACTTCTCATTCAACTCCCCCGACATGGATGCCGTCCTGGGGCAGCGTCGCACAATGTGAACATTTTGACGTATTCGGTTTTTAAAAAAGTAACTTCTTCCGTTGGGAAAAAAAACAATCCTCTGCGTTGCACGAGGTCATTTTGCCGTGCCAGGTACAGTAGTGCTTATGCTAGCAAGAACCGCGTCGTTAGCGTGTTGCGTCGGAGGAAAAACTCTGCCGCAAATCAAAGAGGGCCACGTTCGTATTGCCGCGGCCTAATTAATTGAATGTGACTTGGGGAAGTGCGGCGCTGGATGTTTACCCAACTTCAAATGCCACTATTTAATATTTCAGCGTTAATATAATGCAAGGCTTGGTCGAGAGCTCGGGGGACTCATATATTACGGAAGGGGGAAAAAGCCTTTTGTTGAGGAGACGTGTGAGGGAAGGACATCCGCTTCTTAATTGATTTCAGCCTGGATATTTTCTAAATTTATGTGAACGTGAATAAATTATTCAGGCGCGGGGGACATGAGCACGGTGTTGTGTTTGCACTGGCGTGGTCCCTGTCAGACGTCGCAGCTATTGTCAATGGAACGCCAGGGTTTCTTTCTCCCTACTTTGCATGTTGAAGGCCGTGTTTGAGGTGATTTATTTTGGGAACTTGTAAAATTTTTATTCTTAAGTGGATGCGCATGTGTGTGTGTGTGTGTGTGTGTGTGTGTGTGTGTGTGTGTGTGTGTGTGTGTGTGTGTGTGTGTGTGTGTGTGTGTGTGTGTGTGTGTGGTGTGCAGGTCCATGGCGCGGAAGCAGATGGTAGTGTCAGACACAGACCACTGAAGTCCACTGTTCTGACACCAGCTACATCCTCTGCCTGTGTGTGTGTGTGTGTGTGTATGTGTGTATGTGTGTGTGTGTGTGTGTGTGTGTGTGTGTGTGCCTGCCTGCGCTGGCAGTCCAGTCGTGAGGTCAGGGTGACTCAGGGGGGCCGGGCCACACCTGCTTGTCGAGGTCTCTGTCCAACTTTGTTGCCTCCTTCTCTCCTCTTCTCTCCTCTTCGCCTCTCTCCACAGCCGAGGCCTGGTTTCACCCATGGCTGCACACAATCAAGCATGCTCAGCATAATGAAGGCGGCCACGCACACACACACGCACACACACGCACGCACACACACACACACACACCCACACACACCCACACACACGGCGCCTTCCGCGGGCAGCGGCAGTAATTAACAGCCAACAGCGAGGAGCCATTATCGTTACAAGAACGAGGTGGGTTTCTGCGCTCCCACCTACATCCTGGACAATTAGTCTGTGCGCTGTCATGTGTCCAACGCCAAACTCTTTTCTTTTGTGAGACATTTTAATTCTGCGCTGACGTTTGCGCGCTCGCAAGAGAATGAGCCGTTCCCTGTTCTCACGCAGGAGAGGTGGGTCTCTAGATTTCTCTACGGTCTCTCCTGCCGGCGTTGTGGCAGGACGTAACCGATGGTTTGACCCCCGGGGGTCATCAGCTGCTCCCCGTCAAGAAAGCAGACGGTTTCATCCGGCTCCACCGCACATCGTGCGATAAAGGTAAAGGAACTGCAGGTTCAGGGTAATTAGAAAGTCCTTTCAATCAAATGGCAGCTGATTGAGGTTCGTTAATTTTTCAAGCCAGGTCACGAGAAAGATACGGAGCAGACGACTGAGTCCATGCGTGACTGTTTGCCCTGTTTCTGTTGCCCTTCAAGTGACCTTCAAACCCTTCAAGCAGCAAGTGAAGCAGCTGCTTTTGATGATTATCCAATGCCCTTTGTGACATCACAAATGACCAGTTCCATTTGGAAAAGTGCCACAAGCGAAAGAGAACGTTGACATTGGGCGGTCAGGAGTAGTTTTGTAACTTATGGGACCTTTAAAACTTTCATAGTCAGCAGCATTGTGGGTCATTTTATCATTATTATAAATATATTCCCGCAGCTATAACTATAAAATATTATGATCATTAAAATATTATTACTGTCTAATAAACTATTTAGAACCTACATTTACAACATGGTCAATTTTTCTTTATGTGCTGCACAAACTTAGACTCACTCACACGCTGTTAAAGAACTCACCGGCTGATTTGCGTCCTCATTTTCTGCATATACAGTAGCATCAATTACATGGTGACAAAAGTTTGCGTTCCCTTGGATTCCACGGATGTCACAGCTAGCTCTGAACACCCGTGTGCGCTACCTCTCACCTCATTTGCATCTCATACTCCAAAGAAGAGGTGAGATCTCGTTACTTCCCTCAAACTTTAATTCTGTGTCCTTTGGAATCAGGACTTGTGAACCCGTTAGCCTGTTCTTCATTTCTTTCTCTGTAGTTGATAACCGCTGATACTGATCTGTTAATATTGATGCTTATTGGTACTTTAAGTCATACATCTGGGGAGTATTTTCCTAATAGGTTGATGTTCTCTCAGCCAGTTGTGGTGATCCAGCCCGACTTCATACGGTACGGTTGTCATCGACCAGCGCCGCTTTTTCACGGTATAATGAGCAATCTGAGATGGAGAGCATTTTCAAATTAAACGTCCCACGCTCGCCAGAAACGAATGCATTAGAGGGCAGACAAATTGGGCAAAATTGCCCACTCCTCCACTCCCCCCACTTTTCCAGACAGAGCTAATGGAGCCACAATGGAGGCCAGGGCCTGAACCACCCGCCTGTTTAACTGCTGCTGAAATTGATCCCTGCCTCCTCACCGGTAACGCTCCACAAATTGTTGTTGCGATGGACTCTTCCATAGCGCCTGCCCTGTCTGTTGGCTGGATTTTGCTCTGCGTCAACAATGCCGTTTTAATCACAGTGTTGCTATTCAAGCGCAGCATGGCATTGCGTGCTCCATGCCACTCTGTGGATGTAGTATTTTGAGGATTTTGTGCGAGCTCACCGAAGCACATATAAGCCTCTCAACAGAGGCTTATAGGTGAATCACGATGATGCTGTGCGTCTATGTCATCTCCCCTATAGTTGGAGTTGTGTGTGTGTGTGTGTGTGTGTGTAAAGTGATTTAATACCTCCTGAAGGTTGAAGCCTCACATCATCCATATTAGTCAGGCCGTCCACTCCTTCCAGCTCCTGACTTTGCTCGCATCCTGCTCCTTCCTCCGCTACTTCTTTCCTCTACCTGTCCTCCAATCGTCACCTATCGATTGTGGCTCCCGTTGATGAGGAGAATTTATCTCTAACGAGCCAGGGGCTGATTAACTTGTTGAACTCGGGCAAACATCCTCAAGCCAGTGCCCAAGACGGACCTTCAAAGGCAAGGTCAGACTCATCAGAGCTGGCCCATGATGCACAAACCCTCGCCGTTGTGCCACAGCTGATTCGGGCTCACGCTCAGCCCTCGCTGCGAGCCCGCAGGGGCTTTGCACCAAATGGCTGGAAAATAGCCAGTCATGCCCCCCTAACTTCTCTCCCCACAGTGGAAATATCAAGAGCTGGGGCTTCCGTTTCAGAAGTGCTTTACAGAGGATTCACAGAATAGAGCGGCCGGCTATGTAGCTGCAAGTGTGACGCAACATTCAGCGTGTTCAGGCTTCAGTGCGTTACAAGAACAGGGCTAATCGTTACCATCCGTAGCTCTGCCGCTATTCTATACTTTTTATAGACAGCTTTAAACATTTTTAATCTTTGCTGTCAAGACTAGGAATTTCAACGCCGGCTGTCACAAGGCTGTCATGCGTCGAGCAATCCCACTTCTGTTTCTGCTCTTTTCTATGAGAACTAACAGCTTAGCGTTGGGTGAACAGATAAATTGGTTCCCCACATCCATATGACTCATCCATGTTAAGGAATTCTTAAATACAAGTGTGCCGTAGAAGTGGCCGGAGCCTCTACCGTAGAATCTATGACATTTCTAGTTTATTGTATGTTGCAGTTGAGCCACGCTTATCATTAGCATTGTTACCAGTTGCCAGTTAGAATTGAGCAATTCACAATGGGGTTGGTTTGCACAGCAAAACAGCGTTGCAACATGTGATCAGTCAGACCTCAAATCGACAAATTGTAACGGTGTAATATACAGTTTTTGTTGATAGTCTTTATTTATGTCTAGAAGGAAGCAGCCATGATGAGCTGTGTCCGACCTGAAATTCTAACAAAAACAAATCCCCCCAAAAAATACAAATTTGAAAAAAGAACCTGACCCTCTTTTTGAGTTTTAATGAAATTAACCACAAATCTCCAAGATTGCACTTCTGCAATCCAAGGTGAAAGGTGAATACAAAATTCAACATTTCTATTAAGCTCACTTTGTAATTAAACCAAATTCGTTTTGCATGACAAAAAATTGACAAAAAAATAAAACTTAATTTAAATGCAGGACCTGATAAAATTAACTAGCCAGTAAGAAGATGACAGAAAATGAAACTGGCACCATGCAATTGAAGTAACAATAGTGTAGCACATTTGCATCATGTGCTGCTCTGGCGAGATGGATGGTACAAACAAACGGCTAAAAAAAACCCTGAAATAATTTGTCAGTCTTCACTATTTCATTTTGGGTGTGTAAACAAGGAACAGAGGAGCGTCTTTCAGCATGTGCAAAATTGCAAAGCGTCAGTCTTAATTCCAAGTCCGGCGCCAGTCGGCAATCAATGCTTACACAAGTCACGTGGTTACGGTCCCACTGAGCTGGCTGGATTGTCAGTAAAGATATTGTGACGGGGAGACTGCAGATGTGAAGCTGCTGACATGAACATGCTCGGAGGGGAAAAGCTGGACATTTGAATTGAAGGCAAAAACATCTCATTGAGACAGCATTGTATTATAATGCCTCTAACGTTGCTGCAACAGCGTGTGCGTGTGTGTGTGTGTGTGTGTGTCCTTGAGATAATGACATCCATTCAGCTGTTGATTGCCAGGCCACCATGGCCTTGCTCCTGGTGATGCCATGAATTGATTCGCCGCCAAGCCTGCAAAAAGATTTCCCTCCTTCCTTCCCTTGTGTTTCTTGCCTCCTCATTTTATCGATGCCTTTCCTCTGCCTTTGTCCCCATCCTCTCTTGGCCCTCACAGTCTGTTCTCCAACTGGATGTGACTCTCCGGCCTTGGACATCTGCTGCTAAGCCGATGCAGCGCTGCCACTGTGCTAATTGCACCTGTTAAATGTCTTGCCAACCTCATCGCCTAAGTGTCCCAGTCATTAGGACACTGACAGTAAAGGTCTATCCACATGCATTTGCATTTTACTGTCATTGTTTGCACCTGTGAGATGAGCTGTAACCTCAAGTGTGTGTGTCTGGTGTGTATGTGTGTGTCTGCTGCAGCCATAGTCAGCCAGCAGCTTATTTTCCTGGCAGAGACGCCAACTATTCTTCTCCCTCATAATGACAGTAATAGTTCTTTCCAACCATTTCCCATTGTGTGCTAGCCATGTTTGCGACAGCTGAGGCCCACTCTGACATCCCACCATTCCACGGCCTAGCTGTATTTAAAAAAGACACAGACAACAAGAACAACAAAAAAAACCCCACCAGCCCTCCTTTATGTTCTTGTTCAGCATCGTTTTTAGTGGCGCTGAACAATAACCCTGTTTTTGTCTTTGTGTTGTTCTGTCTATGAGGGATTGAGAATAGAGCACAGTTTTCAAGACGAGGCTGCAAGGAGACGACTAATCTGTTAAATCTGTTGGTGAACCTGCATTTAAAGGCTTCACAACTTCCCAAGTCATGCTATTTGACCACAGAAGAAACCTTTACAGTGTTACCCTTTTGCATATAGGGCCACATTATTGGTATTCCTCCAATCCAATATGTGTGCGGTGATTTGCTTCAGCTTGTTAGTGTGCCTTCTCAACCCTGATATTTTTGTGGGAAAAACTAATTTATCTAGTTGTTTTAATTAATGTCGTCTCTGAAAAACAAGACACGCACCCTTGCACACTTTCACACTGTCAAGGCGCAGCTCCATCCTTGGCCCAGTCTCTTGTTGTTGCTGTACAAGCAGTGGTAATAGTAGTAGTAGGATGCTGTGTGACTATTCCACATGCTGGAAAACTGCAGTGTTGTCACCTTGTTTCATCTTGGTACTAGAGGTCTGGAGGTCAGGTTGCAACGCTTGCTGAAGAAAGTCCTGATCCCACTCTCGCAACGTCAAGTACATAGCAAGCCAAACTCCTTCCAGATAACATTAGAGTAACGCTGAATGCACACAGGTATATTATGTGGGTGTAACAGTTCTGTCAACTCTGCAGTATCACAGTGTGTTGTGACACTGTAGGTTATTGAGGCAAAAGGCAGTCGTCCTATTTGTGGTCCATATTTATCCTTTTTGCGCATCCATCAGTCTTTGCACTGCACTTTCTCATCCGGATCAAGTTAAAGAGAAGAAAAAGTGGTGAAGGAGAACAAGTTTTATTAAATTGCTGATGCTCTTGCAAGTTTTAAATCAGATGTGGAGAAGCAGTTTTGGTTCTCCAGTGTGTAGAAAAAAAAAAAGTCACCAGCACATGGCATAGTCAGTACAGGCGGACTAAACACAATTTGCAGACACTAATACACTTCATCTCATATATTGTAATGTCCGAAGTTCAATTGTTTACTGAAACCTGACTCTAGTTTTTCCCCAACAAGTCTTTGGATTTTTAAAATATCCCGATAACAATTGCAAAATGATTTGAAGAACATTCAAATCTATTATCGCGTCATCCTATTTTAATTCAAAAGCATAGGTTTTGCTGTGGTTAGCCTCTTTTGTTTCAGGATGCCTGAGTCTCTGTCTTACAGTATAATGATAAACAAAAAAAACACAAGCAAGAATAAAACCATTTTGCAATGGTTTTTTGAGGAGGGACATTGGTTGGTTGGTTGAACACAGGAAACTAGTTAGAGTTTATATTTATAGAAGCAGAGCAGTGATGAGCAGAAGTGACAAAGTGTGAAGAATGGCCAGCTTAAAGAACATGATTGGCCCTGTGCCGTTGCAACAGTGACTAATGACATACCAATGCAATCGGTGCTGCGTAGCATGCAGGGAGTGTGTGAGTGTGTAAAGAGATAACGACAGACGGGACGGAGGGGACTCGTGCAGAAGGAGCAGAAAATTGTGCGTTGCTGAGTGAGTGACATGAAAAAAAAAGAGAAGCGAGCGCCCGTGCACGTGCACTGATAGGTGCGCTTGTGTGTGAACGCACCGAAGGAGGAGCAAGATAAGGAAGGATTAATGCAGCTTTTAATTATTGTCCCTGTGTTTGCTTTCTTCCTTTCTTTCTCTGTTCTATCAACTTTTCTCTTGTCACACACACACACACACACACACACACACACACACACACACACACACACACACACACACACACACACACACACAGCCCAGACTTTCTTCTTTTTCCTCTAAGCTCTCAGTGACAGAGGGATTTCCTTTAGCCTTTTTTCTATTAAGATTGCTGTTATTTGTCACACGAGAGAGGGCCTTGTGAAGGAGTGATGGTGGGGAGCCAGAGAGGATTGGATATAAGGCACCGAGTCAGAGGAGAAACAGAGAGAATGGAAGAGGTTCTGACACCGAGCGACTCGGCGGCGCGGTTGGGCGACGGAGACATTTAAAGTGAGAGTGTGGGGGGAATTCGGGGAACAAACTGAGTGTGCGCGAAAAACAATGCGACAAAGTGTGAGGAAAGGAGAACAGCGGGAGGTGGAAGAGGAAAAGCAGAGTTCAGACATGCGGAGATGTGGCTGAGGAAGTTGGAAGGCAAAGGAGAGTTGCATCATTTATCCAGAGCGAAACCCAGAAGAGAGGCTGTGCTCACATTTTTTTTTTATTATTTATTTTTTTAACCTTCACCGCAGTCTTTCTAGCACGATGCTGGAGTTCGTTAGATCATTTACTTCACTTTAAGGTCGTATATCAAAACAGTTCCTTGTTTGTCTGAATTCTCGCAGACAGCATCCTTTACTTCTAATGCTGGGTTCACCACTTCGAAAGTGTGTGCTTAAACCATCGTTTCTCAAAGTCAACCCTTTGTGATGTAACAAAGAGCCCTGATACCGCCCCAGGTTAGTGGCGGCACTTTGAACCAGGTCTTTGTCCTGCCCTCTCATGGCCACTTTGTTTTTTCCCACTGAAAATGTGAAAGGCACAACAAATTCTATCTACATGAGGCTTTCAACACGGGACCCAATCTGCTGTTTTTAGGAAAGTTAATTGTTCAGGCCTGCTCCACTCAAGTCCTGGATGTGACATAAAAATCTAAAATTGAAATTATACTGGACCTTCAAGTATTGGACATGTATTAACTTAGTAACAACTTAGTGGCTTTCAAATGAACACTTAAAATTTCATCACACGCAGTCGATCTCCAGCCTGACGGAGGAGAGCAGCAGGGACACGTTATCAGGGTAATGTAAAACCATTGTATTGAACAATAAAAGACTGCAACTTTTATCCCTTCTGGGAAAGTATGATGGCAAAAATGATGAAAAAACTGGCTCCAAGCCAGATCAATCCATACATTCAGTCTTCTTTCTTTTTGTTCCTCTGAATTTGCATCCAGAAATCATATAGAAGAAACTTTAATCCCACTCTTTTACACATAACACTCAGCCCTCTCCTCTCCATCTGAACTTGATTGAAGACACACACACAGGCGCACACACACGCACACTCACACACACTCTGCAATCACTCCTCCAGTCAGAAATCAGACTGAGATAAATATTCAAACAAACACATTTACACCTCCACACTTTAGTGTGATTTCCAAGCCCCCGGCCACTTAAGCCTCCGCCAGAGTGCTGCATCTTAAGAAAGATGTTCGAACGTGCACAGCAAGCCTCCTCATTCGCTATTGTTTTAATGCCACGGCCCATTAAAACTCTCTTAACCCTGTCTAGCCCTGCCGCCCACACATACCTCCACATGCGAGTGCAGCAGGCTGAGGACGCGACAGAAAACACTCATAAAAGGAAAAGATATTTGGCTGTGGGCCAATATTTCCATACTTTTCTGAGGCTTAAGATTTGCGCGGAGGATGAAATAGAATTAGAGACGAAGGAAAGTTTGATTGCTGCGGGCCTGATCATTTTAACCCTCGATGCACCGGGCTTTGTAGCCCGCGGTGAAATACTTGCGCAGGAGACTCCTGGGAGTCAAAGGGGCTGCGGAAAAGTCCGACTTCTATAATCTCTTGTGAGATTATAGAGAATTCCTCTTCCTCAAATTATTCAGAAGTCGCGAGACACACGTCCATCCAGCTGCCTGGCAAGAGAGAGAGAGACAGAGAGAGTGAGAGAGGGAGAGCAGTGGTTTAAAGAGAGAGTGGGAGGCTCTCTTGGGCAGAGAAGAGGCAACATTTAAATGGGAACATAGGAAAAGTCAGAGAGGCGAGTTGCCATCAAGGCTGCAGGATTACACACAGGCTATGTGTGTGTGCGTGTGTGTCTGCCTCTACCGCTCAGTCTTAACCCTCGTGACCTTTGCAGTGGGCTTCATCCGACTTTGTGTGCGTCATATGACTAAATCTGACATCTATACGTTATTCAGCGCTGCGTGTGTGTATGTGTGTTTAGCATGTCTCGTATCATGGCATATACAGTATATACAGTGATGTATTTAGCCGATAAACACATGACTCATGGTGGACGTTCCAGATGGCTTTATTTATTGAGTTTGATGACTTGCAACCCGTGGCAGTGTAGTTTGGCCTGAGACATTCTTTGTGATTCATGTGCGACTGACCACGCAGGCGTCCGCGGACACACACTGCTGGCACGCGCTTAACGTCTTTATCAGCGGCTAATGTTCGCAGCTCGTGCTCCCGCCTGCTCCGGGAGGATTGATGCCATCTATCGGAGGTGGGAAATAAAATCAGTGCCGCCACCCCTGCTGCTGCTGCTGCTGCTGCTCTGCTCTGCAAACCGCCCCCTTGCTCACACCTTTCCCCAGCTCTGCCGTTCAAGGTGCGTTCGCAAACCTCTCACAAGGCAGGAAGATGAAGAGAGCAGATCTGTATTAGCCTCTTTGAAATGATCACCAGCATCAGCCGGTTGGTTTTTGCAACTTGTGGCGATGATGCAGTGCGAGCAGCAGCAGGCGGAGGGTCGGGTGGACGGTGGGGGACATCCAGCCTCTCCGCAGTCGCCCTCCGCTTTGCACTCTTTGGAAAGACCACTGATGCATGCGTCGCACTCTGCTGCCACTTTTAACGCGGTTTGAAGGGGGCAACCAGGCTGCGTCCTCCCCTCCTCCACCCCTCCACTCCTCCACCACTCCTCCACTCCTCCAACCCTCCGATTCCGTTGCTGTTTCTTCCACTGGGCTGCGTTCTGCATCATCTCGAATCTGCACGGCGCATTCGGGGAGGAAGGGCAGCACTTTGCGGCGCTCGCTAACGCACTCGGACAGCTGTATCCAAGGCCCAGTGGGGCACATTCGCTATCGCCCTTAAATCTGCCTAATTACGCATCTCATCAGCTCTTCAGCCGCTCGATAGCTGTAATCCCGGAGACACGCCACGCTCGCACACCGCCAATCTTTCGCCTCTATGTGTGCGTGCGTCCCCTCCTTGCTGCCTTTGGGCTTGTTTTTGCAGCTCTCGCATTGCTTTTTCCTTCTCATCACCTTTTCTTTTTATCTCTTCTCCCTCTCGCCCTCTCTGCCGTCTACGTAACCGAGCTCTCCCAGCTCTGTGCGCTACAACAGCCCCTCCTTTCACCACCATAGCTGCTCCCTCTTGGGTTCGCCTGGCTGCCTCATTGCCAAACTCCCCCTCCCCCAACCATCCACTGCTACCACCACTGCCATGACCGTCAGCCCCCCCCCCCCCCCCCCCCCAGTCACCCCCAGCCTAGAGCTTTCATGGCTGTGGACAAAGATCAGTCACGCGTGCACTTTACAAAACCACTAAAGTTGTAAGGCAAGACACCAAATCCCCCGTGGAGGAGAAATAATAACTCTTTGATGATGATGTTCGAGATGGGAAGGAAGAATGCGAACGGAGGAAACAAGGAATTTACAGGAAAAAGCAAAGGGACCAAATCGGATTGGCCCAAGATGGAGGAGTCACAAACTTGAGGGACGGATTGGCAACAGGGAAGATGGAGAGGACAAGTGATGTGATAAATCACAGTAATAAAGGTGTGCAGGAGGAGGTCAGATCAATTCTCATTTAAATGAAGAGGGGGCAATACTATACTTCCCCAGGTCGCTCCACACCTAAATCACTCTGTTTGGAGCCATTTGTTCAATTTAACTTTTCAAAATCCACTTCACACTTCCAGTCCAGTGATAGAAACAGATCCCCAATCATCAACTGGTGCAGCTATTTTTACATTCAAAAACGTAGTCATCTTTAGTGAAATGACAGAGCTCAGTTAAGCTGAATTTAGCAACTTTGGTGAGGGTGTATAGTTTTAAATGGCCGAAACACCCAATGATCTGAAGGAATACTACTGAAGATGCATCCCAAAATTTCAAACAGTTTTGTTTTGTTTTTTAGTGTTCACCAATAAACTTTGCATGTGTTTGCACAAAGGATGTTAACACCTCGTCCCGTGTTTTAGAATCTAATCACAAGTTCAACAAGTTGATGGAAATTTTGATGGAAACACGATCTGTCTTTTAAGCGTGACACTCCTTCCATTTCAGAGTTACGTATGTAAATGACTATAATATTAAGCAAACTATGCAAGCTTCAGGCACAGGGGGAAATATGAACCTGTCACATTAATGTAGTAGCAGGCTTTAAAACTAAGCGGCGGGGAGGAAAAGACGAATTCTGGGAGGAATAAATTGAGGAAGACAGAGGAGGGCGGGCCGCCAGCAGCGCACGGCTTTGTGCGAATCTCAGCCAGCTTCATGGAGTCTTTTGCTTTTCTTTTGAGCCTGACTGTCTTTTTGTCCCTTTAATGGTCACATTGTGAGCATATCAGACCAATAAAATGTGGTTATATAACTGCATACCTTTAGGTTTTATGACTCAGTCCACCAATTGTTATGATGTAATGTGAAAACATTTACACACTTCAAAGACACCGCACAACTTTAGCCTTAAACACTCACTGCCTTTATAGCTCACACTTTCCTCCGGCTGTCTGCCGAGTCACAGGTGATTTGCGCGAGAACAGAGTCATGTGACCTGCTCCCTCATCTTTATTTATCTCTTGACAACTCATATTAGACCATGTGCCTTTTTCTTTTTTATAGGGGGTGAAACAATGGCTCAACGGACAAATGAGAGCAGCCACGTTCACCAAGTCTGTGAGGCTGCGATGAATCAAATGTCATTTAACCCTGAGACAAGATAGCCCCTATGCGCTCAACGTGTGTGTGTGTGTTGACCCGTGCTACAGAGGGAGGCGGCGCAGTCAAGCACCGCTGATGAGATCCGAATCAACAACCCTGCTCGACGCTCTTACTGCTCTTGATAAACACTGAAGCCCGCGTCCGCTGCACGCGTGTGTATGTACCGTGCACATGTGTGTGAGCGTGTCCGTGTGACGTGTTCTATGTTGGCTGGGAATATGTGCGTTGTCTTTCTTCATCTGCTCCTGAAGAACATCCAGGCCCTCTGGCACATGCTGTGCAGGATGTAAAGTTTCTCCATCCGCTTTGGTTGCACCCCGTTGGCCCCGTTGTTAGCTGTTTCATGTTGCTGCTTTACTCGCGCTGTAATGCGTAACTACATTGCAAAAAAATGACTAAAAACAAAAGCCAACAACAGTGTTGCATATAGTACAACATCACCTTGTCAGAGATGTTTTGCATGTTTTTTTTGCAGCAGGTACTGAAGCATTTAATTCCTTGCAGCCTGGAAACTTAGAGAATACAACAAAAGATTTGTTCTCAAAAACCAAGAACAAACAACTCCAAAAGAACTCCAAAAAGCGAACTCAAACAAAAGATATCTTGACTGGGTGGCAGGAGCCAGACCCTGCAAGGAGCGAGACACTGAACCAAAAAAAACCCAGAATAAAAACTGCCATAAAAAAATCTAGAAAGTGCAGCAAAATGGTCCCTTTGGGGAAAAAACACTTAAAAGTCCTGACAAGCGGCTCTACACGATAAGACAGAATTATCCAGCACTGGAGTGAAGTGTGTGGCTGGATATATGGAGGGTGATTAGTAGATTGAATACTGGTCTGACTCATTTCTCCACCAGTCAAAGTTCAGTCCTGCCTCAGTCACACTCCAGCACTGCAGGTGAGAAAAGTAGGAAAGTCCAGCAGAACCAAGCAGGATAATCAGACACACTGTCGGACCACTGATCTGCCTTGATTCAGGGGCTTTGGATATGACAGAATACAAAATAAAAGCCAGAAATAAATCAATATTAAAAGGAGCAAGAAAAAGACTACGTATCTGAAAAGGAGCAGAAAGAAGCATAAGCTTATTTGATCCTACCCCTTCTCCAATACTCAGTCTGAATCATTAGTTGCTCCCGGTGATCACAGAAAGGTTGGATGTGCATGCAAATGTGAAGGTCAAACTAAATTTACCTGTAAAGGTTATACTGAAATACTGAAATTGCATCTGAAAGGCAAATATCCCCAACATATAGTGGGTTGACTATTAGACGATAGATAGATAGATAATAAAACTAGGTCATTGGTACCCTTATGATTTAGCCACATACAATTTGAGTTCTGAATAAAAAATGAATAAAATTGCAATAGCTCGCATTAATATTCTTTATGCTGTCTCACCAGCTGAATCTGTCAAATGTGCAAAAGCAGCACACGTACTGTATTTGTATTGGCAGCAGCTCAATGTAGCCCAGATATGGCACTGGAATAAAGCAAAAGGCTGGATTACGTAAAATAAAGCCTCTGTTTGTTGTGCGAGATAAATCCAGATGCCTCCTTTAACGATCAACACAGAGCATCATGGAGAATATCCCCTCTCCTCCTCTCCTCTCCTTCTTCATCTTGCTCATTAGCAACTTGTTAGATCAATATCATTCAGCCTTCACCTTTAAAGGGGCTGCAAAACATGCATCATCCACGCATCAATTCATCAGCCTCGTTAACGAGTACCCGCTTCACAGAGCACAGAGACCGGCCAATAAAAACACCAAACACCTGTTGGTCTAATACGCGGAATTAAGGTTTCTTATTTTGCACGTGTTTTGCAAGTGTGTCAGTGAAGTGCACAGCTTGTGTGTGTGTGTGTGTGTGTGTGTGTGTGTGTGTGTGTGTGTGTGTGTGTGTGTTTGGTTGGCCCTCGTGCACTCACCAGCAGATTCATGACCGTCAGCTCAGAATATGTCAGTGTGTGAGCGCGTGTGCACGGGTGCCATGTGTGTGATCCTCTGGGATGATTCATATCCTCTGAGGGCGCTCCTTTACCATGTAAGAAGCGCACGCACACACACACAGACGCACACATACACACACTTAAGCAAGCACAAAGGCTAAAAGTCAACACTCTTTGTTTGGCATCAGGCCTTTGGGTTTATCGACAACAACGATAAGTAAATACGCGTCATATCCGTCTACTGAGCGCCGCTCTTTATTGTGTGTCTGTAACTGCATCACTGAGATTTTAAACCTCACACTCAGATCTTGAGGACTCAACTGGCCTGGGTTCCACTCTGAATCAAAGGGCTTTGGTATTTTGTAACAAAGGGCCGTGTTGACAGCAGGATGGGGCTGCTGACACACCTTGCAAACCACAGACCATGACAATGAAGGAACGTAGGGAGAGACTAAAGGGATTGCCATAGGTACCGTCAGTGTGACTCTGGCAGCCAAGCACTTAACTAACATACTGCACATAACATGTTAATTAATGTAGAGTGTCGACCTTTGCACCATCGGGAAGGCCCCTGGTTACCATCATCTCGCTCTGGTCTCCTTGCAAAGTCCCTGCTGCTCATAAACCTCCATTCACTACAATCATCATGAATCATTGTATGCACAGACCACTGCAACATAGCCATTTTTCTTTCCTTACATTCATTCAGTTTGAAGCAAATGTTGACAAGAAAGGAAAAAAAAAAATCCTCCACCCACTCTTCCTTGAGTTCCGCTATTCGTATTTACTCCCTTGCTAACATAATCCATACTGTGAACTAGAAGTTTCGTCTGATTTGTTTACACCTGAGGGTGGCATAAAACAGACGACGCGGTTGGAGGAATGAAAGGTGTGAAAGGTGGCTCGGATGGGGGTGGGGGTGGGGGGTGGAGAGGCGCCGAAGACGTGAAATTGTGCGTAGGCGGCGAGCGAGAGGAGGACAGGACATTAGCTTACGCTGACACACTGAGCAACGTGGGCAGAGCAAGAGCGAAGCTGTCAGTGTGGCTGAGAGGGAGGTGCAGGAGATGGGGTGAGTGTGAGAAAAGGTTTGAATGAAAGAGGTAAAACAAGAGAGGAGCCCACAAGTCATCACACCACATCATCAGAACCCGAGTGAGGAGTGTGGAAATGAAGAAGTGATTCTTTGAGAAGTGAATGTTTAATCTGAAGACTTCATCAGTACATTTCTCCCATATTATAACAATGATCAGTCCTTTATTCTTCTTCCTGACCGCCAGTCTCACAAATATCAGAAACTCATAAACAAACCACAGAGTATACATGGCTTTAGCGTCATGCTAAAACTGAAGCTTTGATGCCCCAGCCACAATTTGGGCAAAACAAGGTTGCGGCCAAGCAGCCTATGAGGACCTGGCAGAGATATCAGCAAAGCACAGGTGCTCATTTCTCATTTCTGGGTTGTTCACTGACAATGTTAAGGTCAATCCTGATTCTTCCAGCACCTCTAAGAGTGTCACTGCATTTGATTCCAAACTTCAAGCCTGTAATACTTACTAATAACACTAATTTTGTGCCCTCAAGTAAATTAAGTGTGCCAAATTAATTTAGGGAGCAATTAGAAACGAATGCATCCTGATTAATTTCCCCCTGGGCCCTTCTGAATGGTTTTCTAAACCAATTTGCCAATTTTCTTTCAAAATAATAAAAAAAAAAAATATGCAGGCATCACAACTGGCACGCGTCAATGGAAGCAAAAAAAAAAAACAACCTCAACAGCGCTCTAAAATCACTGGGCGAACGTTGACGACCCACTTCTGACAGGCGAGGGGGAAGGAAAGAAAACAGGGTGTGGGGGAGCAGAGGGAGGGGTGGGGGCAATGGGGGTCTCTGGGAGTGAGAGAAGGCAGTGGCGAGGGGAGACGGCAGAGGAGAGGAGTGAGTGGAGTATTGAAGTGACAGGTTGTTGTCGGAGCAGCGGGACCCTGGAAGATAGATGAAGACAGGGTCAGCAACTCCCTGCTAATGTCATGACAGATGACTAACTGTTTGTGTGCGTGCGCACGTGTGTGTGTGTGTTTGTGTGTGCACAAGTGCGCTTTTGCATGTGTGAAGACAGTCAACAAGGTTGGCCCTCGGCTGACTTACCCGCAGTGTGCATGCACTTGTGTGTGTGTGTGTTTTGGTGTTGTGTATGTATGGTGTGTAAAGGCCTTAACCAGAACAACTACAAGGTCAGCACCTTCCTGTTTGTCTCTCAGCATTTGGGCTCCGTCTACACGCGTGCGTCGACCTCGCACCCAGTGCTTCCTGTCCGTCCGCAGGCCGCCTGTTTGCACCTGCTCGGCCCCTGAACTCCTCCGGCAATCATGCTGCTCCGACTCCCCCTTTTTGTCCATTTCCACTCGCCGTATGAACTCCGGTCCAGCCAGGAAAAAGAAAAAAAGCCTCTCCGCTCGCTTGTCACTGAAAAACATATTGCTGCTGTGCCACTGACGCGGAACTGCTTGTTCTCGGGCTCGGCCAGTGTTTGCGGCTTAACAGTGTACACAGTGTGCGGCGCGACATCTGCACCAAAGTACCAGCGTTTACAGCTGCCCGCGTACACATGCGGTGATTAGCACTGATGTATGCAAAGACTCACATGAAAGATTTGATCCAAGGCCATTTTGTCCACGTGGGAATGATAGGGTTCACCGGAGAACCGGCGCTGTCCCCTTATTAAATGTTAATATATGCCGGCGAGCGTGCTGACTGCGCTCACAAGGGGATGCCTGGCTTCACAGTCGTCAGAGTTTGAATATTTTGGCCTTCGCTATTCAGTAACTTCTAAACATTATACAGTGAGAGAAAATGTCAGCCAATTAGGCCGCGAGCTTTTGCCTCTCAGGGTTTCCTGTGTTTAAAGTGAGGCTTTTTGGGCTCAAATGGGTTATTATCGTTGGCACGCTCTTTATCAAAACCAACATCAGATTCAAATTTAGATTCTGTTTTATCTTGGAAATGAATTTCAGGGCCTATCTGTCTCCCAGGAGGGCTGCCGTGTTCAGCTGTCACCTGCTTCTTCTCTTCCTCCCTCGGGTTCCGCTGTCATCGAACATTAGCTTTACCTCCTGACGCTTTTCTGTACTTTCCACAATAAACACCAGGTTGGGCCTGTTGTCACCAACCAAGGACAGGTGTCAATGAGGTCACAGCGCCCTTTGTGACATCACATTAAGTGCTGATTTCCAGAATTGTGTGTTTTAGCACTCGTCTAAATTTGTACAAGCAAAATAAGCAGTCATGTTAGAAAATCTTAAATAATATATAATATCGAATGCAGTTTTAATCATGGGATCATTAACAATTTAATGCCCAAAGCTGCTTCCTTTGGCTCTCCAGTGCGAGTGGAGCAACTAACCGCTCTACTAACCTACAGACTTGGTTCATCTCAATCTTGCATGTCTGCAGGTGAAAAAAAAACAACATACATAACAATAATTTTAGTTCCAGCCACAGATTGACAGACATCCAACCAAACCTGTGGCATTAGTTCACCATGCTAACTCATCTACATGCTACATGTGTCTTCACTATCCTGACCAATCTTTGTTCTCTGTTCTTCTTCTCTGTTCTAGGATTTGGACATTATTCAACGCTCTGCCCCCCACCAGTAGAACTCAGTAGAGTCCAGTGAGGTCCTGACAGCTTCAGCAGAAATGGCTCCAGCAGCCATGGCTCTGCATCCATCCCGCCTCACCTCCCTCCTTCCCTCTCTCTTCTCCTCACCCCTGCTCGTCTTCCTCGCCTCCTGCGTTCTCCTCCTGTCATGTCCCGTGTCCGCCGACGCAGAATCATCCACTAAAAACTGCTCTGCCAGTGGGGACCCCTGCCAGGAAGGTGGGTCAGTCTTGTCCATTAGGAAGCTGTAGTTGCTACATTTTTTGGGGGGGAGGAATTAACATTATGGACAGAGAGCTGTACGTACATCTTGTGTCAGATTCAGCATGTTGAAATGGTGAAAGTAGGGGCTGGAGGGGTTAAGCCACCTGTATGGTTCTGCTTGTACCCCTAATTACTCCCAATGGAGCTGGCAGCGCCTTGCATGGCAGCAGCCACCCATTGGTGTTTGAATGTGTGTGTGCATGGGTGAATGAGAGGCCATTGTAAAGCGCTTTGGGGTACCGTGAAGGTGCTTGAAAGAGCTATATAAGTGCAGTCCATTTACCATTTACAACACACATAAAGCCTTTGATCTCGAAAATCTCAGTCACAACTGAGTCCAACACACATTTCATAAATGTTTTCTAAAACCCCTCATTCATCGTCAACATTGTACATAATAATATTTCCTTCACTTTTAGGCTAAATCCAAAGTCTGGTTGCATTATCTAAGAATGCTATTTCAAACAAACCCAACTTTTTATCAAGTCATTTATGGCAATACTCTGTGTTGTGGAATGATTCTAAATATTTAGCAGTTCTTTTTATTGTGTTGCGGTCCTGTTACTATTTTCTTAAAGCATTTTTGCTGTATATTTTGAAGGATAATTTAGCGCTTAAGGAGCAAAGACCTTTATCCAGCAGTTGCCAGGTGCTAATGCACCACTCAGCTGAACACTGTCAGTTTGAATTCATAAATCAGGAAAGTTGCGGCTTATAAAGGCGACACTGTTTCAATGCCCCCGAGAGAAAGTACACCACCAGTGAGTTATTAGCTCATTGTGCCAGTTTACTGTCCTGAAAGTGGCGCACATTGATCCATTTCAATACGTTTTAATAGGACAAAAAGTCCCTCACTTATTATAATTCCATTCACTCTGTCCTGCCCGTGAGATACACAATAAATCTCAACAGATTAGGGAGGGAGGTAGTGGGGAGGTCATTCTGCACATTTTCTTTTAGAATCACCGACTCCAAGTTTGCATTTATTCAGTTAGTCATTTTTTTTGTCCTTTTAGGAGTGGTCCTGCCTGTGTGGAACCCCCAGAACCCCTCTGTAGGGGACAAAGTGGCCCGGGCTATCGTTTACTTTGTAGCGCTCGTCTACATGTTCCTGGGCATGAGCATCATCGCAGACCGCTTCATGTCATCTATTGAGGTAGGAGACGTCTCTTAGCTTTTTACCAGTGAGTGTTTGTATTGTTGCACCATTTCATTATGTTTTGGATTGTATGGTGACCTTGTGCATCACAAGAGGTGAGGTGAGGGAACCTGGTCATTGGTCCTTTCCAGAGGCATATTATTACGCACAATAATAGGATAATAAATATAACATAATAATCTTATTCTGATCAAAGTCTTTGTCTTAAATAGCGAGGAACTGTTTCTGGAAGCTTCTTTTACTTAGATTCAGCCTAAATTTAATTAATTCTTCACTTATGAAAAATTATGTACTACTTTTTTTACTATAGTAAGTTTCGCTGAAAGAATTGAATTGAATTCTTCTTATTATAGTTATAGTTCCTCTTTTCTTTTTCTTCTTTTTAACTTTTTAATGCTACTGCTGCTACTGACTATAATAATAATAATAATAGTAATGATAATAAGACTTCACAGTTAACTTTCTGGTTCTTGTACTTTTTTTTTTATATATCCTTTCCTTGCTGCCTCCTTCTTTTTACTTAATCACATCTTCTCCCTTTCAGGTCATAACCTCCCAGGAAAAGGAGATTACTATAAAAAGGCCGAACGGCGAGACCACGACAGCCACAGTCCGGATCTGGAATGAGACCGTGTCCAATCTCACTCTAATGGCTCTGGGTTCCAGTGCCCCTGAGATCCTGCTGTCTGTTATTGAGGTGAGCCAGGATATGAGCCTGGCGGTTACACATCAGATTAACTCATGAGGAGGAATGTGCTGGGATGAGGGGAAATCTGATTGTGCTCCCCCTCACAGGTGTGCGGCCACGGCTTCGAGGCCGGCTCTCTGGGTCCCAGCACCATCGTGGGCAGCGCCGCCTTCAACATGTTTGTCATCATTGCCCTGTGCGTTTACGTGGTGCCCGACGGCGAGACGCGGAAAATCAAACACCTGCGGGTGTTCTTCGTCACGGCGGCCTGGAGCATCTTCGCCTACATTTGGCTTTACCTGATTCTGAGCGTGTTTTCCCCCGGAGAGGTGGCGGTGAGGACGCTGATAAAAAGCAAGAGTGCTTTTTGGACAGAAATGGGAAGATGGATGAAAGATGTGACTCTGCTCTCTTTTTTCCCCCACTTTCCACCAGGTGTGGGAGGCAGTGCTGACCTTCCTCTTCTTCCCGCTGTGCGTGGTCCAGGCCTGGGTGGCCGACAGGCGCCTCCTCTTCTACAAGTACGTCCGCAAACGCTACCGCGCCGACAAGAACCGCGGCATCATCATTGAGACGGAGGGGTGCGCAGACGGCGGGATGGGAGGGATGGACGGAGGAGGAGGCGCACTCGGCCCGGGCGGCTTCACCAAGATGGACATGCTGGAGCTGGACGGGCAGATGGTGTTGAACTGTCACAGTGGGATGGACGGAGGGATGATGGAGGAAGGCGGGCCCAAGGACGAGGAGGACGAGGCCCGACGAGACATGGCCAGGACCCTGAAGGATCTCAAGCAGAGGCATCCGGATAAAGACATGGAGCAGCTGATTGAGATGGCCAATTATCAGGTGAGGGTCATTACTATTACTGTTCACTTCTACATGGCATTATTATTATTATTATTATTATTATTATTATTATTATTATTATTATTGTTATTATTATTATTAGTATTGTCTGCAAAAGACAATACTAACTGAAGGGTTGACCAGTGTAGTTCTTTTTTCTTTTCTTTTTTGCCAAAGCCAACAGTTGGAGGCTCTGTTGGAGGCGCTCTTGTTGTCAGCGTGTAGCATGTCATGTTTCACTGCAATGTCCATCTAAGGTCTGAAGCAAGCTGGGGGTCAAGAACAGAAAATAGCTTATCCACTTGACAAAAAGCCTTGAGCATGTTCTTTGTTTCTTTTTCCATGTCAAGATGTCGTCCGCCGCTGATAAAGATGGCTGCTGTTGCAGCATGTCAGTGCCTTTCGCATGAACTGCCCCCCTTTATCGTCTTTAGTTAGTAACTTGACAAGATGGATGTGCATGATTTCAGACTTTCATGGATTCAAATGAATTGCAAGCTTGAAT
The DNA here is from genome assembly GCF_046127955.1 of Nelusetta ayraudi. NCBI lineage: Eukaryota > Metazoa > Chordata > Actinopteri > Tetraodontiformes > Monacanthidae > Nelusetta > Nelusetta ayraudi. The sequence continues at coordinate 9,105,211 of NW_027466092.1, forward strand.
TCTAAAAATAAAAAAATAAAAAATAGACATATGTCTTCAATTATAGGCAACAATAAAGTAATGCTGAAGATGTTTCATTGGTGGTCTTAATGGAAACTAACTTGGTGCTTCTGTCAGGTACCACACACAACGCTGTGCTGTGTGTGTATTGATGGGGGATGTGAAGATCAATTTCACGTTGACTCCTCTGAAGGTGTCTTTGCTGTGACACATCTGGTTGTGAACGAGGTGTTTGAGACGATAACGACACACAGCTGTCTCACATTTTACAACGTTGACGAGCAAAGGCAGAGTAGATCACATCCTTTTGATTTGATCAGTGATCACCATTTTTTCACCTCTTCATTCACTTCGGATAATGTGCAATTATCTGCCGCCATAAGGACGTGGCAGCCCTGCAGAGATTTAAGAAGCAATAATGTTAAAGAAGTCATCACTGATTTTAGCCCCTCCCACTTATCTAAAGTGGTGTATTTAGTTAAACACAGTTCTTCTTGGTTGGCAGCTCAACACTGGCAACCACCTCGCCATCCAGGTGTTTTTTTGCCCGGTGAGTTAAATGATATAGGAGTGTGGAACTCCATAGTCATCGTGCTGACTTTGGAACCCAAACTCACCCCCCCAAAAAATCAATGACATCAAGGTCCTCTTGTCTTTTCCTATATGAGTTTTCTCATTTTAAGCAGAATGCAACCAGTAAGGAGAGAGTGAATGTGTGGAAACACCCAAATAACAAACAAGTGGACCTCGAGTTAAGACTTTTTTGAGAATTTTGGTTTGTAATGTGTTCCATCTGTTCTAAATTTAACTCTTGGTTAAATTTGGCATCAGTGTAGCGTAGTTTCAGTCCAGTTCTCCATGTGTCATTTCAATTAGCTAGAAAAGCCACGACACTGCTGTTGAATGGTTGTATGAACGCATTCAACACACACACACACACACACACACACACACACACACACCTTAGCTGAGAGATTTACTCACGCTTGTATTTTGGCAGGCATCCCAAGGCGGACGGGGCGACTCCCAGATGTTTGTTTGCAGTCAGTCGTCTGTCCCTGCACAGACATAAATAAGAATGACAGCTGCCCCGTAGATGAAACTTCAACAGATGAAATTTGTCTCTTGTGGTCACATTAAATCAGTCAAAAAGGAAATAACTGCCCTTTGTGGTACTGGATTTGCTATTCCGCTGTCTTGCAAACACGGATCAAGTTTTAATGCGAATGCAAATACACTGATCAAATATTCAAAGCGGTGCAGAATGTTTCAGAAATCGCTGGTATTCTGCCATTACATCTTCATAAACTTTACAATTGAATAAGCAGTTGCCAGTTTGGCGATAAATCCACTGAGCTGAATCAAATGAGTTAATCTGTCCTTTTTCCAACGGTGCTATCATTAGGACTCAAATTCAAAACAAGATGTTGTTTTTTTTGACTTAAAGAATCCCTTTGATGTGATTTAGAGAGAAGTTCAATCCCAGCAAGCAGGCCGTCTACACTTTGTCTACAGGTTGCCTCAGTTGGAACCCACTGCAGCTCCCAGTCCCACATCTCAGCCACCTGACACCACCTGCACACTGGGATTTACTACCACTCAGTCACACACTGGCTGCTGTCGTAGATGGCCCATTGTCAAACAGTCGTCACACAACCTTCCTGCTTTCAGTGCAAGATTCGGTGTGAATGGGGCTTAATCCCTTGGATTTAGAGAGAAGCTATAGAGAAGCTGAATCACAGCAAAAAGGCTGTCAACAGTTGTGAGCCTCAAATTCTAAAAGGAAATAAACTTAGAATTTCCTTCACATTGTTTTTGTCTTTTAATGTATAAAATGTCATTTTTTCGGCAGTAATTTATCAACCCTTAAATGCAGTGTCCCTTGCTTTGAGCATCCATGCCAAACCCTTAAATGAGCTAGGATGAGTAGCCGACCTTTGACCCCAGTGGAAACAACATGCCTTGTGTGGAAAGCAATTTACATTAAGAAGACACTGCATTGCCTTGCTAACGTCTTGCATTATGCTGATCAGGTCCTGATGCAGCAGCAGAAGAGCCGAGCCTTCTACCGGATACAGGCGACCAGGATGATGATCGGAGCTGGCAACATCCTCAAGAAGCACGCAGCCGATCAGGCTCGAAAAGTCAGACACGCACACTCTTGCTGTTGTTGTTGTTGTCCTGTGCGTTCACTAGAGGCCAACCCTGAGGCCGCCTGTCCTGTCTGTGTCTCCCAGGTGGTGAGCAGCCAGGAGACCCAGGCCCAGGAAAACGACCCTCACACCGTGAGGATAGACTTCGAACCTGCCCTGTACCAGTGCTTTGAAAACTGCGGCTCCTTGAAGCTGACCGTGGCCAGACACGGGGGAGAGTCGGGAGCCACTGTCAAGGTGTGTGGGATTGTTGAGAAGAAATGTGCGCCTTCCCAGGGAGAGGAGCCAAAAGACACCCAGACAGCTGAGCGTTGGAGCTCTGAAGTGATTTCACTCACGTCTTTGGCACTCTTCCTCGTCTGGCTCCTGTCTCACCCACGGCTCACTCCGGAGGCTTTCGCCGTGCTTATTTTCAGTCGTGCTCAGATGATGCGAGAGGTCTAGACACGGTGGATGCTATGAGACGCACACGAAACATCCCTTCTTTAGCTTTGATTTAGCTGCGATTCATACCAAACCTATAATGCGACGTATCTCTCTGCCTTGTAACACTGATCTCGGGCTTAGTGCCTGCCGCGCACTCCGAATGAGCAATTCTCCCAGACTCTGCCGAGAGTCAGTGTCAAGTGAGCGACATCTGATCTGCTTGCAGGGGCTTTACAAAGACCCGACTCCACTTGTACACAAATAATCTGTGATGCAACATCAGAGGCTGTGGAGGGATGCAGGCGGCGTGGCCTCTGTCTGCCGTCTGCTGAATGCTGATTCTATTAAATGAAGTGGGTTATTCATCCCATACAGATGCCCCTCGGGCAAGGCAGGCCCTCTCGGAAACGGACAAATTGTTATGATTTCACCCGAGGGTCTCGGTGAAACTGCTTGTGCTTGATTGCTCACTTGTACAAAGTGAACGCGGGCAAAAGTTATGAAAGAATCTATTTATGATGACAGACTGCTGCTAGACAGCAAAATGTGACGGTCCAACTATCTGTGACAATTGAGAACTTCAGAGACAAACTGTGAACAGAGAGTTTTGAAAACATTGGTCTGTACCTTTTACAAAACGGAGTCCTTTAATCCGGCACAAAATAGATCCTATATGTTATGGCACGGTGGTATTGTAGCTAGCTAGCGCTGTTGCCTCAAATTAAGAAGGGTGTGGGTAATATTCTATGTGGAAGGTGTAGTTTGTGTGTTGTCCCTGTGTCAGTGGGTTCCCTCCAGTTACTCCAGATTCCTCCCAGTTTTAAGAAACGCCCACCAGGATGAATAGAAAATTTAAAATTGCCAATAGGTGTGAGTGCAGATGTTTGTCTCTATGTGTTAATGGATGGGATGGACTCCAACATCTCTGCAACCCTGTGTGCAGGATGAGTAGCAATAGAAAAGGGACTGGTGGACATGATTACGCAAAGTGGCAAAAACAAGTTCCTCCTGAAGTGATCGTGTGACTTAAGATCGTAATGGTTGTTCACTTGCTTTTCTGCGGCCCTCTCACGCTCACCACAAAGGTCCCTGGAGCCTCCACTCTCAGACATCTAGCAAACAGTTCCTTAGGATCCTCCAGAAATACAAGTTGATCTCTGTTGTGTTCTCATTTTGTAAATTATCCACCTTGTTACCGCTTAGATGCACATTTGTTTGTGGGTTTAATTGTCAGTCGCAGTGATAAATGTTGACAGTAGCAGGAAGTTTGAAGGAGGGAGTGGGCTGTTCCAAAGCAGGGCCATGAATTCAGCAGGTAGGGGTGGTGTGTGGAGGAGGTAAGGGGGGGACTAAGAAACAAGATCAAGATACTTTCTTGCCATTTTATGTCCAAAAAAATCCCTTGTTTATAGGTGGAAGTAGAGCAAATAAATCAATTTATTCAAATAGCCATTAATGAAAGAACTCCTTTAAACAGAGCTGCACTGGTCTTTAACATCAAGAACATCTTAACAAGTTTGCCACATTCTAGCACTTAATGCCCGTGTAGCTGAATCTCAGACTCATAGCTGGTGCTGCATCCACCAAAGCACCTTCCACTGTGGCTAAAGCAGCGCCAGGAGACTGCCCACAACAGCCAGCACGGCACTGAGTCACTGATCAAGCCTCAGATTATTTTTTTTGAAGCAATCTGACTTTTACATAAGAGCTTAGATTGAGTGAGAGCTATCTGATTAGAAGTAATCATAGGTGATCGTGCGAGCAGGAGAGTGGAAAGAGTTAAAGGAGCGGGCAGATGGAGAGAAACGAGGGGACGCAGAGAGACGGTTTTGTTGCACCATCTTCAAAGTCTTTATAGGACTGTATGTGACCGTAGGGCTCAGTTTAATGAAGCTGTTTTTCTTGTTTTCTCTTCCCCCCCTTGTTCTCCCCCGTCTCCCCAAATGGCTCTCTTCTTCCACTCCCCTCCTCTTCCTCCTCCTCCTCCTCCTCCCCTCTCTGCTCCCCTGCACACTGCGTTCTCGCCTTTGCGCTTATCTGCCCTTTTCCTATCTGCTCACTTCTGTTTCATCTTTGACGGCTCACTTTTTGTCCCCCCCCCCCCCGCTCAACTCGTATCCAATATCTCTGTGCTCCTATCTCTCCAAGGTGGATTATCGCACCGAGGACGGCACAGCCAACGCAGGTTCAGATTATGAGTTTGCCGAGGGAACACTGCTGTTTAAGCCGGGCGAAACCCTCAAAGGTATTAATATCAAGCACGGTCATAACAGTTGAACGCGGTTCAAGCCGTGTCATTGAGAGAGAAACGCCAGCGCCATACTCAGCACTTTACACTGTCGCAGTTCTAAAGGTCCTGGATTGTATTTTTCTGAACTCTATACATTTCAAGCAAACATCATTTTTAGCCTTCTGTTTACAGCCTCCAGCAAAAATTCTCAGTTTAGCTGACCACTGAAATAAAAAAAAAAAACCTAAGGAAGCTGGAGGTGTTTCTGTATCACTTACCCAAGAGGACTGTGATCAGCAAAGCTTTCAACCAACCCCCTTTGTGACATCACAAAGGGTCAGTTGCCAGTCTATGTCACAAGTAATTGTGAGAAAACATCGACAAAGAGAACTTTGCACAACACGGGACATTTAAAGTTTGAGATTATTTCGTCAAAGAGATGTCGGCAAATATGTGGCACCGAAACTGGAACGTGCTAATGTTTCCCTCCTCAGAGATCACAGTTGGAGTGATTGACGATGACATCTTTGAAGAGGACGAGTACTTCTACGTTCACCTCAGCAACCCGCGAGTGGTTGGCTACCCTGAGATCGGCACTGCCCCCCTGGACACGAGTGACACCCCCAAGGCTGTGCTGGGTGAAAACCACACGGCCACAGTGACCATCTACGATGACGATCACGCAGGTGAGAGCGAGACGAGGCGACAGCTGTCACGCAGGCTGTCATACCGCTGCGTGCAAAGTCATCATATTGATGTTTAGAGCTTGTTTGAGCCTAATCTCCTCCCGTCCAATCCCTGATCACATTTACTTTTTGTATAATCATGAGTTTTCATTCAGTTTAATTTACTTTTTAATGTGCAGCGGAAACAGTGCAATAAAAGCAATGATGGGTGTTAAAGCATGCTGTATCCTCTCTTTCACTCACATGCACACACACACGCACACACACACACGCACACACACACACACACACACACACACACACACACACACATTGTTACATAATGCTTTGCAGCTTTGCATATAGATACCCTCAAAAGAGCTTAAAAAGAAGTTGGTGAAAGTTCCCTCCACTGTGGAAAATGCTTTTCAGTTCTCTGATAACATCCAGGGAGAATTAAAATGCGGGAGTGGAGAGTGGAGGCGTTTTCCTAATGCTGATTATATTTTATCTGGAGAGAGTAGGTGGTTAGCTATTATTCCTTTCACCATGGATGTGCGGTACACCTTTGAGAGGGAGCCGCCAAGTCAGGAGCACAGGTGTATATTAATCTCACCATGTAAATAATTAGTAAACAATCCAAGTGTCCATGGAGATGTAAATATTTTTTTTCCTTTCTTACTTCTTTATTTGTTTTTATTTCATTTTTTTCTTCTCTTTGCACTGTATATGCTGCTGTAATTTTCCCTAATTTTCCCAATATGGGACGAATAAAGGCATTCTGTTCTATTCTGTTCTATTCTGTTCTATTCTATGTGCTTCCTTTCAGTATTTCAGTTCCCCCTGTGAAGTGGCTGGTTTTCCACTTTTGTCTCTCTACTCAGGGATCTTCACCTTCGAGACTGCGAGTCAGAGGGTGAGCGAGAGCGTCGGCGTGATGGAGGTGAAGGTGCTCCGGACGTCGGGGGCCCGCGGCCTGGTGGCTGTGCCCTACAGAACCGTGGACGCCACCGCCAAAGGAGGGGAGGACTACGAACTGACGGCGGGCAAGCTGGAGTTCCAAAACGACGAGACAATGTGAGTCGTGAGTTGACGTCCGAAGCTCTTATCACACGCAGCTGAGAGAAAATCCCACACCTCCAGCAGCAGCGCTGGCGGCATGTTTTCCCAAGTCTTCCTCCACTGCTCAGCCCAGCAGTCAGTCAGCTCCGGTTCTGGCAGGTCCACGAGGCAGATAAAAGTATAATGTTCTCAAACATTGAGGTGGGCCGCTCTGCCTTCAGCTGCTTCCCCATGTGCGTCTGCGCTCTCATCTATATATGCACGCAAACACACACAGTTGCTCATGCATCCGCGGGCACATGCATTTTTAATAAGTCGATGTTAGCCGCGTTAAATTGACCTGTGCTTAAAGTGTCTGGGGAAAGCAGCTTCTTCAGCACCTCCTCCTCGCCTCCATCAAGCAAAGCTGCCTTTAGTGCGTCTCTGCCCGTTTCTTGTCCTTGTATCTTTGTAAGGACCAAGTAATTACCCTCATGCATAGTGAGGCTCCACTTGAAAGGGCTATTTGCTTAAAATATTCACTTTAGAGACCAAGTGCAATTTAAAATGTCGGTCAACGCCGCGATTCAAGAATGATCCAATTCTGTGATTTTATGGGCGTGTTCACACCATCCTGGTGGATTCTGTGAGTTAAACCGAACCCTGGAGTGTTGACTCTCCCATTTGAGTGGGTGTGAACGCTGGCCGTGGGCTCAGCCGTGGATTGAACAACCGCACACTGGGGCGGAGAGTCACAGAGGTTGTCTGGGGCCACCATGAAGTGAACTCAAGACTGATTTATTCTTAATGTGAACTCCATCCGCACCAATCACAGGGAGCCCACCACTTACAGTACCTCACTGATCCCATGTGTTGGTCAAAAGAAAGCAAGTTGTAGACTGGACAGCTCTCGCTAATGTCTGTCATCTTCTGCGATGTGACGTCTGATGGCGGAGTGTCTTCTGTGATACGGATGTATTAAAACATTATTTAACACCCGCAGGCTTCATTTCACCGTTGGAACCTGAGAATGAGAACTCTTGCTGTTAGCTTAGACTTTGGTTTCAGGAAGGAAAAAAGCTTAAAGGGTCCTAACATGTTTTAAGAAATGAGGTTGTGCTTCAACGGTGGCTTTCTAGTGGAGAGCCAAGTCAAAATTCAAAAATCTCTCCCAAAGAATGTACAAAGGCGGCGCATCTCGGTTTGAAAAATGACAACAGCACGGCTACATTTCTGGAATTGGAAGAATGGAACATTAAATAACCGCTGATGTGTTCGGACACAAAGCCTTTGTCAGAGCCTCTACAGACAGAGATTCACAAGGACCGCCTATTGAAGGACACTGTAAGGCTGAGCTGTGGGCACAGTTAGTTTGGCCCTATTATGTTTCTGTCACTGTGAGTCAATACATGGAGAAATGGCACTAGCGCACTTTGCAACGCACCACATCTAGACACTGCTAGAGAGCTCGACAAAACAATGAGAAAAATGAATAATAAAAGCAGGGCTGCAAGATTGTCCGACTTGTTGAGTCGTACATCATCCCCTGCGGCAGAAAGCCGAATTTGAGTGAGCAAAAAGTGCTTTGATAATTCCTGTCTCTTCACTTCTAACATCACCGTCGCTCTTTTTCTTTATTCTGTACTTATTTCAAGTCTTCAAGTTTGTCTTGGTTTCTTTTTTTTACATCCTTTCACTCTTGTCTGGCTGTCTGCTATACTTCTAGATGCCACGAGTCCTTCCATCCCTCCCTCCCTCCCTGCGTCTCTTCCTCCCTCCGTCTCTCCCTCACCATCACCTCTTTGTCATGCCGCGCCTCCACATCCTCCCTCTTCTCTTCGTCCTGCGCACCCTTGACTCCACCGCATTTGCATCTTCCGCCCTTTTGCCTTTCACCTCAACTTGTTTACACTGTTCAGACTTTTTATCCCATGTGGCCTCCTGGTCTTTCTACCTGACGTCCCCTCTTCCCTCCACTCTTGTTCCCGTCACCTCTTTTTTTTCTCTCTCTCTCTCTCCCCTCGCTTGTTTAATCCATTCAGCCATGTTCTATTTGCTGGATTTTATAGCCAAGGCACTGCACGCCATCAGAAACATACCTCTCTCTCTCTCTCTTTCTCTCTCTCTCTCTCTTTCCCTGTCTCTCTCTCAGTCAAACCGTATTATAGTTTGGTTTTCCAATTTCTGTGACCCTACTTAGAGAAATAGGGAAAAATGACATGGTAGCTTAGCTGTTAGATAAAGGATTTAAAAAAAAAGATGCGGCATGTAATCGTTGAAAAACACTAAATCTTAAACGACAAGAGGAGAGAAGGAGAAAATTATGATGTGTTCTCGTGTTGCCAAGAGGCTAATACCCCAATGATGTCAGAGTGATGTCATGATCGTTGTGTCTTTCGAGATTTTCAGATGGTTTTAGCCAAAAGGGTTCAATTACAGGTTACCACCATTATGGCAATTACTGGAAACACAGCACTCAGCATGTCAAGGCAGAAAAATAAACTGAAGATCTTTCAGGAAATCCTTTTTCTTTTTTTTCTTTTTTTAATACTATCTACTTCTGTAGCAATACACCTTGAAATGTTGTTTTCCCCCTACAAAGCAAGCATGTGTTCCACAACCTGACATAGTAGTGAGTAAGCAGGATGGAAATTGTTAAAACTAACTGGATTAAAAGACGTGCGGAGGGAAAAGGTGAAAGAGTTAAGAAGAGCAAGATGATAAAGAGGAGGCTGTCTTCGTCTTATGAATAATAAATGAGGAAAGGACAAAAAAGATGAGGTCAAAGAATAATATGACTACTTAGGTGTGTCATCACCCGTCTAGGTGTGTCACATACTGTGGTTAATGTGCGACCATACATCTGGCTCTTATTTTTTACTCATGTTGATTCATGGTTTACAGACGTCTGTCTCTCTGAGCTAGACTTTATTTGCTACTTTTGTGCTAAGCCATCTACCTTTTTCTTTTTTTAAGTAGAGGTAAGCACGCTGGGAAGTCAAAGGCAAAAAGAGCAGTTTGTGTGTGTGTGTTTGGGAGTGTTTTTTGTGTGTCCGTGGAACAGACAGAAGCCCAGCAGGGCCAGTTTATTCTTAGCCTCTCTCTGACCTGCTACTCAGCACAGCATCACAATTGTGTGTGTGTGTGTGTGTGTGTGTGTGTGCGTGCGTGTCTGTGGATCGCTGTGTGTGAGGTCCTCTCTCTTGGCCCTGGCTGCTCATTATAAATTTCAAACAAGTGCCACCACCAAACTGTGCCAACGCCTGTTCATTCTCTGCCTTCCTCAACTATGAACTGCTTTGTGTTTTCCTTACTTTTTGTTTACATATTCAGCATAATTACACAGTCTACACAATGCAAGTGGAAATCTAGCATGATCCATCTTGCTAAACGTTCACAAAAAACATTTTTTGGCCAGTTTTGAGATTTTAAGGCCAATCAACTTCTTTTTCAGTGTTACAGAAGCAGAGAGAAGCTGCTATAAGACGCCGTCAATAAATCCCTAGATGACACAAATATGTAAAAGTCTGTTAAACTGACTGGTGTGGATGCTACAGCAACAGCAGTTTCATCACGTTCTCATGTTTTCACATTGAAAGACACTTTGAAATACCTCTGCACATTATGACTAAGCCTCATGCCAATAGGCAGCCTTGGCTGACAGTAGTATTACCCGGCTCAGTAAAAACCTGATTGGTGCAGTTTAAATGCCATTGACAGCTGGTTTGTCCAATCATCTTCAAACACTCTCACTTCCAAATGTTGTCCGTTGGCTTTTAACCGGAAGGATAGCTTCAGTAACCCCAGAGGACACATTCTGAACCACAAGGAAGGATTTAATATCCAACCTCACAGTCACTTTTGCTTTTCTCAGCACCTCCCTTTCATCCGCATTGCCTTAACTGGAAGACAGCAACATGTCTGCTTGCGAGAATAACTGCAAAAATAACTGAAACAAAGTTGCCAGATTTCTTGTTTTAGCCAAGTAGACTGGTTATTTATCTTCCTTCATTCATCCATCCCTGCATGACATGAGAACCTGCTCGTCTGCAAAACCTCAGTTGTCTGTGAACAAAGACGCGATCCCACCCAGCGGCACTTGAGAGTTGGCAGCCCTGCTCCTACTTTACTGCTGATGAGACATTAAACAACAGAGAGAGAGAAGGGAGGGTGGTTTCCAAAATGCTTTTGATTTCCTCCCGGAATCATAGAGATCGTTGAACAGACCGCCCGGAGCGCACCAGCCAGATTAGCACTTCACAGTATTGACTCCTGTGTAATGGCAGCACCCTGCCACCTTGTTTCATGTGCTAATGAAGCCCGAACGCCGCGTCTCTCTGACTTTGGCCGAGCTGTCAGGTGAGCCGCCGGCAGACCTTTGCTCAGTCAGCAACTCTCCTCCAGAGGAGCATTGTCTCTCAAAGTGATCACCAGAAAAGTGTGTGAGCGCGCACGAGCCCGCACGCACGCACGTGTGTGTGTGTGTGTTCATTTGGGTGTTTCACAGCCCCACTGTAGTGTTTGATATTTGCAACCTGTTTCCTCGTCTGCCAACAAAGAAGGGCGACGAACCCGACGCTGCTCCCAAAAATAAAACATCCTTTGAAGTCCGACATCCCCGAGAGCCGCGCACCGCATGTGATGCCTGGTGTGTGTGTGCAGGTGTGTGTGCATTCAAGTGTGAGGTTTTTAGGACCTCGCAGGTCCACCGGGATACTGGTTGCTGGCGGTGCTGGTGTGTTTGTGCGTTTGTCGTGGCCTTTCTGCCTTGCAGTCATGTCTGTTGTTCATTAAGAAGCGTCACGTCATCTTTTCCGCACGCTTTCCCCACCAACCTGTTTGCACACTGTGTTTGTTCTGCTCGCCACAGTGCAGGTTAATACACTGTTTATTATCATATCGTTGCAGACTGTTTTTGGAGGTGGCACTTTGTGTCTAATTTTAGTCTTTTTTTGTTGCGTTTCTAAGCATATTTTGCTTCTGTGGATGTGTCTGAAGAGACATCTTCTTAATTCATTCGGTTAATCAGGAATTATGTCATCTGAATTATGCGTTTGTTTTTGCTCCATCTGGCTTGGTGACAGCGGGATGCAGGCATGCTGGCTGATGTGCACGCTGCTCTCCTGGCATGCGCACTAAAAATGAGAAACGTTATGAAATATCCATCATAAAGCCCTATGTCACAGCTAACAACAGCCTGCGGTGCTCTGTCATGCAGCTCTCAGCCAGTTTTTATGTTTCAGAAGAATCTTTGGCAAATCGCTTCATTCCGGCATTTTTACATCCTCGAGTCAATATTGAGCGCATCTCGTCAAGGCAAATCACTAACATCTCGTACTTTTCACTAGTTGTCACTAATTAGTACATTAGACAGATTGGATTAGCTGGAGAGCTTCATTCATCACACACTGGGGAAATGCTCCAAGTGTCATCAATCCATATTCATAACACGTAAGAATCTGTCTGGGGAAGTGAAACCCACTTGTACAGTATACAGGTCACCATCAGAATTCTGAAAAATCTAATGGCAGAAAGAATAGTGAAGTAAAAGTATTACAAATATATATATATATGTATATATACATATATATATATACATATATATATATACATATATGTACACACACACACACACACACACACACACACACACACACACACACACACACACACGTCAGTCACTATGGAATATTCTTTGTCCAACTATTGTTCCATGATTGTACATCAATGCTAAAAGTTTACAGCTTCAGTTTTCTGTGAATCTTAACTCGCCTTTAAACCTACTATTGATTCAAATGCAAAGAAAATGAATTGTGTCCTGAGACATTCTATTTAACTCCTCTGTATTATGGATCAGAAAAAAAAAATATTACTCAGCCATTAATCGTAACACTCGATTATGCAGATGCGGTCTACCAGAACACCTCCAGCGCAAATGTTTGTCTTCTTAATGTAATTTATAACAGTCTTATAGGACTCATCATCACTCTTATTTGTCCAACATTTATTCAATTTCTTTCAGCTATTCCTAAATTGTCCTACTCCAAAAAACAATCAACCGTTTTTCTTTTTTTTCTTTTTTTTTTTTTTTTTACAAATATTTTATTACAAAATAGCATTTCTTGAGGAATAATGGATTTTTTTTGTCCGTGCATGCACATTGCATCTAATTGCATGTTTAATATGTCCGTGTGAACTTTGATGTATTCCATGTACATCATCTGGTGAGCTGGATTGTGTGTGATTAGTTAGTGTGTTTTTCTTTTGTTTTTTGGGGTACACCGTGTCTGTCAGTTGTACCCCCTCAAAAATGAGACGATCCATCCGGAGGTCAAATGTAAAATGCTTCATGATTGAAAGCCTCCAAATGCCTTGAAAGGAAGTTCAGCATGTGCTTATGTAACATAATGCAGCGTGCAGATCTCCACAGTGCGCCTCGGGACGATCGCACTCCCAGTAACTGGCAGGTTTCATCGCAGTTTGCGTTACCTCCTCTTCACACCTTTTCAACTTGCCACATCCTGCTCGCAGGCAAATAAACACTTTCAATCCCGCTTCCTCCTCTCTGTGTCTCTGCATCACTCCATCTCTTTCCTCTCTGTTCCACTGAAGAATGTCTGCGTTCATCCTCCATGATAATGTTCTTTTTCATGTTCTCCCCTTTGTTGCTGATATCTGCCTATTTCTAAGCAAAACAAAGAGCGGAGGGGGGGGGAAAAACAACAGAAAAACAAAAAGGGGAGATAATTCAAAAGAAACAGAGTTGCAGAAAAGAGAGCTTTGTTGCTTGTTGGTTTGTCATTATTCTCAGGAGTTGTTCCCTGCCGTCGTAACAGGCGCTGAAAGTTGACAAAGCGTCACGTTTATCACTGATAGAACCTACTTGGGCACACTTGTGTGCGTTTGTTTGCTCTCTAATTAGTAAAGGGGAAAAAAAAACACTACTTGGCCAAATGGATTATGAAGATTAAAGAGTCAAATCACATTTGGGCACAGTCATGGTCTGTCTGGCTGAGAGAAAGACTGAGGGCACAAAGCGACTGGGCTGACTGAGGCAGTCAAAGAGCGTGAAATAAAGCCAGGAGACATGATGGACGGCACACCCTCTAACCCCCCCAACCACACACACACACACACACACACACACACACACACACACACACACACACACACGCGCGCACACACTTCTGATTCTTTACATTTGCTCCATCCTCCTCTGCCTTTACTGCCCCTCTTATGTCAGATCGCTCAAACTAAAGTAGCTTAGATCCGTAAAGAAAAGCCAAGGAAACGAAGCCCTCCGTGCACCAGCTTCTTTTCATGTGTGCCTAACTGTGTGCACGTCGTGCAGCTGTGTTTAGAATCTATGTGGCGGCCGCAGTCTGTTGTTTACCCATTGACATTTTCTGCTGCGCTGGAGAGCTTTAGCTGGCAGTGACACACACGCGCGGATGGAACTCCTCTGGGATCCTCAATAGTAACCTGTTTGGTGTCGCTGCCTCTGGCTCTTCTTTCTGTCTTGTGTTTTTGCAGCACTGCGCCGTTTGTTTGTTTGGCAGGAAAGTCTATTGATTTGCGACCAACACGTAGGCGACGAAGAGTTGCATTTATAAAAAGCCTTTGCTAGAGGTTCAGGCAAGTATCCTCTGGACTGTAGCAACCCAAATATGCACAAGAACTTTGACTTGAGGCAGTTGTGACTTTCAAAGAATCCCCCGACTGCCTGTGTCTGCGCTCCGGCTCTCTGGCTCTTTCACTGGGAGCTGTTTCCTGTTTACTCCCCGCAACTTATTTAGTTATTATACAATTCTGCCATGTGGCATCTCATCACTGCCCATTCCTGCTTGCTATGTGTCTCTCTCTTTGTGCTTTTTAGCCTCGCCTTTCACCCCCGCCGGTTGTTTTTCTAAGACCAGGGGGGGCCAAGCGAGTTTCTTTCCAAGCGTGCTCACACAACACACAGTGGATGAAATGTAGGCTGCGATGTGACTCCTCTGTCAAAAACACACACACACAAGCGCGCAGGCACACATGCGACTCCCGCAGCCCTGTGATCAACCCCCTGCACACTCGAATCCACCCTGTAATCAAGGCCCTGAGACCCACCCTGAGCCTCTGCAGGGCTACAAGCACACTAGCTATTAGCCGCCACACTCCCACTACCTCCCAGCACCTCCCACTACCTCTGGCTCCCTGGGCCACTGGTCTCCTCCCTGCCACGCCAAGACCGCACTGAAGGCCACGGCGCTGGGATCACCCGCCGGTGCGGCTGGAGTCGGGGCCCCAAGGCTCTCCATGCTTTAGTTTGAACGGATTGTTTCAACCACTCTTTACTATTATCAAGTACTCTCTATTGTTTCAACTAAGTTTTAAGGGCTACATGGCATTGGAGCGGCTTTCCATAGGATATTTACTTACTAGAGTGAAGTCTCATAAGGTACAATTTTCTGATATTTTATTTCGATGATTTTTATTCTTGATTCCATTGGAGCAGTTTTGCACAAAACATTCTCTACAGATCCCCTGAAAAAACTGTTGCATATCAAATTATGTAGTATATTATACATATAGTGCGTAGTATAAATGCCATTTTAGACATTTCCAGAACCTGTTGAACTTCTGGTGACACAAATTATTCTTAGAAAAGAGATTTTTTTTTTGTAATGTACTTGTTTAAGTACTTATCTATAACAGGTAGATAACCTGTTATAGATAAGTACTTAAATCACACAAGCCTGCGTTAGCATCAGTTATGCAAATATTATGAGCAGCATTTCTCCTTGTAGAAAAAAATTTAAATAGCAACCTGCAGCTCTTTTAAGACAACACAATTAATATCCTCTGACACATGAAGTCACATTCACTGTGTCAAGGCCATAATATCAGTCCCCAGGCGGGACTCACCACCTTAATTTGCTTACATCACTCTGGTAAAGGACCACTGGTAAGAACCTGTGAGCTGCTTTGGGTCTCAGCCCGTAGATTGAAAAACCTGACTTTAAGACGATGAATGCACGCTGCTGCGAAAGAGTGATGAGCCACTCCCTGACTGCACTGGCTCAGGGTAATCTGGTATGATACACACACACACTCACTCACACACACACACACACACTCACAGAGAGAGTGCGCATGCGCACACACGGTGATGTCACAGCGATTAAATCACTAATAGCTTGCGGAGGAGATGTTGTGACTCACACAAGCTCTCCATCTCAACTCCCATCTCTCACCCTCCCTCTTCTTCCTCTTTCCAATACAGTTGTTTCCCCTCCCTCCGACTGCATGCAAGTCCTTTCCATCTGTCCATTCCACATTCCCCCTCTTCCTTCACTCTCAACCATCTCCCGTTTCCCTGTCCTGATCTAACCCCTTTTTCCTCCACGTCCATCTGTCTCGTACTTCTCATCCTCCCTGTCCCACATTAATCTCTCTCTTTTTGCCCTCCATCTCAGCTCCATCCATTTTTACACCCGCCGCCATCTCCTCACTTTCACTCCCCTTATCGCAGATATCATCTCTGGCTCCCTCTTCATTTTACAGGATGATATATCATCGCTCGCCACCTTATCGTCCATACCCATCGGCTGCCCCTCACCTCTTTTGCTCTTTCGCTGCATCACATTTTCACTTCGTCATTTACCCTCCATTTCAATGACTACACTTTATCATGGACCTCTTACCACGTTTTCTTTCAGATAAATCAAACATTGTCCTGCTTCTCTGTGTAATGTGGTAAAGTGAAAAAAAAAATGAAGGTGAGGGATAAATAAAAATCATGAAATACTGAAATTTAAACAAACACAAGTGCTACATTAACATGTTTGTTTCAACACATTACCAATTGATAATCAGTTCACTTTTTGTCAACAAATGGAAAAGGGAACAGAATATTGAGAGTGAAGGAAAGATGGCAGGTCATGTTTTCTGCTAGTGGCGCAGTGGTTAGCGCTGCTGCCTCACAACGAGAAGGTCATGGGTTTGATTCCGGGCCTGGGACCTTTCAATGTAGAGTTTGCATGTTCTCCTTGTGTCTGCATGGGTTCTCTCCGTGTTCTCCGGCTTCCTCCCACAGTCCAAAAACAAGCATGTGAGGTGAATTGGGAACTCTGAATTGACCTTTGGTGTGTATGTGGATGCAAATGGTTGTTTGTCTCTGTTTATTTCAACGTGGCCCTGCGATGAACTGGCAACTTGTGCAGGGTGTCACTCTGTTGCCCTGTGACAGCTGGGATAGGCGCCAGCAGACCCCTGCAACTCTGAGCGCAGGGAGAAGCGGGTTTTGAAAATGGATGGATGGATGGAGATGAGGAGCAGGATGAAGAGATAGAATTCCAACGCATGGCTTGTTTCACTTCACAGACTTTGGAAAATTATGATTAACACTGATCTCCTATGCTGATACCCCTCCTCAGCCAGGTGAGACCCCCTTGAGTTCACCTTGTTTTTTTTTTTTTATCATATCATAAACTTTCAATTAGATTTAACAGGAAGCTAAAACCTAAATCTGGAGTCAGATTTATCCTTCCAGGATTCATCACAGGAATGGTTGGAAATGCAACATTTTTACATTTTAGTAGATCATTAAATGTTAAATGAGACAAAAAGCCTCACATTCCATTCTAATAAACTGTAAGTGATTCTCATGGGTATTAATTTGACTTAACTTATTCACCCAAGCTGCCACTTAGTATGCAATGATAAGCTATATTCTGTAGTCCGTTTCTCTTTTCCCTCCATTAATTTCTCCTTATGGCCAGTGATGAGAAAGTGTCTCGTGACATCCAGGTTATAAACACACCCGTGCAGGTTGGCTGAGTGATAGACAGAAATAGGAAGGGGACTCGGGAGGAGAGTGAAGGTGTCAGGGAAAGATGAATGGGTTCAGGGACAGGCAGTAAATGAGAAGGAGCAGAGAGAGCGGAGAGACAGAGGAAAGGACCGAGTAGGAGAGAAAGAGTATAGACGGAGATGGAGTCGCAGGGGTGAAGGGAGACAGATGAATAGCTGGGAGAAAAAGAAAAAGGGGGAGGGAAAAAGGAGCAAACGATGGCCGGAGGGAGAGAAGTAAACCAGATAGCGATGCAGGGAAGAAAGAGAGGGAGCAGAGTCTCGCAGCCTCGCCTGCAGTTGGTGAAGCCAACAGTTGGCGTCCTCGATGGAGAGGGGGAGGATGGGAAGAAAGGGAAGAAGATGGACTAAGAAGGACTGGCATGACAGAAGGAGAAGACTGGTATTTTTTCTGTGCCACGGGCAGCGAGCGATGAGCAGGCAAGAGTACATGCACAGCTGCGTGCGAGCTGGGCAATGTCTCTGTGTCCTCCAAAGACATTCACATGAGTAGATGGAATCAAAGTGCCACCTCAGATTACTGGCAGTTACTGGAAACCCCCCACATGAAATCTAAAGGCAGGGCTGTTGAATAAGACGGACAGGAGGCAGATCTAGCTCGTTGTCTGTGTAATAAATTAGGTTTTAACAGGAAATGGTTTAGTTGAGTCAGAGCAGCTGGAAAATAGAACATTGTTTTTTAAAATATCGTCCGGATTTTTGCTCAAATCAGTGAACAAAATCACGTTTCTGTTCCTGTAATCAGCGAAGCCTGCCCCCACACATCTTCGACTCCTGTGGGGCCCCTCTGACAAGAAAAATGAACTGGCTCTGATGGGCTGTTGAAGGCTGATTAATAAGTGGATTTTGGGGATTAAAATTATGAAAATTGTCAGTAGTGTTTAAGAAGTGATTGGGTTTGGTGACGATAAAAGAAATTTAAATTGTTTTTGTAAGTAATATGGGTTGTGTCACAGAGGATGTGGTTTAAAATAGTTAAACAGTGACCCACTTTCTTTGACTATAAGTATTTGACTGCAGTGATCAAACGTTAGATTTTTTGACAAGTTGACAATTTGACATTTGTAGCATCCATAAACGGTTCACCAAGTTCCTTTTTTTTTTCTTTATCTGAAGTGATTAGAACACACATCATGATTGGTTTGCTCTGGGGGGGAAAAAAAAAAGATCCATTTTGCAATCATTGTTTGTATTGATTGCCAAATCAATTATAATTTCAACTGCAATTCCTTTCCTTGACTCACAAAAATAGAAACTAGATAAAGAAACTTTAATATGTATCAAAACATTCAGTGTTTCTATACGGTCATATGTAAAGACGGACGGACATGTGCAGCTTGAGAAAGACGGGTGGGGAATGTTTGCAGCTTTGCCCCAGATCCTCACTTGGGGCTTGTAATGACCATAAAAGAGATCCAAATACTTGAGGCCTTAATTTGGCGGAAATGTGTGCACCAATGCACAAGACATCTGGAGAGAGTGTTGGATTTGCATGTCTCGCTCCAACTAATTAAGGACACACTTCCCCGTCCTCATGTGGATTCCACCAACATGGAGGCCAGTAATGCAGATTTGTCCGCCGCATGTTATTATGACTTTCTCCAAACAGCGCCGTTCTTGGTGGCAGTGCGCCGTTTGACCAGTGTATAAATACATTATGAGAATCGTTGAAACATACATGAGAACAGATGACATGGGAGAGAGAGAGATGAAGGGGGAGGGAGACGGGATGACGGGCGAGGATGAGAGCTCCCTGGCGCTCGCTGCTCCCTCTGTCTGCTTGACGTTTGTCTATCCTGGGGAAAATGGAGGATGGCTGAGAAATTCAGTTCAACTCAGTTCAGTTCAGTTCAACTTTATTTGTGCAACTCCACATTATTACAAAGTTGTCCCAGGGCACTTTACACGGTAGGCTGCTGTAGTTCAAACTCCCGCAGCCAGTTGGGAGGAGACCTGCCTTTTGAAAAGGCAGCAACCTCGAGTGGATCCTGACTTTCTGATTGAAGGAATGAGATTGAAACCAGCACAAGGTTTTGGTGTGAGAGTGGACAGAAAAACAGGTGTACAAAAGACACATAAGAAACATTAATAGCACAATATCAAAGAAGACAACTAGTGGCATACTAGTGGTGTTTGATTGTTTTTGTTTTTTTTTTTTTAAGACAACTTTTATACACTATTCAGTCATTGCTAGTTTCAGCCAAGACAACTTGTGACAACAAGTTCCTGAAAAAATTAGAGACTCAGGGGAATTAAAACAAAAGGTGTTGGTGGAGAATTGAACCAGCAACCTCATGCACCAGAATGTGAAAGCTTATTTTAAAATGTTGATGGAAGACAGTCACAGAACGACTGTATTAAAAGTGAGTGATGATGCAGTTATCTCTAATAACTCGGAAGCAGGCACACTTGAAGGAATTCCAGGGTATTGATAGTCTGTTTTTATGCATGAACTGTGGATCCATAACTTCAGTAAGACCCACTCTACATTTTACAAGAAATGCAGCTGGACTTGTTGTGGAAGCTGCTTCATTAAGCAATAGGATGCCAGCTCTGACTAATAAAAACACAGACAGCTTTTTATACACTGGCTAAAGTGGCTATTAAAATAAAGTTTCCATCAATCAAATTTGATTTATTTAAAAATAAAATGACGGAAGAATAAAAACCTTTATGCAATACGGAGGATATTTTTCCCCCACTAACAATTTCAGTTTGTGCAATTCCATGGTTGTTGGAAACTGATCTTGGACAATTTCATTTTTCATCAATATATTTATTTTTAAAAAAATGCAATATTATAGTTGGTGTTGCAACAGGAGGTGGTATGCAGTGGCATTACATCTATTTTCTAAAACTGAGCACTTATTGACTGCCTTGACCACCCTGTTGATCTACTTTTCAATGACCTGAATGAATGTTCAATATGGACACAAAATCGATATGAATACAAATGATTCATAGTTAAAAAGAGAGAGAGAAAAAAAACCCAAAACTCGATTCTTGTACTTTGCCAGTAGCATTGTCTCGCTGAAACATCCAGTGTTGACCTGGACAGAACAGTGCACGTGCAGAATTGTGCGTGTGGGTTGTAGTTGGCTGTAACAAAATAAATTGCTCTTGGAGGCCGCAGTCTGAGTCCTAATGCGATACATCACAAGTGTGTGGGGGTGTTCAAAAACTTCCCTCCACCCCTGTATGCGTGAGTCAGCTGCTTCCTTTGCTCCACTTTTAACCCGGTATGAGAAAGGGATTGCTTGCACTTTCAGCTGAGTCGATTGTCACCCCTCCATTTTTCACCCTCTCCAGTGCCTCCTCCACCAGTCTGAATCACTCCTTGTCTTTCCCCCTCTGCCCTCCCACCTTCTTTTCACATCACTTGTCCTGTCTTGGTTCACGTCAGTACATTGGCCGCCGTGGGTTTACAGCACGACGTGCACATTTCCGCGCGAGTGCGTGTTTCTTGCGGTAATGCACGGTGTAGTGTGCGACATAGTCTAATCCCACATAGCGTAATGTGGACGGGCGGAGGCATTAACATGCACGTACGAGACTGATCTGATGACCCATTTAAGCCTCGACAATATATGAAGTGGCTATGCGCGAATGTGTGTGTGTGTGTGTGTGTGTGTGTCTGTGTGTGTGTATGCGTTGAGGGCGTCTGATACATCTTGCTGTCTCTGTGGTTTCCATGCCAACCATACCATCTCCATGTTGGTGGAGATGCCTGCACCCATCCTTCCCCCATCCTTTCATCGTCCCCCACTCTTCGCTTTTCTTCGGCTTCTCTCGCAGAGCTCGTTCACGCACCGAGTTTCCAGCTTGACTGGATGAAAGCTCAAAGGAACTCCGTTCCCATTTTTTTTCGACGTTAAAAGGATCACCTCAAAATCATTTGAACAATTTGTTGACTTATGATGTGGAGAAGCCTTTGACAGAGCATAAAAGAATGCAAAACATAATCATTTTGGCTGCCAGCTTGGCAATCTCTCACAATGGCACACCTCTGCTGTCTAGACAGAAGCTAAATACAGACTCCAGGCAGGATCTTCTCCTGTCGATCGTCCCTCCACACTAAGTAGATGGACACATTTTGGTATCTTCATGAAAATACAACAGATGCTTGTGCTGCACTGTCAGATTTGTACTGGTCCATTCTACTTTCATGATGCTCAAAAAAAGATGTCATAAATGGTGCATTATTATTGAAAGAATTATTTGACGTTGTCAGAAAGCAGAACATTTTGCATGAACATGGCACCATCAGGTGAAGCAGTGTGCATGGCTTCCACTGTTTATTCACATCATCATCATCATCATCATCATCATCATCATCATCATCATCATCATTATCACCATCATAATCATCATCTTCTTCTTCTTCTTCTTCTTCTTCTTCTTCTTCTTCTTCTTCTTCTTCTTCTTCATGGATTTGGATGTATCAGATTTCAGATATTACTGAGCCACACAGCAGGCACAGTGGCGCTCGGTGTTCACCAGTCAAGTGTATTTGGGCTCAGCTGGGGCTCAAAGCTATCACCAATTGTTAATCTTTAATCCAGATTTCCTAGCAAAAGCAGCATCTGTATCAACAGCATCATACAAACAAACAGCAGCTGTGCCAACAGGCACGGCAGATTAGCCTGACAGTCATTAGAAGATTCACCATGTCATTGCTTTAATACACCCTGCAGGCCGGAACACAATTGATATTTTTTTTTCAGTTGAAGTACGACTTTCATGCAGCGATGATATTCGGCCTTGGGGGGTTGCCTTCTCCTTTTCCACCTGCTCGTCGGCCTCAATCTATCATTGTTCCTCCATCACAGCCCCCTTCCCTGCCCTCAAATTGTCTCATTCTGCTCCTCATATCGCCGTCCCACACACGGCAGAGGCGGAGCTTTATTGCTCAGCACAGCTGGAGACCACTTCACACAAGAGCAGGTCCGTGTGTGTGTGTGAGAGTGTGTGTGTGTTTTCCTCTCATCGTACAGTCCAGGCAGGAGAAGTAATCTCTCCTCTCCAAAAGGCCTCATCCCTCCTCCTACTTCTGTCAGCCTTCCCGCTCTGATCGGACAAAAGGCTGAACCAAGGTTTTCTCCCAGCCACTCTCCTCTGGCACAAATGTGTGCAGATGTGTTTTCTACACGGATGGAAAAAATCTGAGCGATTAGGCATCATTTGATCACACACACACACACACACACACACACACACACACACACACAGCTCTGCTGTAAGCTTTTGCACTTCTGCACTTTCCGCAATCTGTGTTCACCGAAAAGTTGCTGTCACAGAGAGTCTAAGAAAAGTCCATTGTTAGCAGTTTTCACGCGGACTTATTTACTTTTCAAAGTAAGTCTCAAACTTTCAAGGCAGCCACTGAAAAGCTTATTTTCTTGGTCTAAAAATAAGTAGGTTTTTTTTTATGAAAATGCTTTTCATTTGAAACTAGTTATTAGCATTTAGGAGTCTGACAAGTTTTTCACAATGTCTGTCTCAAATTTAAATCCCATCAATTAGTTCAACAAGTCTTTTTTCTTGTCCCATCCAAGGTTGTTGGTTCTGTGTGGATTGATGTCCCATTCTTTTAACTAAGTGGAGCAAGACTTGGTCGATTGTTGTCCACATTTTTAACTATTTAACTTTTAGTAGCCTGATTATCCTGTGTCGGTGTGTGTTTGTCTTTGTGTGTGTGTGTGTGTGTGTGTGTGTGTGTGTGTGTGTGTGTGTGTGTGTGTGAGAGAGAGAGAGAGAGTCAGAAAAAGAGAGTTGGCCCTTCAACATGAGGGAGAAACCGTGTAGTGTCTATAAATCAAACTCTGTCAAGGAAATGAGTTCTTTGACACTGCAGTTCTATAAGACCGTCCATATTGCAAACATACACAGGGCTCCTAAAATAATGAAAGGAAACACACACACACACACACAGGGAGAAAGTCCGACTTCAAATGGAAAGTCAAAGTGAAGCCCATAAGAGGAGGCCAGATGGAGATGGGAGATATAAAATACGGTCTGAGTAGCTGAAGTAATGTGATGAAGTTTTCACCAGTCGAATGAAGCTGTCAGTGAGCCATTAACTTCCAGAAACTTTACAGCCACATGCAAACGCTCTGGCATCCAGTCAGCACGCACACTGACAATATTAACTCCATCCATTCACTAGATTTCTTCTCTACTCTCTCTCTCTTTCTCTTGACTTTTTTTAATTTATTTTTTTCCGTGATGACTTTGTTTTTTTTCTTTTTTTTATTCTACTCCTACCTTACTGTTTCAGCGAGCTCAGGCTACGCGCTCAGTGAACTTTGTATCTGTGTGCCATGCTGTTGACAGACCAGAGCTTTGAAGCCGTACCGGCTGACAGGGAGAGTCTGGGGAGCAGGTGTCAAAAACTAACAAGGTAGAAACATGGAGGCAAAGACAGAGGCAGAGAGACGAGTGGAGAATGGGGTCAAGTCATGTATTGCATGACTTTTTCTCACTGTTGCATCTGCTGTAAAAAATAAATAAAAAAGTGACTTTATTTTTGCTCCTTTTCTGTAATTGTGCTTCCTTTCCTTTTCGCCAGAGCAGTCCCTGCCATAGCGTTCAATACGTTATACGCTAGCATATTAAACAGCAATTTACTCATTAGCTGTAAACAGGGATTGGGATGCAGCTGAGGCGGACGGTGATGGAATTAGTTCTGCAGGTGATTGCCGATAGTTGATTCGATGAGGGACAATTAGGGGAAGTTAATTCAGCTCATCAGACTGGAGTAGACACATCCATAAATAATGTGACACCAGCTGTTTGGATGGAGAAATCTCACAGTGGTTCTAGAGCAGCGCTTCTCAACTGAACAGTGGGTCACGGTGCTGTTTTGATTGGGTCGTGGCTTCATGAGCAGTTTCACATATGTTTTTTAAAGGGATTCTAAAATATATATATTTATATAGGAAAATGTTGTGGCATTTATTTTGCAGGACACAATTGAATTCAATAATTTCAATAATTTATATGCGAGACATGATAGAAGGTGGGCTAGCGGTTTTATTTTTGTGGAATAAATTTGGGTTGCGACTCAATGGTAAGGAAAATAGTCTTGAGACTCCACCAGTTGAGAAGCACTGATTTATAGAGCCAGTACGCTGACACTGATTACAACTGTTTTGGCTGTTTCCTCCGTCATCTGCCCTGGATGTCCACTAACCTAATAAACTGGTTCATGTGCTGAGAGAGGCCCCACACACGGAGGACCAGACTACCGCAGAGAGTCTCCTGAGGGCAGTGACGCCGCTGTCTGATGTCAGGGCTCCTCACAAAGAGGAAACTGCTCAGCCACCGCCACAACTGTACTGGAAAGCAAAGCCCGGGTGTCAGACCGCAGGTGCGTTTGCGTGAGTGAAAAGAAAACCAGCGGTGACAGACTGTCCCTCCCGTCACCCTGAGTGGAATGAGCCTCCCATCAAGTGGGTGTTTGGATGAATTTCCAGCTATGGCGAGACCAACAAAGCAGATGTGGATTTGATTGTGAGGTGATGGAGAAAGCAGAGTGATGCAAGGACAGAAAGAGGAGAGGAGGGTGGAGGGATGGGAGTGCCACTCCAGCCAGCACCAGCCATGAATAATGAAATGGCTACATCGCACAATGTGTGCGCGTAGGCGTGTGTGTGTGTGTGTTTGTATGTGTGTGTGTGTGTGTGTGTGTGTGTGTGTGTGTGTGTGTGTGTGTGTGTGTGTGTGTGTGTGTGAGAGAGAGAGAGAGAGAGAGAGAGAGAGAGGAAGAGAGACTTTCCCTGCATTTTGTGTAGCAGCAGGTGCAAATTGGCTCGTTCATTTCAGGCAAAGTGAAGAATCCCATGTTGCCATGCACATGTTGAGCCAGACTGTTTGTGTTTGTGTCTTCCTGTGACTAGTATGAGCGGTTGCCGGGGCAGCTGTCTGTCTGTCCGTCCGTCCGTCTGTCTGTCCGTCCATGCATCCGTCTGTCTGTCTGTCTGTTTGCTCACACTCTGTCTGAAATTTGTAATTTGCAACATGGCAAACATTATGCGCACATGTCTACTGTGTGTGTGTGTGTGTGTGTGTGTGTGTGTGTGTGTGTGGTGTGTGTGTGTGTGTGTGTGCGTGTGTGTGCGCGTGCGTGTGCGTGTGCGTGTGCGTGTGCGTGTGCGTGCATACTCCTGTTTCCCCCGAGTGAACTCGGCATGTGCTAAATGCTAAATGCTAACTGTTCACATGTGAGTGCGGTCCATGCATTACTCATACTCACGTCTCTTCCTGCTCTGCTATTTACGTCTCTTTTTCGCTCCCTGAACTCTGGCTGCCTCTCCTCACTCTCCTCTCTGGCCGTACACCTCGGCTACTTCACCCACCCACATGTTGTTATTTTTTTTCCTCCGCTCATACCCCCCATGTATTGCGCCGGCACTGGTTAAAATATAACCACTCAAAAATCACACATATTGTCTCAGTGATGGATTCGACGACTAATGTGCAGCAAGAATTTTTTCCTATTTGAAATGTCCTTGCTTCAGATAGAATTGCACAGCAAAGGGGGCAGCTGAAAACCTGGGAAATTCTGATTATCAACAGAAAAAGAGGAGCTGGCTGAGAAGTGATGTAAACACTCAGAAGACAATCAACAAGAGAAAATGGTTCCGGATGTGAAGGTTACACTGGGATGCAAAAAGACAATTAAAATAAGAATGAAGGATATGAAGATGGCTGCATTTATCTGTAGTTTATTGTGGTGAATTACCTTTGGTTTTTGAAATTGTGCACTGTCTTGTTTTTATGCTTGTGTCAGTCAAGAGACTGTCAGACAGAAATGATCTTCCAGATGGAACCTGCTACACTGCACCACATGATGGCATGTACTGTGTTTTTGAACCACATACTGTCTGTAGCTCAAGTACATGGAAGCCATTTCTGTTCAAACACTAGGCTCAAATCACAAACTAAATAAAATATACAGCACAAAAATAAATAGAGACTGAAAAAAACAATTGCATTAAAAAAAAAAAAAAAAATGTAAGTCTATCACTCACTCTTTGTCATCGTGGCCACAGGAAGCATTTTTTTTTTTTGGTGCTCTGTGAGTGCTTGCTGGTGTTGCTGCGGAGTGAAATAAGCCACTTATCTGTAACAAGCATGACAGGCCAAGCTGCAATCGGTGACTGCACCACGCAGTGCTTGCTAGGAGGGTTTAGGTCCCTTTTTCTTTTTTTTGTTCAGTAAACATTTAAATGGCAGCTTGAAGAATATCATCGTTTTCATCCTTTCCTCTTCTTTTCCACCAATTTCAGTTAAACTGCCAGTGTTTCTATGTCCGGTTGTCTCTGTTGTTTGATGTCCAGCCATGTTTTTTTATATATATTTTCTAAAGCTGCTTAACCGGTCGTCAGCTGCGAATAGCAAATCTATTTCTATTCTATTTGTTTGCCGAAAACAGTTCACTTTCACCTTTTTGCAGTTCTGTCACACTTCCGTTATTCTGTCTTTCACCCCCAAGCGGAGCCTCTTTGTGTTCTCGGAGTCGATGCTGCTGACAGAGAAGCAGATGATGACACGGCCAGGTGGAAATGAACTCTGCCCGCCGCCCTCCCCCTCTCTGCCTGTCGCACACAGACGGATTGCTAAGATGACGATGAGGTGCTCTGTGTGGAACAGTGCAAAAAGAAAAAGAGAGAGGGAGAGAGAGAGAGAGACAGAGAGAGAGACAGAGAGGGAGAGAGAGAGAGAGAGAGAGAGCAAACTGATGTCCACTGAACCGAAGCTGATTTAGAGCCCCAAACTTTTTTATCATTATGGTAAAGATTGGACGTGAATGTGTGAGTGCAGATCCGAATGCCGTTATGCATTTACTATTGAAAATCAAGTGTCTGCAGTCACATCACTCACTCACGCTATAGGCTTAGTTCCCAATAGTTGCCATATTCTCCTCCTCAAAGTGACTTGGAGTCTCCTGGTTTTGCTGAATAACAGGAGTCATAAAAGAACAAACCTGCTCCCTAAACGCATTGACACATTTGATCGCGATTCCCTTGATCAGTGGAGACACTTCAATATTAGGAATCCGCTCACCTTTATTTCCCCCAACCTGCATCTAAATTCTTCAGGTCTGGTTTTCTGCAGACGTCCCTGCAAAACCCCTTGCGCTGCACTTTAGGGCTCTCCCGTGGGTGCTCATAATTGAAAATGTCTCAACTGTGGCTACACTGCTCATTGCCTCACCGTCAGCAGTCGGGGGGGGGAAGAACGGTGCGCTGCAGAGAATTAAGTAGCCCCCGCATGCAGCTGATGTGAGGGACGGCTGCCGGGGCTACAACTTTCATCCTTGGAGAGAGGCCCCTCATCATTTACTCCGAGATAAAAAAGTGCAAACTATGTGGAGATTAGCTTACGGAGGCGTGCTCCCTTCTTGCCGGAGCCACTTTCTTTTTTATATTATCGTTAAGGAGAAGAACGTAAATCTGAGGATGAGTTTCGGGTCGTTGATCATCATCTTTCCGTCTGCTTTTTAATGCAGGAAGATCATCGAAGTCAAGATTATTGACGACGAGGAGTATGAAAAGAACAAGAGCTTCACCATTGAGCTGGGAGAGCCCGTCCTGCTGGAGATAGGCCAGAAACACGGTGGGTGCCTCTTTGTGTCAGAGAGAAGTGGCTTTAAAAATGAACAAATGGAAAGTGATTTGGAACATTTTGCTAATTTGCTCGGACTGGAAAAGGCTACGACCACCTCGAGTGAGAGTCTGAACTTTTAGGACAAAAATAGGACAAAAGTATAATGAGTGAATACAAAGTTTATTACTGGCAATAATAGAATGTGTGGAACCGTGTGAAGCATTTCAATTGCAACATCTTATAAGACAGATGTCCATGTGAACATTGAAAACTCGGAGTGAGCATCAGCTGAGGTTCATAGTAGTTATTAATAAGTATGGGTCAAAATAAGCACATGTTAATATCAAACAAAAACGTTGCCTTTTCGTATGGCAGAAGCACCACAGAAACAGGCGTAATGACAAACTAGCTCTGACCCAGTTCAGAAAAAAGATTTAATTTTTTTTTCCACTTTGAAGAGACGCCATCTCTGCCTGGTGTCACCCTTTTCTCCCTCATTAACACACTCATGATGAAAGGAATGTGTGTTTAGCTATTTTCTCCCTCTCACCTCACCTCCAGCACTCAGAGCAGACCAGACTGGATGAATGAATCCAGGTAGAGCTTAATAAATCTCAGCTGAACATGAACTTCTACAAGCTGAGAATAGATTCCTTTCAACAGCTGCCGTTTCAAAAGCATGGATAAGCACGCGAGCGATGCTTATCGAAGTTCTGCTCCGAAAAACAAATCTGTAATTCATTGAGGTGGCTGCACGTGTCTACAGCAGTTACCAGAGCAATCTTGCCCCAAAGAAGCTGCAGAGGAAATGGTTCTATTCCAATTTTAAAAGCAGGATTACATAATTTCTTCTTATTTTCTGCCTCCCGTTCCTACATTCATCAGTGTGGGAAGATTGGCTGCATGCATAAAATCCAGCAACGAACGGAGCAAAACCAGTGACTCGACCGAGTCCTCTTAATTAAAATGGAGCAGTTGAAACTTTAAAAGCAAGTATTTAACACGGCACCATGTTGGCTGGACCGTGAATTTCCACCCAACACAATTCAAGGCAACACTCAGCCCTATAAAACAGTGAGCCAGGGGGCCACATCTGCCTCCCCAAGGTGTCCCATCACTCACACTTGTGTATGCGTGACCTGCAATCACTGTAATCCATGTAAAGACACAGAGGCCGACGCTGCCGGATCCCAACTCTAGATGTCACTGATGCAAGAATTAGCCCAAGGCGCCATTCGGTGCAGCTGTAATAGTGTTTCAACAAAAAAAAAAAAACACTGTCAGAGCACACACACACACACACACACACACACACACTGTACGCTGCATTTCATTAACAGCTGACTCCATTAAGGACGGCCACTCTGCGTGAAGTGTAAACGAACGTCTTTGGAAGCAAAAAAAACAAAAACTATCCTGACAGATGTTGTGTTGCTACAGCGCAGGATTCGATAAGTGTGATTTTTGCCACGTTTTCATATTACATTACCATTTATATTGAAGTGTTTCACGGCCGATTGCACACATTCTTAAAACTCCAGCATAATCTGTGAAAGCAATTCACGCCGCTCTGGCCAAGGTTCTGACTAATCGAATGTCTTTCCGCGGACAGGATTAGATTCCAAATGTTACGTATTAACATAATCAACATGAGACCTCACAGGAGATTCATGTTGCAGTCTGAGGAACAAAAAAAGCTACGGCGTCTAACAGGAACAATGCCATTGAAAAGTGATGATATTTTAAAACGTCTTTGCTAAATGATGCACGTTTTGTTTTGTTGAATTTAATACAATACATTTTTTTCTAAAAATTTGGAGGTATGGAAGGAGTTGTAATGTGGCGTGCGTGTGCTCCCAGGTGACTCCAATGAGAACAAGCCATTGGTGGGTGCAGAGGAGGAGGAGGTGGCCAAGATGGGCTGCCCCAGCCTGGGCGAACATCAACAGCTGGAGGTGGTCATAGAGGAGTCCTATGAGTTTAAGGTGAGTTTGCGCAAACATCAACAACATCATCGAGTTTGCATCTGCATGTGAAAACGCCGGACAGGAATATCCCGCAGGTGGTCTCCAGTGTGAGACCGAGTGGGTGTGCGAACCGCTGAGGAACCAGCAGTCCGGCTGCCTCGGTGCCAGCTGCGTCATCCGCTGACGCGATAGCGGAGCAAAATGCAAATGTGATGTAAAATGATTTAAAGTGAGTGTCAGTTGTTCCAGCTCAGAAAATGAATTATTCATTTTTATAGGACGTAATGGAGTCTTTAATGAGACGCTTGTTGTTTCGACGCAGACAACAAATCATTTATTTAAAGTGAGCTGTCAGCGCGTTTCAGTACAAAATTCAGACGAAAAGGCTAAGAAAAAGATGTGGGTGGATCATTTGCCGAGAAAATTGGAAAATCGCGTTGACTTTGTCGTGTTTATATTTTGTTGTTTCTTTTCCACGATGTCACATCCCAGTGGTTTGTGATTAACATGTTTTTTTTGCACATAAATTCATATTTCTTATGTGCAGCCCAAGCAGAAATTAGAGATTTTTGGTGCCACTGGTCAAGTTATTATCTTTCTCGTTTTTTCTAAATGATTTAATTTATTTATTTTAATGAAGTTATCAGTCACACTTTTTACACCATTTACCATTTCATTCCATTCATTTGTCCCGTGTGCCATTGTGTGTGTGTGTGTGTGTGTGTGTGTATGTGTGTGTGTGTGTGTGTGTGTGCAGATGGCAGTACATGAGCTTATCTGGCTGTCCAACAAGGTTATCCATCTTTTTTGACTCCAATTAGCCTGTGCATGCTAAGCTAATTCATTCCATCATCTTCAGCACGGTACCATCTGCACCCCAGTTTGGAAGTAATATATCTTATTTTCTGTTTTTCTATTGTCTTCCACCTATGAAGCAATGAATAATTAAGGGGGTTTTATCTTCATTAAATTCTGTCTGCTGGTGTGCTGCCCCCGTCGCCGCTCAAACTATTTTGCATCATCTTTTATTCTAACTCTCTTTCCTCCCGCATCCTTTGTTGCTTTTAACAAAAAAACTAGAGCGCTTGCTGTCTTTTTTCCTAACTTTCTCTGGGAGCCTCACAGCCAGTTTCATCGTATTAATTAGTAAAAGTTTTGCAGAGATTGCCATTGTTAAGAAATCCTTCCTTTTCAAATGTGCCTTTGCTAAACGAAAGCATTTGCTCCGTTCTGTCTACCTTAACACACTTGTGGGTCGTGTCTCTCCTGGTCTGCCTGGTGGCCTGGGTGTGTGTGCTCTTGCTTCTTGTGTTTTTTTTTTTTTTTTTTTGCTTTTTGTTGTTTTTTTGTGGGGTTTGTGTGCTTATGTGTGTGGGTTTTTGTATGCATGCAGAGCACTGTAGATAAGCTGATCAAGAAGACAAACCTGGCCTTAGTGGTGGGAAGCAGCAGCTGGAGGGAGCAGTTTGTCAATGCCGTGACTGTTAGTGCAGGTAACACACACACAAACAACACAACAAACACAAATACACACACAACTTTAATTGCTTTTGGGTTTTTTTTTTTATTGTTTATTGTAATTACAAAAGCACTATGGAGACGGTGGCAGCAGGTGCTTGCCTCACTGAATGGCCTGCGCATAGAAATGGAGGATTTGTGTCTGATAAATAGGTGGAAAACATCTCTGTCTTTACCTGGGTGTGAACAGCAGAGCGAACCGTCTCCGACCTTGAGTGAGTTTTGTTCTCTCACCTTTGTGCCTCCCAAAGGGGACGACGACGAAGAGGAGAGCGGCGAGGAGCGCCTGCCGTCCTGCTTCGACTACATCATGCACTTCCTCACCGTGTTCTGGAAGGTTCTGTTCGCCTTCGTGCCGCCCACCGAGTACTGGAACGGCTGGGCCTGCTTCATCGTGTCCATATCGCTGATCGGCGTCCTGACGGCGGTGACCGGCGACCTGGCGTCGCACTTTGGCTGCACGATAGGGCTGAAGGACTCGGTGACGGCTGTGGTGTTTGTGGCCCTGGGGACGTCAGTGCCAGGTGAGGACTCGATGAGGGCCCCATGTTGTCATCATGAATTCTCCCTCAGGCTGCTTTAATGCTGCCTAAGCTTCAGCATTCTCAGTTTTATTACAATTCAGTGGTCCGGTTTAGAATTCAAACAGCCCTCAAAGTCAGAACCTTGTCAGTCAACCCTGAGCTTACTCTATTTTCTAGGGCTGCAACGACACTGATACCAGTATCAGATATCGGTACTGATACTGGGGTCTTGTACTCGTAAAATACGTGCCGATACCATGACACGATACTATTTTACGGCAGCACAAAGTTTTCGTGAATTGTGCAACTCTGGGAGAGAGGAGTCATGTCAGTGGTGTGTGTGTGTGTGTGTGTGTGTGTGCGTGTGTGTGTGCGCACACACACAGAAAGAGAGAGAGAGAGAAATGAACAATTTTGGACTCAGCTTTTTTGTTTATGTGTGGCAATGCCATGTTTAAAACACTTTTGTTCAATGTCAGTATTTGACAGTTTTGTTAATTTGTTGTACTGCCGTAAAATACTTGTGACAGGCACTCATGATAATGAATGTTGTGCAAATAACAGTAATATCTGTGGGGAAAAAAATCCAAGTAATTCCATAATGTGTAATGGCTTTACAAAGTACTCTGTATCAGTATCGGTGAGTACTAAAAAGCAAGCGCTCTTACTTTACTTGTTCTGTAAAAAGAGTAGTATTGGTGCATCCCTACTATGTACCATGGCTTCACCCGCTACCAACACTGTGTAAAGACTGTGCAGGGCAGCATTTATTAGCCGGTTTGTGTCGTTAAAGCTGCGAGGGTTGCACGACGTCGAGCCGTGCATTTGTTTGTTGTTTTGGCTAACGGTGCTAACAACAGCGGCCTTATCTGTTTTTGCCTTTCTGACTCAGCCATTCCTGGCTTAGAGTGCCAACCTCTGAGGGAAATGGAACGCACCAATAGAAAACAACTTTGCAATCTCATTTCAATCAGCAGCGACTTCGGGACGCGGTCTGGAAAATCAAAATGAAACGATAAAATGTTCGTTCCCACCACGGCCTGAGCTTGTCACTGCCGGGAAGGTTTCCACTCACTTCCCTCCGTCGTCCCACTTGTCAGCTCTTTTATTGTTGCCCTGCTTTATGATTTAAAGAAGCAACTCTTTTTGCCACTATTCCAGTCGGTGATTTTGATGGCTTGCGGTAAGGTTTTCTTTTGGAAAGTGGTTCAACCACTATGGAAAAAAGTGAATGAATATCCAATCAAAATAAAAGTTTGATTGGATTTTCATTGGATAACGAAGGAGGGTGTGGCCTGGATTTTGCCACTTTTCGCTGTTTTATCCCGCTGGGAATCTTCTTTCCTACCTCCTCCTTCTTTCCCACCTCACTTATCTCTTACACTTGCTCTTATGCTCCGTCCTGGTTGATTTATTATTCAGGCTGTGTGCTATCTCACCTCTCCTTCCCCTGCTCCCCATCCTCCTGTTATTGCTTGTTATGTTTTCACTACTGTACCATCCATCACTCTGACCCGAGGATCTGCGTCGACTGCTGGTGAAAATGCATTTGGCTCTGATGAAGTGATGGAACTCCCACTGCTTATCATGAACCTGCACCTGAACCTGAGTGTGTGTGTGTGTGTGTGTGTGTGTGTGTGTTAAAACTTTAGTTAGATACTCTCTGACTTTCAACTGTCACAGAAGCGTGTCGTCTTTTTTACAGACGAGACAAACTACAAACTAGACAGTTTCACACAGCATCTTAAGTTTAGCACCATGAACATGAATATTGAATCAAATTCAGCTGATGAAAAGATGCCATGATATGAGTATGTACTGTACAAACTCTGTGTTTTGGGCAGGCAATCTAAGAACCATCTGATCATGTCAATAGTTGGCGTAGTGAAGACCAACAAAAGTAATGGACATTAACTGATGTCAAAATGGCATAAACACAATAACTTCCCCGGAGCAGCTTCTGATGTATCAATGTGAGCACCATGCTACCGCTGCAGGCTGTTGCTAAAAGCTAGGTCAGAAGGTTTTTAAGTACTCTTTAGTATACTCTTTCAGTGTGTCAAGGTTTAGTAGCATCCAATAATTAAACAATATTAAAGTTAATCCCTGTCTCCTGATGTCCCAATTTATCCCATTGCTCATGTAAAATGATGTGACTACATCCAGGTTCAGGGCAGCAGTGTGTCCATCTCTTCAAATGAGCCAGTAATGCATATTCATATGATTTCTTACTTGGTCAGAGACGTTGGTGTTTTTCTTCCTGTCTGCCGCATAACTATTTAACAAGTGTGAGTCTTACTTATAGTTACGCGGCCCCGTGAAGGTAGAAATAAAAACAACTTTGTGTCTGACAAAATGAGAAATTGTATGAATAAACATTGTATAAACACAATGAACCTGCTTGTCATTCACAAATGAAAGTGCCACAGTCATTTACTTTAGTTTAAGTCACTGAAAACATGGTCATGTATATCATCTTATGGCCCATTAATGCCACTAGCATTAATAGTGGCATCAGTACGGTGTGTAACTACTGTCCCTCATCCCATCACCAGCCTTCCACACATGATGGGATGTGGATTTGAACATTATTTGCTGACATTTCAATGAGACTTGGAGTTTAATCTTGCCAGCATTTCCAAAAATAGAAATAAGCCAAGACAGGCGTGCGCCAACTGCCAGCTGTTTGCCCACCGCCCGCCTCCTCGGGGTCCGTTCCTCCTCTGAGCTCCTCACCCAGATTCCCTTGACACGTCCCGAGCTGTGGTGCA
The DNA here is from genome assembly GCF_046127955.1 of Nelusetta ayraudi. NCBI lineage: Eukaryota > Metazoa > Chordata > Actinopteri > Tetraodontiformes > Monacanthidae > Nelusetta > Nelusetta ayraudi. The sequence goes on from NW_027466092.1 coordinate 9,139,968, forward strand.
CACCACCAGCATGGAGCCATGTTAAGCTCGCAGTACCCACTGAAGTGTGGAGATCGAGATCAGGATGAAGTCAAGTTAAACGTATAGTTTGTAAAATTCTGCCATCTAGTGGTCCAATTCTTGATTGCAGCTCTCATTCGCTCGCACTCCCTCTCCCTAGCTTGCCAGTGAACTACGTTGGCTTGTGCACACAAAGCTGGATACCTTGCCCACCTTCTTCTTCGCTGGTTTATTTGAGGATGCATTCACACTAAATACGAGCCATGCTGTCAGGCAGCTGGATTGTCCACACCAGGTGCAAGACGGCAGCTAACTGGGAGCAAGACGCTTGCTCTATGTATATTTTTACATACAGAATCAGCCCAAAATAATGTATACACACATCAGGAATAGAAAAACGTGCGTAAATATTTAATTTGCATAAGTGCTTCTATCAAATTACGATAAAACTGTGTGCTGTTGTACTATGTTTTCCCAATAGATGGCATTACCCAGTAAGCAGTAGTTCTAAAGGTAGCTTGTATTAAATCTCGTGATGTCTTAAAGCAGATCTAGGTAACTTGAGCTTGCTACGACAATAATGTTGTAGCAAACGTTCAACACTTTTATTACTTCGTCTTTCATCGAGGTTACTTATTGGGTTCCATTCTGTCATTTTATAATCTTATGTATTTGTCATAGTAGTATGTAAGACCGCCTCTAAATAAACGTGTGACGTTGCCATATAGTGGTTCGTCCGGCGTGTCGCGTCGCGCTTGAAAGTCACGCAGTGCAGTTACAGCCGGCACAACCCCCCTCTCGCTGCCGAGGCGGCACCTTTGATCCTATTGATCGTTTATCCACCGCTTTACTGAGTTTGGAATCATAATTTTATGGTCAAAAAGTTACCTAGAGCTGCTTTAATAAGGTTGGTATTGAAATATTTATGCAAGTTTTTCTTTTCCTAATGTGTGCACATTGTTTTGTATATAAGTATACTGTATATGAGAACCTACCCAAGGGTAGGAAAACCAAATTACTTTTATTGTAATGCGAGGATGCAAGGTATATTAAGCTTTTACCAAAATAAAAATCATAAATAAGGCCAAATTTTACACACTGGACCTTTCAAAATACACAGAAAAAATCTCAGCACACCCAGAGGAACAGGTGCGGAGGAGGAGGGCGCCACCCAGAATTCATCCGCAATCAAACAGAAGCTGTTCAGCTCCCTGTCTCTTTTCATTAACACAATGGGCTTAAAAGATTTTGACAATTGGTATTTTCTCCGTTATATATCATGTTTTGTCCCTTTGATGTACTAACCATCATCCTTTTCAAATACTTGCACGTTATGAAAGCCTCCGGAATATAGGATGATGAATTGTAGTAATTATTAGCAAGTGCTATCTTACCTGACAGGTGAGGCCAATCAGCAAAAGTAAAATTGCACAGGCCCCAATAGTGCAACAAGAGGAGCTAGTCAGATTATGTAACATGTGCCTGTTTTATTATGTCTAAGCATGAACTTAAAGAGAACAGAATCAGAAAAAAAGAAACATTTCACCAGCAGCAGTCACCCAACAAGCCTGATTCTCCCTCTGCCCTCCCGCTCAGACACCTTCGCCAGCAAGGTGGCTGCCATCCAGGACCAGTACGCCGACGCCTCCATCGGCAACGTCACCGGCTCCAACGCCGTCAACGTCTTCTTGGGCATCGGCGTGGCGTGGACCATCGCCGCCGTGGTCTGGCGCTCCAAGGGGAAGCCCTTCAAGGTGGACCCGGGAAACCTGGCCTTCTCCGTCACCCTCTTCACCGCCCTGGCCGTGGTGTGCGTCAGTATGCTGCTCTACCGGCGGCGGGCGGCGGTGGCCGGCGGCGAGCTGGGCGGCCCGCGGACTTGCAAGGTGCTGACCTCGCTGCTCTTCGTCTCGCTGTGGCTCGTCTACATCCTGCTGGCGTCGCTGGAGGCCTACTGCCACCTGCCGTGGTTTTAGACCCGGTGGGGAGGGGAAGGGAAGGGAGAGGTGGGGTGGAGAGAGAGAGAGATAGTGAGAGAGAGAGAGAGAGAGAGAGAGAGAGAGAGAGAGAGAGAGAGAGAGACCTACTGCCAATACAGGAGAAAGAGAGAGAGAGAGAGAGAGAGAGAGAGAGAGAAAGGAAGGAGCATCAGATCCAGAGAATTTCCAGTGGGGTCGAGTCAGTGTTTATCCCAGCCAGAGAGAGTTGGCGATACGACCAGCGCGAGTCACATCCCCCTCCCGCATCAACCGGCGACATACATCACGGCCACTCAGTGAATGCAGAACAAGAGCTCTTTTATGACGTTCAGCCGACCTCCCGTCACGACGGCGGCGGCGCTGATGACGAGGGGGAGGACAATGATGAAAGGTAAAAGTTGAACCAGCAAGCGAAGAAGCTGCAGGCGAGAAACCCAGAAACAAAGATTCTGGCCCGTGATGACGGACAGAGTACAGGATGAAAGAGGAGACGGACGAATCAGCCAACTTTTCTCTCTCTCAGTCTCTCCACGGCCTTTGCTGTGCTCTTCACTTCTCCACCCCTCGCTCTCTTTCACTCACACACACACACACACACACACACACACACACACACACACACACGGATGCCCTCAGGTGACTTGGCAGTGGGGGAGGGGTGAGATAAAAACTGACAAGGTTTTTTTTTTTTTGGTCTCTGATCTTTTTTTTCCCTCCGTTCCTCCTCCTGGACTCACTGTGCGAAACAAAACACACATACATACATAGACACACGCACGCAACACACAGCGCCCCTCCCACCCACTCTACAACATCCCCCTGCCATCTAAGTGAGCCCCCCCCCCCCCCCCCCAATACACTACTACACCGATTGACTGCCTTCTGTTCAGCCTCACTTGGAAACATTACGCTCCCCTCCTGCCCAAGGTAATTTTTTTGAATCTAAACTTTCAATGGCGTCACGTGTTGATGTTGTAATACCATGCAATTGTAAAAAATAAATAAATAATAATAATAATAATAATACATTATAATAATCCTAGAGATAAATAAAAAAGTGAATGAAACGCAAGTCAAGACTGGAGATGAAAGAGATTTGGCCGTCGAGGAGGAGAAATCCTGCAGGACAAGAAGGAACCACAGAGAAGACATTCGCAGAGACGAGGTTTTTCTTTCACGCCATGAAAGACGAGAAATGCGCACTGCACGTTTTCTCAAACGAGGATGATGGATCTCACCACAGGGGGGCCACCATCGCAAATGGAGAGCTTACGACAGAGGCGAAAGCGACCAGCGTTCACCAGTGTTTCTAGTTGTACATGGAGAAAATATTCAACTTTTATCGATGTGTGTGAGAAAAAACAAACTCCTATTTAACGTCTGTGAAAGCCCTCGCGGCCCACCCGCCTGACCCCGGAGGAGGAATATCTCCCCCCCCTCCCTCCCCCCACCCCCGCCCCCGTGAAGACATTTCAAGGTGGGCAAACTGTGCCAGGCTGAGGGAGGAGCCGGTGGAAGAGAAAAGGCAGCTCAGAACTATCAGCCTGGCCGGTCCGCCTGCAAGACCAACATCAAACTGTTATCCAAAGATTTGATATTGTACAACGGCATCACAGAGTCACGAACGGAAGTTTCATGCAGCCCCCCCCCCCCCCCCCCCCCCCCCCGCACTGCTAGTTAACGTGCGCACTCACTGGTATTATTTACTGCAAAAAAGCTGTGCTGTTTATTGTTTTTGTCTCCGTGCAAAAAGGTTTCTTGACTTGAGCACGTTGTGAGGGTGAAAGTATGACAGAAACGCAGGATTATTTCGCCACCTGGTATTTAACTGAGAACTGGTTCCATCCAGTTTTCATTATATACGTGTTTAAACATCCGAGCCACCGATGGTGCTGGACTGAAGGGAGACGAGCAGGCGGCTCGTCAGCGCAAAGCGATTGAGTTTGTTCCCCTCGTTAAAGAAGACCATCCCTCCCTACACACCCACAGCCCCCCCGTCCCCCTTCCTCAAACTGCCCACATTGATGTTTGTAAACTTCAAAGAAAAGAAAAAAAAACCTCTCACAGAACTATAATTCAGCTTGTTTTAATCCTGAAAGGGGGGTAATGGGATGGAAAACAACAATTTACCTGCCCACCCTCTGGAATTACCTGCTGCTCTCAGCAGCACTGTGGAAACGCAGGCTCTTGCAGAGCTGTGGCTGCTTGGCTGCACACACACACTTGCCAGACGCAGCCCTGCTAAGGTCAAGCCGGGCCATTGATCAGCTGCGGGAAACGTCACAGTGATTATTTTTTTGAAAGACAAGAACATGGCTTTCAAGTCTTAAAGCAGATGAATCCAGCCTAAAGTTATTTTGGTTCTGCTTTGATGACATATATATATATATATTTTATTTTTTTTCTTCTGGCTGCAAACTTTAGCAAATACCATCATGGAAAAAACACAAACTCACATCAAAGTCTCTACCTCACAGAGGAGCTTGTGACTTTAGCTTCCACAAAGTCTTGTCAGTATAATGAATGCTTGCCAGGCTGTAATCCGCAATGTGGAATAACTGAGGTCATAACTCCTATTATGTATTCTTCAGGCCAGTTCTTCTGCCTGGATGGAATCGCTGCTTAAACACACGCTATTTCTAGAACATTTTCCTCATGCAAAGGTCGTTCCATTCAGTCCAACGCGCACGGGAATTTGCAGACACGTTAGCAGCACACCGAAGTTATTTGGTTTTCCACAAACTGTGTACTCCTGTAGTGTAGTCAACACCTAGTACTAACTAACTGATCAATGGTGCGTGGAATGATGGACACCCTCCGTGAAAGTCACATTGGTGGAAATGGCGTAATGTCGTTAGCATGCAAGCTAGTGTCAGCATCTGCTAACTAGCTCAAACTACGGCCGGGCTTAACGATAGCGTGATGTATGCTTTCTATGCTGTCTTCACTTTGAGTGCAAAATTGCATTAGTGCACTGTACAAAGAGTGTGTGTGCTACATTTGACTACACTCACGCTGGGACACAGCTGTCATGTACTGTACTGTAGGCTACTAGTGAAAACATAAAAAATTGAGTTGTTTTTTTCAGGGTACCACAACACAGGCAAATTTCCTGATTTACTCTGAACCACATACTATACATTGCAAGCAACATGACCGTGATATTTGTGTACAATAGTACAATGTGCAAGTTCAACTGTAAAATGCACAAGTCTCAACAAATACATTCCATCAGTATGTTAGTATGTTATGGATATATACTAGCAAAATCTTTATGCTTCTTCATGTAACTTCAGATTGGCTGACTGGCTATCGAAACTCTAAATTTGCGCTTTGGGAAAAAGAAAGAAAGGAATAACTTGATCTCAATGTTCACATTCCAGATTACAGCTGGAGAACAGTACTGACGTGCTCTTTGAAATGTGTGTCAGTGAGCCAAAGCGTCCACATCTGTTTTAGCTTGATGCACATGGTGCACTGTCTGAAAACACTGGGGAGGAGGAGTAAATCCCCCTCACCCTGCTTCCCCCGTCGCCCACACCGACTAGATCATCGGAAGCCTGTTGACCAGAACATGAACAGCATGTTGGCATGGACTCCTGGCCGCCGCTGATGCCAGACCAGCTTTCTGGGCCAAACTGTGTTTCTCAATGACTTAAGGCCCCAAAAATAGTTTCCACTTTAAATGTGAGTGGGCTGTATGAAAGTGCTGCTGATGCCGTGGCAGAAATAATAAAACAGGGTCTGATTTAGTAGTAGGCTTTTGTAAAGGTTGATGCCTCTGAGTGTGTCTGCAGAGTCCGTGCATGCTTTCTACGTGAGCGAAGGAATGCAACCATATTTTTAGGCTCTCGCCTGTTGCTTAGCGACCGTCCCTCTAAAAGCTGTCGCCCCCATCACTGTCACTGTTGCATCTGAGTGCGTGTGTGTGTGTGTTTGTGGCATTGCGTTAGCGTGTCACTCTTTTGATGTTTTTTTTTTCTCCTCCGTGTTTGCTTGCTCTCAATTTTGTGCATTCATTCATATTTTTTCCTCGCCAGGCGGCTGGAATTCAACATGCGCTTCTTAGCATCTGTGATTTTTTTTTTTAACTCCCCCGACCCCCTTTTGTGTGCATGTGTGTCATTCTGCATGCTTAGTTGTGCCTTTGCGTGAGTGAGACCACGATGTGCGTGTGTGTGTGTGTGTGTGTGTGTGTGTGTGTGTGTGTGTGTGTGTGTGTGTGTGTGTGTGTGTGTGCCTGTGTTGACATTCTGAATCACTAGTAAGGGCTCGCCCTGTGTGTCCCTGGCAATGGCCCGTACACTACATTATTGGATGATGCCAACCTTAGTAACCCCTCCAAGACGCCTGTGCGAAATCCCAACTGTGCCCCTTGTATTTTTTCTGTACAGCGCACATGAGAAAGATAGAAACAAGGGGAATTAATGAGGCAATGAAACACACACACACATGCATGCATGTGTGCAAAGACTCACACTGTGACCATTTGTGCTAGGGTTGAGGTTTACAATGTGTAAATCAGATATATATCAATTCAATGGCAGAAAACATCGCTCCCATCTTAGGTTGCATCATGCGATTTAGTAGTGTTCGCCTAAGAGGCTTCCACCAGAATTATGCTCTTATTTTTTTTAAATCCTCCTTTATTTTGAAGTTTTACCCACCACCACCAACACCATCACCCCAAAATCGACCCAGAAATGGCAAGTTTTGTCAGTACAAACTTATGATCTCCAGAAAATGCTGAGGCAACTATTGAGATGTAACGTTGCCAAATCCTAAACCTAAAAAAAGCATAGTGTGTGTGTGTGTGTGCATGCATGCATGTGTGTACACCTGTATATGAGTAAAAGAGCTCCATGTTTGTGTTAATTATCCACAATTTATTGTTCCAAACCGCGTCCAACCATCAGCTCTGCTCTCCTTACATTTCTATATATACATATATATATATATATATTCTATCACTTTATATGTTAAATTTATTTATGCATCGTGCAGCCCTATTTATGAGGTCACAAAGTGCTTTTGATACAAACATATTTTCTTTTTTCCATGTATTTTAATATTGTTATTTAAATGTGATTGGCATTTGTTTACATTGTTTTGTGTTGTTTCTGTGATTTGTTTTATTTAAAGAAAAAGCCCATCAGAGAGTAGATCAAATTAGCATAAGGTAAAATATATGACTCTTATCCTTCTAACTGTGTGTGTGTGTGTGTGTGTGCGCGTGTGTGTGCGTGTGCAAGAGCGTGCATCTCTCCATGTCATTCCGTCCATGAGTGTGCCGATGCATGACTTAAACTCATTCTGAATACAGTGTTGATGTTGGAAATGTTGTAGTAGAGAGTTCAATTTTTCATTTGAAAACGCCGAAAAATGACGTGACAAACGATGTAGATGTTTTAACGAAGACCAAACTTTTTCTCTTCTCTCTCTTTTTCTCAAAGACGAAATAAAACCTGACCGGCTAATGTTCAGAAGTGTGTCTGTGTCTTTTGCACCGACGGAGAGGAAGCCTTGACTCAATTAATGTTGAGAATAATCCTGAAAATGAAGACGCTAATTTCACTTGAAGCTTTGCAATCAACTAATGCACTGCAGTGTGTAATCATATTTGGATCGAACCCTTGTTCCCCCCGGATCGTAATTTAGTCACTTTGTATTTGTATTTGTGCGACTCGCTGGAAATGTTTCTGCCCAGTTTGCAGATTTACAAAGGAGTCCAAAAGGAAAAAATGCATTTTGCTGCTTTCATTTATTAGGCGCTGGTACTCTGCTGAATGAGTTGAGTGCAGTGTTCTGGAGGCACAACTGTTCTGGCTGTGCCCAACAAAGCTCAGCTTTAAAAAAAAAAGAAAAAAAAGAAAAGAAAGAAAGAAAGAAAGAAAGAAAAAACTTGGTAGGGTTGTCAAATTTGGATTGTTCTCAGAGTTGACACAACACAAGTCAACACAACAAAACAAACAAACATTTATCTGTCCAACATTTATTACACAGACAACTTTTGTTCTCAGTCTCACATCAACGGACAGTGCAGAGTTGCCAGTCAGGCTGATATACACATCTTTGGACTATGAGGGGAAGCTGCAGTACTTCTGCAGTAGATGTTTAAATGGAATATGTGGAATATTAGGCTTGATTTATGATTTTTATATTGGTAAAAGCTTAATGTACTGCCCACAAATACATTAATAAAAGTGTATAATCGCAGTATCATAAAAAAATCTGGTTTTCCTTTTCCTACCCTTACAACGGTTCTCACACACACACACACACACACACACACACACACACACACACACACACACACACACATATACATATATATATATATATATATATATATATATATATATACACACATATATATGTATATACGAGGTATCCAGGTTTGGGTGCGCAGCCCACTGTAGCTCACTGGCATGCTTGGGAGAGGGAAGGAGATTCTCTCAATCTAAAATGTAATGTCGCTGTTTCTTCTTCAAAATCTCCAAACATTCCATTCTTAACCTTTCAGAGCGCAAGAGTAATAACAGTAACAGTTCATCTGTGTCCACATCAGGCAAACAGTGTGGCCATGATGGCTGCAGCGAGAGTAAGACCTCGGGTTCGGTCTCTCTGCAGGTTGGAGCACTCTGCTCTTTATATCATTGTCGTTAAAAGGCAAACGCTCTGGAAGCGGCTCGAAGTAATAACGGGTCAAATGATGTGTAATATTAAAATGAAAAGGTTGTCATGGAGTCCGAGGCACAAATATGCATAAAGACCAACAGCTCTTTGTGTACAGGCTCAAGATGCATTTAAAACAGGGTGGCTATTGCTAGCTTCAAGTTAAATATGTTTTCTACACTATTATTGTAGCTCTATTGTGGTGGCATGCAGAAACTACTTAAGCATTCAGAAGCATGTTGGAGCCAAATCATCCGCCCGCATGTAGGGCAGCATATATGGCACTGCATCAAGGACACCCTGCTGGGCAGCGCAGCACACTGCCATGCAGATTGCTCCACCCTTGAGGGCACTTTATCATCTTTTATCTCCCATAGTGGCATATAATTGGGCCCCTTTGTGCTCCCTCAATTGGATTTATAAAACCAGCCAGAACTGGCTTTCGCTAACACTCAATCAAAACGTTAAATCGCTGTTTTTATTACTTTCCTCCCAACACTCCTACCACGAAGTACTGACTAGTCTGGAATCTCACTCCTCCGTCGTAAAAACCTCCCATCCTAATCAGTGTTGTTTAAATGTGACAAATCACAAAATAAGTGCTTCTAGCTAAACTGGAGGGATTTTTTTTTTTGCACTAAAAGAAGGTTTTGGCTTTACTTCCAGCTGGCCCTGGCAAGTGTGTAGATAAACATCACAGCACATCAGGGCTCAGATGGATGTGAGGTGTTGGCCCCAGCACTTCAGCTATGGCCAACTGGTAATAAAAAAATAAAATAAATAAACAAATCATATGTGATCCATTTTGAATGTGACGGACATCTGAGTCCTTTTATTTACTGAAGAGATTTTTATTGATATTTGAAATATATGCTGCAGAAGGCTTGCAAATAGCTTCCTGGATCATGCGAATCGTATAGATAGATAGATACATAGATAGATAGATAGATAGATAGATAGATAGATAGATAGATAGATGAACATGTATACACACACATAAACATAACGGAGACCTTTTCATCTCTCTATGAGGAATATTGTGCTGCTGTCAGATCAGGGGGAAAAGAATTAGAAAAAATGAAAGACTAGAGAAGATTTTGCAAATTGTCAGGGATGCTCATGGTGGTTTTGAAGATGAGTTTGGAGGTGCTTTTTCCTCACCATCGGACCATCATCTACAAAAACCCACGACGTATCTGTCACTTCATGCTCGAGGCACCTGCAGCAGAGACATTCTGGTTGGTGGTAAAAAAAAAAATTTAGTCTGCTCTTTGAACCAGCTCGGTCCATGTAGACACATCATCATCATCATCATCATCATCATCATCATCATCATCATCACCATCATCAGACAGAGTTATACAGAGTTAAAGGTCTTCAGAACAGAAATTCCCCCCCAAAAATGTTAAATTGTCTCAAATCGACCAAGACGTGGCGTTTTCTCTGAAGCTCTCTGTTCTCTGGGCTTCACTTTGAATCTGCATATCATAGATGTGAGGCGTCGGCCGCGGTGAATCGCTCGCAGGGTGGAATGAGGTCAGCGCCTCAACACTTGTGCATAACTTCCTTCATTAATTTGACTAAACCGACAAAAGTGCGTCAGAGTTCGTTCTCGCAGCCTTCAGCCGCTGTTATCCAACCTGCACACAGGAGCAAGAACACCGCTGTATTAATAGCGCTCGCCATCAGGGAGTGACGCGAGATGAAATGCACTCAACCTGACCACACAACCGCTGTGTTGCTCTGCTGCCATGTAAAACAAACTCGTCTGTGGCTTCATGATCTGATCTAGCACTCTTTGGGGAAAGACATCTGCATGTGTGTCTGAAGAGTTTTTTTTAGTTTCAAATTCAAATAATAATAATAATGATAATAGTAAATAATTCATTCATTCATTCATTCATCTTATATCTACATCTATAGCCGCTTATTCCTATTCAGGGTCACGAGGGTCAGCTGGAGCCTCTCCCAGCTGTCTTAGGGCGAAGCCAGGGTGACACCCTGGACAAGTCGCCAGTTCATCGCAGGGCCACATAGAGACAAACAACCATTCACACTCACATGCACACCTACAGACAATTTAGAATGTTCAATTGACCTCACATGCATGTTTTTGGACTGTGGGAGGAAGCCGGAGAACCCGGAGAGAACCCACGCAGACACAGGGAGAACATGCAAACTCCACACAGGAAGGTCCCAGGAAAAACCCACAACCTTCTTGCTGTGAGGCGGCAGCGCTAACCACTGAGCCACCGTGTCGCCATCGTAAATAATTATTCAAATTAAAAAATAATAGCAAAAATAATACTTTTAACAAAAAAATATATAATGTTATTAATATAATGTGAAAGCAATGCAAACTTTGAACCTGTTTTGCATTTTAGCGCGCTTCTACTCTGCTGCTCCCTCCCTTCCTGTTTCTCCTCTGCCAGTTTCCGAAAGGAGGAAGTGGCAGCTGTTATTCCCACAGCAGCTCCGAGCCAAGCGCGGCGGCGAGACGCGTCTCCGTCCTCCACTGGAGGAGAACGAGACGAGGAGTAAACACGGCAGTCCGGAGGGAGCGGCAGAGGGAGAACAGAGTGATAGATGTAGACTTGAGACGCAGGATGAGAATAAAACGCAAAGAGAGGGTGAGAATGTGACCAACATTTAAATCTAAAGAGCACAAAGACGGACGGAGAGAGAAAAGAAAATTCAGAAGTGTGAGAGAAAAGACCGGGGACGGTGATGACATGGAGCTGTCCTCTGGGGGCGGGGGGGAAGGTGGAGGAGGACGAAGACAGGTGGCGACACAGCACGTCGATCCACTTCCTTCTCAGGGGCCCAAATATGTGCCTGTGTGCACAGACTGACACTTCTCAGATGGTTAATTGGCTCTGTGGTTTGAATGACTTTTTCTTTTAAGTCAGTGCAAAAAAAAAAAAGAAAGAAAAAGAAGAAATGTCACCTCAACCCTAACCCTTTTCAATCATTTGCAGACAAGCATGGGGTTGATGAAAATCAAACAGGTTTATGAAATGGAACTGCAAAGCAGGCTTGTGGCTTTATTAACTAGTTTGTGGATTGAGCCAGGACGGCAGACGATCACAGACAGAACCACCCAGAAGAAAGAAGATAGAACTCGATCTGGCAGAGAGATGGAGAGAAAACCAGTGACCCTTCAGGACGGGGCATCAAGAGGCAGCTCCACTTAAAACAACAGTAATGTGCCACAGTGTTAACCTAGTGGGCAGTGAGTTACGTTTGAGAGTGAGGAAAAGTCCTCTGAAGGATTCATTTCCCCCTGGCAATGACATCGCTGAGGGAAGGCGAGGCACATCATGAGCGTGAGAACAAATGAGATTGCAGCTTTGGAGTTTCAGGCTGAAAACTGTCACACATTAAAAATTTAAAGTGCGCATATTTGCTCGCATGTGAGGGTGCTGAAGCAACAGATAAGTAGCATCACGCAGACAGACAGACCAATATAAAAAAGAGCTGTACACAGTGATGACTCTAGTTTGTGTTTATGTCATGTGACTCAGTAATGTTTTATTTTTTTTATTTATATAAAAAAAACAAAACGTACCAGTGGAAAGAATCCATCATGTTAATGCAGCCACACAATAAATGGCAGATAATTAGTGTAGTTGTTACTGCGTGTCACAGCTCCAATATATTCCGAGCATCATTAATGTACATTATAGTCTCATATTAGGCAAGCCAAGAAGCTGTGAATCGTGAAGCAATAGTCAAAACTTGAGAGTCATTTTACCGACTCGTGAGTCATGATTGCTTACTTGTTTGCTGCTTCCGCGCGGCTACAGCGTGCAAGCTAACTGTAATGAGAAGAGCAAACAACAAGTCACAGCTGTGGTTTCAACCACAATCGCTTGAACGTATCGGGCTCATGGCTGCGTTAGTCCAGTGGGAGAATCAACAGCTCTGGTTTCCTGTTTCAACCCAACTGAGGCTGAGCTGCAAACCACTGAATCATCCAGTTGCTCACGGAAACCCGCTAACACTTTAGACAAATCAGCCTGTCGCTAACATTAGCCTGGATACGCTCGCAACAGAATCTTAAATGTTTCCCCTAAATAATTGTCGATCTTTTGGTCTTTTTTCACAACAATGGTGACAGTTTTTCCATTGTTGCTGGAGCTTGTGATTTCCAAGCACTCTGATTGACTCAGTGTATCAAGTCACTGTCACTCGATGAGCGACACATATGAACTGGAGTCAGTGCAGTGACAGTTTCCCATCACTGCCTTGGTGACAGAGACAATCACCCATAGCCATCACCTGCTATAAGGGGATGTAGTCATATAAAAACACATATAAACACCACTGCTATATCGCTGAGATTCAGTATTTTGCATAAAGCCCCGAGGTCTGCAATGTAAATCAGTCAACCAATCAGTGGGCGCCTGTCCTGCCTGAAACAGCAAATTCTTAGATGCAAAGATTGAAGGATTGCGTCTCATCCTGCCTTAAAGATATTAAAATAACATCTCAACGCAGCTATAGAGATTTTGTGGAATTAGAAGAATTTGACAGCTGAACATTTATGATACCCATAACTGTATTATTCATAAATATCATTGAAGCGAAGTCTGTGGCTGAGGAGACGCACACGCTGACATTATTGCAAAGCAACATTCAAATACACGTTAGCTTGAATAAATATCAGTACGTGAATGAAATATTTAACATCTTCTTTGGAATAACATTCATTGGCCCGGGGCTGAAATAGAAGAAACAGGAATGGAAAAAATAAAGAAACACGGGGAAGCTGGAGTCGAACAAAAGCTGAGACAGACATCAGGAGAAAGAAAGAGGAATTCCTGCGTACTTCAGAGAAGTGCCAGGAGATGAAAAGGAAAGAGCAGAGTAGAGTGAGGATGGAGCAGGAGGACAGAGGGAGAGAGACAGACCGAAGAGGATGAGAGGGGGATAACGCAGACGTACAGAGAGTGAGAGAGAGAGAGAGAGAGAGAGAGAGAGAGAGAGAGAGAGAAAGAGAGAGAGAGAGGGAGAGAGAGAGAGGACAGGATAAAGAAGAAACAGATGCAATCAAAGAGAGCAGGCTGTGGTGGCTGCAGCCACAGAGGATAGACTCTGGCTAACAGGGGGGATAATGGATTTGGGGAGGAAATGAGACTGACAAAGACCAAGAGAGGGATTGTGTTGAGAGAGAGAGAAAAAAAAAAAAAAAAAAAAACAAGAATATGTGATGCCAAAAAAATGCCGATTTTGGAAGAATGGGACGGTGGGACATGTTGCCATCTCTGAAAGAAGAGATGCGAAAATAATGAGAAGGAGAGGAGTGACGGGAGGGACGCGAAGAAATGAGAAGATGCGATTCCACATGTGAGGAAATGGCATGAAGCAGGTGGTAATCAGCAGTACGTTTCCAAGCAATAATCTTTCACACCGATTGGCTCGGCTCGGCTCCCATTGTCTCGCTGATTACGGGATTTGCAGCAGGTTATCTGCAATCTGTGATGGATTATAATCTCAGATTCTCAGATTTTACATTCCAGGCAGCAGCAGAAGAGAGACAGATAGAGAGGAGGCCAACATTGAAACAGAATATGTGAGTGCGTGTGTGTGTGTGTGTGTGTGTGTGTGTGTGTGTGTGTGTGTATAAAGCTGATGCCTGTCCTCTCCATGGTGGTTTGTGTCGTTGTTTCATTGTTGTTGCTTTACGTAGTGATGTGAATCATTGGCCCGATTGAAGAGTTGCTAGTTCAAGTCCTGGCTGTGCCTTTGGGCAAGACATTGAAGCGTACATTGCTCCCAATGGACTTGGCAGCCAGCGCCTTACATGGCAGCAGCAGGAGCCCATCGGTGTGTGAACGTGCTCATGAGTGGCTTAGCAAAGCGCTTTGGGCACCATTGAGGTGGAGGAACACACTCTATAAGTGAAGTGCATTCACTCTTTACATGAAGCATTGTGAGCAGCCGTGTGCCACAAAGAGAAACGCTAACAGTTTTATACCCTGGTGATGTTACCGACTACAGTCGATGAATGAACACATTGTTGGAACATCAGGTTTTAGTTTTTCTTCTGTTGGCTGATTTTTCAGAGCTGGAGGCTTTAGCAAGACGTCAGGAGAGCAGAGCAGGCAACAGAAGCACAGCAATTCAACGGCAGGATAAAGACATGGTTCACCTTGGCTTTCTTTGGATTTGGACATTAACATTTTGGAATTGCAGGCGACGCCCGCACTAACCGTTTCATTTGCATCCATCCATCCTCTTTTTATTACCTCTCATCCTGAACGCAAGGTCATTGGGTGCTGGAGACCATCTCAGCTGTATTAGGGTGAATTGAATTGAAGGATTGAATTGAATGGAAAGCAGGGTGACAGCCAGGACTAGTCACCAGTTCATAGCAAGACACTCAACCTCACAATTTACCATCACATCCAGTTCCTACTCTGGCTTTGTTCCACTTTTCTGACTATGTGAAGAAGCAGGAGCATCGGGAGAGCCCATGCAGGTCAATGGAGAACTCCGGGAGTCCTGGGGCCTGGGATTCGAACTTGCGACCTTCTTATTGTGAGGTGACAGTGCAAACTAATGCACCCATTGCAGGTAAAAATCATAAAACCAGTCCGTATTATCGACCAATCTTAAAAATCAATCACAAATGCAAAACGGAGGAGTTCCTAAACTGGAAGTTTATTAATGAATGTTCAGCCTTACACCTTTAATGAAATATTACATCTGTTGCATTGTAACGCATTCCCTTTATATCCAACAGTCAGCTATCTGCACAGTGTACAATGCTTCTACACACCTTGTCTAATGTATACTGCATGCTTTCTTTTCTCTCTGAAGTGTCTAAGCGCTACTGCTGCTGCCGCCACTGCTTCTGTCAATCACTTGAACCAAAGTTGGTCTCACTGTGACGGGGAGCAGGAGGACTGAAAGTAGGACGGAGGGAGGGAAAGACGGGGAGACATGAGAGCCAAGGTGGCCCCGGGCTCAGCCTCAGGGACACTTGTCACACCAAATGCTCAATAAGAGTAAGTGTATGGTGCGTCTGTGTGTGTGTGTGTGTGTGTGTGTGTGTGTGTGTGTGTGTGTGTGTGTGTGTGTGTGCCAGTTTGAGTTGGTTCAATCTTGAGTGCACGGACCCAACTGAGTCAACAGAATCCATCAAAAGCATCCATTAATATAATTATGTTTGATAAGATATCAACAACAATGGCATGCTGGGAGTTATTTTCCATACTTGACATTAGCACGTGCAGCTTTGTGCCCATTGGCCGAGATTATCACCATGCACAGGCTGGCAACCCAGCATGGACGGGCCTACTGAGATGCTGGGTGGGTTGATTACAGAGGAAAGACTGCGGTGAAATACAAAATAGTTTGTTGTCTCTCCGTTTAACTGCTCGCATTAATCACACATTAGCTTTGACACTTGATCCTACCACTAACACATGCACTATGACAGGGTATATAGGATTTCTATAGTTTGCATTTGGTCCGTTCAGACAAATTCTATGTTGTTGTTGTTTTTTTTCCCGTGAGCTGCGTGTGGAAAAAATAGACCACAATTATGGCCACATTTTACCAAGTATATGTAAACATAATGACCACGTGTGCTGCGTTCATCAGCTGCAGCCCAAAAACAAAACAAAAAAAAACAGATGAGAGCATCGAGCCTCCAACCAAGCCGATAAAAGAGCCGTAGTAAATAAAAACACCTGAAAATAAAACAATTAAAAACACCCGACCCACTCAGCAGGACGGAGGCAGTTGCTTGCTGAGTGTAATTAATTAAAGCTGTGTCCATTAGTGTGTGAAACTTTTCACGGCACACTCATCACTTCTGCGGGATCAGAAACTAAGTGCAGATTTAGTCTGAGTCCTGGCTGAGCGACTGGGAATTAATGAAGCATTAGAAACACATCAATTAAAAGTCATTTGTAAGGCCATGAAAAATGGGCAATCTGAGAGTTTTTTTTTCAAAGCAACCGAGTGGAAAACAACTATACATCACCTAATGGGTTTATGTGCACTGGTAGATCAATCGAGCCATAAAAGGCTCAATACGTCGTGATGTTTAGTACATCGAAATTTAAAGCCACTGGAGATTTTCTACAGTGAAATCATTTTCTATTTTTTCAGGTTTGGTCTTTTTAAATGTGTCATTTGCTAAAGTAATTACATTGGTATGTTTGGAGTTGTTGCATGACTTCACATTAATTACACTGGAAGTGACTTCGTCATCACCAGCAACAGGGTAAAGTCAGGTCCTGTGTTGTGTTTTTTTCCCTCACTTGCACAATGACTCATGCCATTCAGGACACACACACACACACACACACACACACACACACACACACACACACACACACACACACACACACACACACACACACACACACACACACACACACACCTTTCCATCATGCAGATAGTACCAAAAAACTTCAAGTGCTAAAGAAAAAAAACAAAACAAACCCTGTGTCATTGTTTTTTCGCCAACACACAATGAGCCCGACAAAATAAACAGCAGAAGAAAAAGAAAATTGTGTTTAAGTGGCCGCATTGATTTTCCACAGGAGCAAAATACTTTCACACAAGCATCAAAAGCAGGGAATGGGGGGGGGAAAAGTGCAATTACACATGAAAACGTGTATTGGATGATGAGGGGAGCCGTGCCAACAGAGACGTTTTAACCTCATGAGTATCAATATGAAAAAATACCCTTGAGCAGCAAGTCATAACCTCACTCTGAATAGCTGCCACCACACTGGGCGTGGCCTGGACCACCATGAGCCAACAAATAAACCTGTGCCGTGAGAGGATCGGTGGCACTTTAAATGTAATTATTACACTAATTTCAGAGGTCAAACTTACATAACTGAGCAAAAGCTTGTAGTGTAGTACAGAGTGGCTGGCAATGCTGGACTCATCGGTGGAAAACCATTTTAGGCACATTAAACGCGTGAAAGACGCAGAATGTGAATTTGCGATGAAAAAAAAACAAAACCCTGTTAACTGGCTGAAAGATTGTTTCTCTCACCAATAAAAATTCAAATAGCCCTGAAAGGGAAAAAATGTGAGGTCTTCTAAAATTCAACTTACATAGTAGGTGTTGAATCAGACAGGTAGCCAGTGCTCACTCACAGAGGGAGGTAGGGGACAGTTTGAAAAAATATATCTAAAATCTTTCTGAGAAGGAAAAAAAAACAAAAAACAAAAATCAAAGCCACTCTTTGCCTTCCCTTCCCCCAGCCTCCATCCACCCTTCTCAGCACTTGTGTGGTCAGTAGTAAAATTCACGTAAATCTAGAAATATACACAGGAATACAAATACACATCGTGCCATCAGGTTAGCCCTCAGTGGAAAAGACATTTGAGGGCAACCAAACAAAATAAAATAGTCAAGAAACACAAAAGATGTAAAGACAAAAACACATTAGTGACAAAAGCACATGAAAAACGCCAGAAAGGTTTAACTAAAGGTACCGCTTGCTTGTTTTGTACACCACAACCCCACACTCATTATTTGCTTGTTTACAACCTGATGGAACCATGTGGGATTTAAAGGGCTCTTCCCCAAAACTATATATGACACTCACACACAATATTACAGCATCTAAGTAATTTCCTGTTAAACTGAGCAGATCTGCAGCACTAGCATCACGAGACAAGGGATGTGTGTGTGTGTGTGTGTGTGTGTGTGTGTGTGTGTGTGTGTGGGGGGGGGGGGGGGGGGGGGGGTCACTAGTCCATCTTATTGTGGGTGATTTTCGCTGGAAGGAAGAGAGAGTGCACTTTAAATTGAAATGTCATATCGCAGCATTAAGTCATCATGCCAGGACTCTGGCGTGGCTCTGCAATTAAAGCCTGAAAAGTGGCAAACTGTTGCACACACACACACACACACACACACACACACACACACACACACACACACACACACACACACACACACACACACACACACACACACACACACACACACGTGAGCTAAGAAGACTTTTCCCCATTTAGGTGGAAGTATTACTGTAAGTGCAGAAGCTGACGACTAGTGGAGAGATTAACTGCAGGGCTCCACACACATATACAAATATTCTTTCATGGGTTTAATAATCCGCAGTGCTGGTACAAAAAAATCATTAAATTCTACCCCAACAGTGTGTTTCTGTGTGGATTAAAATAAGATTTCCAAGACATTTGAAAGCCTATGAGTGTAAGAATAGTACTGTGTTTGAACACAACATAACAACACAGCGTAGGTCTTATCATTCAGTCTGTACCTGTGTGTGTGTGTGTGTGTGTGTGTGTGTGTGTGTGTGTGTGAAAAAGTGTTACATCACTTTGATAGTTTATGTTGCTCTCTCTCTCTCTCTCTCTCTCTCTCACACACACACACACACACACACACACACACACACACACACACACACACACACACGGAACTAACGACAGACTACACTGACTGCCTGCAGTGGAACCTTGTGCAGGTTTTGACTAGAGGTCACAGACCAGACAATGGAACAATTTGGAACAATGACGTTGCAAATCCTGCCGAGGAGGGTGTGTGAGTAAATGTGGGTGTCAAGGTGCGAATTAATGGGATAACCAGGGCGGAGAAACCGAGCTCTCAATCTATCAAGTCGAAGCTTGTGTACGCTGCTAATGCTACAGCGCCGCTCGGTGGCGGTCTGCTGCCATCACAGCGACCGTGTGGGTTTGAAATTTGAATTTCGGGTTAATATACATTCTATTAAAAATAAAAAAATAAAATAAAAAAAAATAAAATTCTGCTGTTTTCCGGGAATATTTAAAAATACACCTAATCAGATTTCCGTTAGATTTTTTTTTTTTTTAAATGAGAGAAAGGTTTGTTTTTGGAAACTGTAGAACTTACTGGCTCCAGTGGACTGAAACAGGAATGATGAGGGTATTAAAGGACCGCGAATTAGAAGCAATGCAAAAGGATAATCACACACAAGAAGGGATGAAAAGGTTTGGTTATGATCCCTATATAGAGGAAAAAAAGAAATCCAACCAAAAATCCAATGAGCAGTAAGACAAAAAAAACAGTCAAATTAAAAAGAAAAACAATAAAAGCTCTGTAGACAACAGTCTGTAATAAAAAGAATAAAATTATGTCATAATTAATTTCATTACCATCCCATATTATTATAATTATAGACCCTCATTGAAAGTACTTGCCTATTTACAAATAACTTTAACTAAAGGACAAGTCTGCATCCGACAGAGCAGTAGTGGTGGACGAGGGGCCCAAGGAGGAGGTGATATTGTCCAAGCTCCTGTTCCAGGCCGCGTGGTTGGGCGTCGATGGGTAGGAGGGTGTGGAGCAGTTGGAGGGCGGGCCCGAGCCGGAGCTGGGGCTCGGACTGCTGTTGTTGGACAGCGGCGAGAACAGCGCGTCCTTCTGGAGACCTTTGCTCTGCAGCTCCAGCTGCAGGTGCTGGCAGATCTCCTCCGGGAGGCGCCGATACTCCCCCTCCAGTTCCCGCTCCAGTTGAGACTGAAGCTGGAAGAGGACAAACAGGAAGTGTCGAGTGAGTTACCAAGCAAGAAAACAACATGTAAAAAAAAAAATTGAATAATGTTAACAGGCGAGATATTTCACGTCTCATCCATATTCTGTTGAGTTTGCGCTGGTTTCATCCATAAACAATTTCAATACAATGAAATCAAAATTTAAAGTAGTAATTTTGTGAGGAACAAACATGCAAGAGAATTGTTTCTCCTGTCTGTGGTCCGTGGTCTTTATCCTGAAGTTAATCAGGCCTTAATCTTTCCAGGGCTAGGATTGAAAAAAACCTGACAATTGTATCGACTATTTAACATTGACAGTTCAAAAAAAAAAAAACTTTGAGAAAAACAGAGGGGTAGATCCTCAAAAAAGGGCGCGCAGCGCTAAAATGCAGCGCATTTTGCGGCGAGATTGCGCCCGCAATCTGCGCCACAGATGCGGGTATTCACAAAGGTTTTTGCGCTAATGACATGCAGGCGCAAACACGCCCACGAATGCGGCAGGTGCGAATGTTGCGGTCTGGCAACCCGAGAGCAGTTTGCGCCAAAGGTTGTTGGTGAGTGCGTGTGTTTGACAGTGAAACTCTGCGAGGATAAAGGCGCTCCTGTGCTCCTGGCATTACGATGCCTCCTCCGTCTACCAAGACTGCTGCCATAATGGAAAGAAAGTCAAGACGCAAGACGCGTTAGTCACCAACACCTGAGGACCATTTGTATTTTTCATAGCCTATCTAAAATATTGGCATTTATACTGTTAGTCTATGCCGATCTATATATAAGATTTGGGGAGCCATATATGTATTTCAGGCTTTTCAAAGAGGAAAGTTTCACTCAGAAGCCAGAAACACTTTGACAGACAGAAGCTGCGCCTGGTTTTGGCTGGCGGTGTTTGCGTCTGTCAAAGTGCGCACGGACACGAGCGCAAACTCTTTCTGGATCTGCCGCTGTTTGAATGAGGCATATTTGCATAGAAGGGGGCGTGTCCTTTTGCGTGTAATGACTCATTTAAATACATTCAAATGAATCTGGCGCAGCCCTGCCGCGACCTGCGCCTCGGCACATTGTGCGCCGATTTTCACGTTTGCATCCTCTCTGTGGATCGGAATCACCGTTTTTGGCGCCATTTACACGGATTTTCAGGCACAAAAGCCGCGCAATCGCTTTGAGGATCTACCCCAGAGAGTTTTGCAACAGTTTTCTAGTGTAAAGTGGCAATTAGGCAATATTACTTCATATCGCTGGTGGCTGATTAGCGTCAGTCATACAAAACTTTAGACCAGGAAGTGAATGCAATTTAATTTGGCTTTATGTTATGGCTTAAATGCTGACTTGTTTGACAAGTGTGAGCCTGAACACACACACACACACACACACACACACACACACACACACACACACACACACACACACACACACACACACACACACACACACACACACACACACACACACACACACACACACAGTGCTGTGCTGTGCTGTGCTGTGCTCCTCTGTCTCACCTGTGGAAACTCCTCGTCTATAACTTGCAGCACCTCTCGCTGCCTCTGGATCAGTTTCTCCTGCCTCTTGGTCTGAGCTTCCTCAAGCTGGGAGTGGGGGAGATAAAAGGGGAAGAGAAGAGGGAGATTAAGGGAAGATGAACAGGGACAACGTGTCAAATTTTGAAGAGTGGGAGAAGTGAGAATAAGAATATGTGGGTGTCATGGATTTAAATTCAGAGTCGGAGGCTCCTGACGGGGCTGCAGAAAGAACAAGGAGGCAGGGATGACACAACTGGAAAGAATATTTAAGTGTGAAAGGGAGGATTATGTGTGAAAGTAAAGGTGATGGCAATGTTGAATTTCAAAAAAAGTAAGTAGAAAGCAGGATGGGTGTGTGTGTGCATGCCAGGGTGAGCATTTACCCCGTGGATTGAGGCCACGGAATCCTGAATGTGTTTCCTGTTAATCTCATCATTCAGTTCCCTGTGGAGAGAAAGACACATTAAAAATACTCAGGTGATGTTAAACTTATAATGAACACTTCCACATGGCACTGATAAATTCATTCATCCATTCTTACACTTTGGCCTTGTCTTTGTCCCGGCTCTTGGCCTCAATAATGCTGTTCTGCCGTCTCCTGTCCAGGATCTTCTGGAGCTCCTTTTTCTCTCTGTAGAAAGGAAGGAAGGAAGACACAAGAGTCACAGGCAGCAAAAAAAATGTAAGGGGTTGTGGTGGGTTCTGATGAGTGAAGAAAATATACAAACAGCCTACAAAAGTGCTGGAAGCATGCATGCAAATCAAATCAAAGGCTTTAAAAATGTGGCTTGTTAACTGCAACATGACTTCCGACTGACTTTCATCTTAGCGTGTCAGAGAACACGGAACGGTCGCCCCTGGGAACAAACAAACACACCAAACTTACTTCTCACACGTCTCCCTGAGCTTCTTCAGCTGAGCTGCTTGGCAGTCGTGGGCTGTCTCCTTCAATTTCTGGAATGCCTGGAAACAATTGTATGAAAGAATCAATGAGTGATTTAATGAAATAATAAACGTGTTAATATAGAAACCAGGAGACGGCAGCCGGTGAGGGCAGAGACAAAAAGCCGCAAAGGCACCAAACTGTTTCTTTGATGAACTTTGCTGAGTTTGTTGCGAGGCACAGCGTGTCTGCCTGCAGGTACCAGTAGGTGACGCTGCATCCTTACCTCTTGCAGGTGCATCTGCTGCTTCTCCCTCTCCAGCATGTGGAGCTGCTGTCGGAGCTTCACCAGCTCCTTCAACTGCCACTCCTTCTGCTGCACCGTCTGCTTCTCGATCTCCTGGTCCAGGGCTGTGAGCTTGTGCTGCGCCTGCTCCTGGGACTCACTGCACACACACAAACACAGTCAAAGCCTCATTTAAATGCATTTTTTAATGTTTTGCTATGCTCAAAAACGTATTTGTTACAAATCCATTAGCAAAATTACAGATTAACTTGGCACATGGCACAAGGAGGTCTCGGTGATTTGGGCAGATAAAGACCTTTCTCAAATTCTGAATAATTAAAGGGTTAAGGTTAGGGTTAGTGTCTTCAGTCACTGTACATAATGTCCTCCAGGGTTCGAATGTAACCGAGCTGACACCTCTTCTAGGCATTCATGACCACTACTGTATATTCTAGTTAGAATAGATTAGACTAGAAATGTATTGTCATTGTACAAAATACCTTATTAAATTAACGTGCTGTTCCTCAACTCTCCCATCAAAAACAAACAGTAAATGCGTCCAGCCTTACTTTCTCTTGATGCTGCGTTTGAGGTTCTTCTCCATCTGGCTGCGCCTCCTCTGTGTATCAGACTGAATCTGGGTGCTCCGACTCTTCTGTTCCTTACTCAAATTCCACACCTGCCAGAGAGCGTAGGAGAACAATGTTGTTGTACAGACAAATGTTGCTCTGTATTCCACTGCGTGGCATCATTTTTCACTTTCTCTTTCGATGGCAAGCTGAGAGATGGGTGGTATTTGTGAAAGAGGAACCTTTCCATTTTGTCCTAACGTGTTTCTACCTTCTTCAGATGTTTCTTGCGGAGCTCTTTGAGTTCTTTTGACTGTTTCTTCATGAGCTTCAAATAGCCCTTTTGCTGCTTGAGCTCCTCCACACACTGGACCTGGATGTCTGAGGACACGTACGGATCGAGTCATGAGGTTGATCACTAATAGAATTTAAAGTGCATCTGAAGCAGCCCATTGCCTTTAGAGTAAGTGATTCCAAGCAAAACAGTGACACAAAAATGAACAGACTCATTTTTGCCTCAAAGCGAATGTGTTGTTATGATCTTACCTGCCATCACAGTAGCTATGAGGTCTTCTTTCTGACTGGGCACTACGAACATACAAAGACAGACACACATGGGAAGCACACAGGACAGTGTTTGTGTGCGAGATGGATAAGCGGGACAATGGACAAAGCTGCAAAACTGTGTGTCACATTTTGAATAAAGAGAAGTTGTGAGCATGATCTCAGACATTTGACAGCAGAGGGAGACATGAAGACAGCTTTCTGATTTCCTGCTTTACACTTGATGGGACTCAGCTGGGGCAAATGCAGTTGAATAAAATTGTGCATCAATTGCTACATTTACACAGAAAACTCCAAATGAGATCTGCAGCCTGGTTAAGACGATATGCATTATTAAGACAATATCACAAGTCAATCATCATATTCTGAATAGGCCAGTGAATCCTGATGCCACAACAACGCCAGGTTTAGCTCTTGTTTAGGTTCTTTTGAGGCAAGAATTCAATTTCATGTATGAAAGGAAATGCCTTGTCTTTAACTTTCATGCTGTCGTGCATTGTTTTATTTTTTGGCAGAAAATTAAATTAAATCTTGAATGTAAAGTTTAAAGGGAGGTTTAAATGTCTCAATAATCTGAATAAAACGTGTAAACAGTCAGACGATCCTGTTCTGAAGAAAACTGATAATGAAATGCTGTTTACATGGCAATTTATGTAATATGTCCTTCACTTTGTACTGAATACCGCTGTGTATATAAACATGTTGGCTGTAAGGTATCTGTAAGATCGCCATAATTACCCATTGTGTAAAAAGAACAGAAGACGCAATCTTAACCATCCTTTCTTAAACTATTTCGTAAACTAAATAGCACCACCGAGTGGTTAAGCTTGTGTCTGATGGACATAAAAGAAAATAACAGTATTTTATTTTCCCCTTACAGCATTAAAGTGTCGTCCTACCTGGTGGAGTTGATTTGATGATGTCGGGACAGTCGTCTAGAGGAGGCAGCGGGTCAAAGAAGGGGGTGTTTCCATCTCCATGAGTGGCTTCACTGTCTCTCCTGGTCTCCCCCTCCTTGGCCTGGTTGGGAACATGCTGAGCGAAACAGGACAACAAACAGAACGGTGGGAAAACAAACGGAATGGGAACAGACACTTGACATCAAGCTGTTGGTGAACCCGCATGCTAATGCGGCGCAGATGGTGCGTCTTACCTCACAGTTGTCCTCAAGGAAAACAGCCAGCTGCGCCTCCCTCTTGTGCAGCTGACTGATGTACTTGATGGGGTTGATCAGGGCCTCAGCGTACTCTGATCAAACACAATGGCCATTAAACCAATGCAAAGATTTTGCAGCATGGTGTGGGTGTTTTCTTCTGAGATAGAATTACAGGCTTTGATACAGTGCATGGGCAGCAACACTTCTTTTCTTTTTTTACTTTATTTACTTGACACTATAAACTGCCGTAAAAGATTAAGATGAAATTAGGCTAAAAGCTTGATCATTAATTCCGTAGTGTTTAACCTAAGATTTCTGAGTAGCGGCATCCCACATTTTAAGTGCCGGACCATAAAGTCGGCAGTTGAGGCATTTTGAATTTGGACATAAATCTCCTTCCATTTGCCTTTCAGACCAGTGCTTCTCAACTGGTGGATCGCGACCCAAAAGTGGGTCGCGGAGTTGTTTTGATTTGGTCGCAGCTTTGTGTGTAGTTGTCCGGTTTATTTAATTTTTTCGGTTGTTTTTTTTTTTTGAGAGAGAGAGAAAGAAAATGTTGGGCGTTTATTCAATAATTTCGATAATTTATTGACGAGACATGATGGAATGTGGGCTAGCGTTTTTATTTTGTGGAATAAATTTGGGTCAGGACTTTATGATAAGGAAAAAAGTGTGGATCCTGAGACTCCACCAGTTGAGAACCGCTGCTTCAGACCTCGTGATGATCAGAGAACACACACAGATTACACTTTATTTTTTTTGGCAGCAATCTGTTTTCAGTCTTAATGTTACGCTCTGCTAAATGAGCTGCGGCTCCACAGTGGCGCTGATAGTTTCCATCACCGTCTTGGTGACAAATCACAGCCACAGATCAAATTGTACCCTGCGGATGGTGGAGGGAGGGGACGAGTTGACTTCAGATTTGCTCACCCTGATGTTCATTAGGAATGTAGTCCTGAGCTTCGGTGTAAACCAGCAGAGAGGGCATGAAGAGAGGCTGATTCAGCTCAGTCTTCAGGTTGATGTAGTGGTAGCCTGCAGGGAGGGAGCACAGCCAAGAAAGAAATTAAGGAATGGAGCAACACGTTTGATCACTGTTGGGCAATAAAGCTGCAACCGGATGTGAATCAATGTCATACGCAGAGACTGCGCTAATTTTTTTTCACTGACCAGGTCTGACGGCAGATACGGGGAGGATCCGGTGTCCAATAAACTTGCCATTTTCTTCAAACACTGCGATCCTCAGTGAGGCCAGTGTAGGAAGGACCACCTAGTAGAGAGATATCCAACCAGAGATATAAAAAGACAGACCCGACTGGATGCCAGAAAACAACTTTTTTTTTTTTGGTGTGACCCAAAGTTACCTTATTAAACACGAACATTTCATCATCCCAAACTGGGTCCAGTGAGTTCCCATTAGAGGTTTTGGTTCTGTACTTCCTCTTTGTATCAGTAGGGAGACCGAACATGTCCACTTCCACGTAGGCGCCAACTTTTTTATCTGTCAGGAACTGGCCTGAGATCACCTGGTGGAGGTTTGATGGTTGAACGCATGCTTCATTACGATCCAAAGGTGTGTGACGAGCAAACTGCCACCTTTCCCGCCTTTACTGTACCTTGACTTTGACGGTATTGGCGACTATCCCGTCCACTCTGGTGTCCGTGAAAGGGTCAAAGTTCTTGTCCGTCCTCCTCATGAACTCGGGTTTCAGCAAGTAGCCGCTGCCCCCGTTGTATTCAAACACGCCCATGTTGAGCTGCATCGGCAGGTCTGGTAGGGGGGAACAGAGAGGTGTGGATTAATATTCAGATACATTCATTCAAACTCGCTGAGTTGGGTCTGTAATTCTTACGCTGATGACTGAGTCATTTAATCACTTTAATTATTTTTACTGGTTGTGAGGCAAAAAAATCAAAACACTGACCAAGGGTTTGGAAGTTTAGCGCCACCATCTGGCAGCCGACACTCCAGAAGAGCTGAGGCATGTAGTTGGAGCTGTCCACCCTGGTTCCTTTGGGGTAGATCCGACTCATTTGATTCTTGTTATACCTGTGGGACTACTGTCAAGAAGCAAACCCAGCATGTGGGGCCCACACAGCTATTACACAGTCATACATTGGAGACAGTCAATGAATCATTACTTTCCAAAAGTCAATAGTCTCCCCACAGTCAACAGGAGCCTCATTCAACACAATACACTAATAACAATATATAACTCAATTTGGTCATTGCCATTCCCTTTTTAACAAACCTGTTGCAAACAACCGTATGTGATTGTTGCTCCTGATAAAACTGCCCTTCTGAATGATAACTTATCTTATTAAAATTTCACATCTTTTAAAAATAAAATTTAGTAAATTACAGAGTTAAAAGTAAAGTTTAATTCACTGCTATGTCTGTATGAATGTATGTTTCATGTTGTGTTTGAAGCCTATAGGTTAAAAGTTGTTATTGTGTAGGAGAGTTGACCCAGCTAAATAAATGTTGAATAAATAAAGTTAAATAATAAATATATTTTAAATAAATTCTTCTTTTGTCTGCTCTCTTTTCGTCTTTAAACGTCATTTCAGAACAGACTTGACAGCCCAGGCAACTTTCAAGGATACTCCACAAACTCAGTAGGGAAGTTCTTCATAGTGTCCATTCCTTTAGTTTCCACGAAGGATGACATCTCAAAGAACCTCCTCCTCTCTGTTGGACAGGATGTTTCAATGTTAGGCAGTAACTAATAAGAAGAGAGCTAAAAACGGATAGCCCTGGATCTACACTGGCTCCATTCTTCTCAAACAAAGTTGTCTCCATCACTCCGACTTACTGTTGGCCACCTCAAAACTCTTGAATTTGACCGGTTCCACGTAGTTGACCAGAGTGGACATCTCCTCGGTGGCGTTCACCTCACTGCTGGCTGTGCCCTGGGGAGGGCAGACAGCAACAGTCAGTCAGTCAGTCAGTCAGTCAGTCAGTCAGTCAGTCAGCTGACCAGCCTGGGTCAGGTCCTGTCCTGCTGCAGTCGTCATACCTCATCAGAGTTTGGCTTTTTCAGATCCGTGGCCGGCTCGTCCTCCTCATCCTCCTCGCTCTCTCCTTCACCTCCTGGCAGGACATCACAGGAAAAACTTGTGTTCAACTTGGAGCCTAGCGGGCGACTCTTTCTAATCATAAATTCCTTTTGGCGTCACCCACCTATGGACTTGCGAGGCTCACAGTCTTTCATCATCCTCTCCGCCAGCTTCTCCTCGCCATTAGACAGGAGCTGACTGCCATCGCTTTCATTCAAAGGACAGTCTGCATAGATGCAGCAGCGAATGATGAGCGTTCATTTCCCACATATAGAAGAAGGTTTTTGTTTCAATGCAACTAAAAGTTGATCATGGTTTTATTTCTTTCAGGAAGTGAAGCATCAACCATCACCACTAACTGGACTGCACGGGTTGTACGCCTGCACTCAGACTCTACTGGATGTCTATGTTTACTGTCACGGCTCAGCTAATCAAAAAACTGACATTAGGCAAAACTAGTTTCAGAGTTTTGCCGAATGCCAGAACACAATGCCACAATTAAACACAGAGCAGGAAAAAAACAACAACGACGAATGACGGGAGTATTTAAAAAACAAAACAAACATTTTTTGGCAAACCTTAGAGTGGAAAAAAAGTTTTTTGTCAGCTTTAAAATGTTGCCCAATCCCGATTATTATCATCAAATATTTGCCTGAGAATCTTTGTGTTTCAAAAGGTTTGGCTGCATCAGACAAACAAATAGAAGTGATTTTGTTGTTTATTGTTAATAAGACAAAATAAGAAAACTCTTAAAGCCCTTGCACTGTGGATGTGTTGCATGGGACATCATCTTGTTGAAACATTGAGTTCTGAGCTGGATAGAACAGTGCTCATGCAGCATGAGGCTAAGTGTTGGTGACTGAACTAAAATGAACTCCACTTGGAGACTAAAGACTGATTATTACAATGCAGTAGATCACAAATGCATGAGGTGTCCAAAAACACTTTTTTTCCCAACACTGTGTTTTACTATACTACACCAATCAGAGGCTACTCGGCACATTGGATAATAACTTTATTTGTTGGCAAGAGCCTCATTATGGAGGCTCAAAATCATAAAATCTCTAATAAGAGTGCAGAGCACAACTGTTCTGGAAACGCAAAACATCCAGTGGAGTGCCAGGTCAATGTATGGAGCAGGTACACAACCTCACCTGCAGCCTCTCAGACACCTGCAGCCTGCACGCGAGTCTCAGCACTCACCGTGGTTGGGTGACGACTGCTCCTCCTGCTCCCTACGTCGGATGCTGCCGCCATTGGAGGGCCTGTGGTGGTGGTGCTTCTTCTTGTTTTTTATGAGGATCTTCCCCAGCAGCTCCTGTGGCGAGGGAAGCGGCTGTCCGGGTTCCAGCTGAAGCCAAACAGAAGACATAAAAGGTGAACTCAGTGGATGGTGACATTTTGGGACCGGGAAGAAAAAAAACAGCGCAAGGATTTAGCAAAACTGAAATGGCGTGCATGGTGAGAGCGGGGCGTCTGAATAGATCTTTCCTGATAATACTGCACAATTATCCAATTTCAATGTATTGAATCACCTTGATATTAAAGAAAACTTCATGTTCTTCAGAGGGATTCAGGCTACAGACACATGATTTTCTGTGGTTTTCATGTATTTATTCTGTGTGCGCGCACATGTTTGATGTGCATGCAAGATTCAGGTGGTCAAAAGTAGTTAATGAGAGTTTTTTATTTAATAGAATTAAAAAAGAAATCAGCATCATGAAGCACTTCAATGTATTTACAGCACGATAATTTTATTCATAGCATGACTGTAGAATGAAAACGTCTTAGGGTAAATCTC
The DNA here is from genome assembly GCF_046127955.1 of Nelusetta ayraudi. Lineage (NCBI taxonomy): Eukaryota > Metazoa > Chordata > Actinopteri > Tetraodontiformes > Monacanthidae > Nelusetta > Nelusetta ayraudi. The sequence goes on from NW_027466092.1 coordinate 9,169,981, forward strand.
CCTCAATGGGTAACTCTCCTGGAGGCTGGAAACATTGTTGGAAATAAACTCAATCAAAGTGAATTAAAGAGTGATTGTTTGCTGTGTGTGTGCTAGTATTTCACATATCAGCTGTGTGTGGGGCGCCAGTCTTACTGGATATTTCTCCAGTGGATCAATGAGCAGAGCATCACCAAAGATGGTCCTGCAGTACTCGGCCATTTTGGCCTGTTGCTTGGCTCTGTGGATAGGCAGATACACATCTGTTAGGTGTTTTGAATAAAAAAATCACAGCAACCAGCCAGACAGCACAGACAGAGAGGGACGTGACTTACGAATCGACGTGGTTTTCAAAGGACAGGATGAGGGGATATGGTGAGGTCTTGAAAGCACTCTCAGCTATCGCCTCAATCACTTCCTGCAGTCCAGGAAAGAATAAGAAGAGCTTTGTTGATAAAAATCTCCTGACATTTCCTAAGATTGCAAAGGGAGTTTTACATCAAAAGATGAAGTCATTTTACTATGGCATTTCTTCAAACCACAACACAACTTGAAGTGTTTAATTAGTGCCCAAGGACTTTTGATTTTCAGATTACTGGGTTGGTTTGTTTTTCATTTTTCCATACATAGAATTTTGTTTTTTTACAGTTCTAACTGCTTGAAGTTAAACTATCAAATTAGATAACTCACTTGATGCCTCAGCTGACCAACAAACTATGAAGCTAGATGTTAAAACTATTCCGTGATTACAGCCTTTGTTGCAGGAACTGATGCTCATGGCTCAGAAGACTTCCAGAAAAATGTCACGCAAAAGTTTGTAACAAGGCGGCAATTAACTCCAACAAGGACAGTAAAACTACAAGCTTAAGGAGCCACAATGTCACACGTGACAAATAAGATATTTAGTCCCAGCCGACCTTGAAGGAGATCTCAGTGGTCATGGTGAAACCGTGGGTGATGTACGGCTCCTCGTCCTGTGGTCGGCCCTTCCAACAGTCCAGTTCCACACAGCGGCAACCAGTTAGCAGCACCTGTCTGTACATCTCCACTGACGACAGGCCGGTCAGCTGACCCACTGTCGACAGGCAGAAAACAGAGATCAGTAAAAAATTAAGATCTATTAACCTTTTTTCTCTTTCATATCGACTGTTTTTTTTATTTATTTAAGTATTCATTTATTTATTTATTTATTTATTCATTTATTTAGACTGTTTCAGTCTCAACTGCAAACTCTCAGAGATGTTGAAAAGAGAGGAATTTTAATAGTTGTTTAAATTAATGGATTTGTGGGTGGAGGGATAGAGGATGGATGGATGGATGGATGGAGGGATAAATGGAGGGATGGATGAATGGGCTTGTGACAGGAGCAGGCGAATAACTTTACTACAGTGTGATCTTAGACAGATTTGCTTTCATCTTGTTGTACACACTCAGGGGTAGCAAACAAAATCTGTTCAAAAGGGGCAAGCCTGGAGATATGTCAGTGCACTTTATGACATCACAAAGGGGACACATATTTTAGCTAAAACTATCTGAAAACTGAAGTAAACAAACTAAGCAAAGAATGACCAGTGTAAAGAGAATTTTGGCTTTTTAAGCAATTAATACATTATCATAAAAAGTTGGGTTTTTCTCTGATCTTGTATTTTAATTCAATTGGTTTTTTTTTACCTGTGAGGTAAGTGTTGTGTGAAGAGTTGATGAAGTAGTGGGACAGCGGCTGGTTCATATCATCAATGATGTCCAGCCTCTCCGGGGGTACGATGGTGTTCTCCTCTCCCCCCAGATAGCGAGTGAACGCCTGCAGACTGATCTGGTCTGGAAGAAGACAAAGGACAGCCAGAGGCCTCAGCGTGGAAGAATTAATACGACTCACTCATCCAAGAATGTGTTTAGAGTAAACAGATCTTTAAAAAAAACGAAAAGAAACACACACTGGTGCACATAAGAATTATAACACAGACGTTTAAAAAAAGGGTTTTAAGTTTTAGGAGGGGAATCAAATACATGAACTCCTGAGTTAGGCTGCAGGGGATTTAAATGGCTGACCTGTAGGTTGAAAAGTGAAAGAGAGGAAGGAGCAAGATACACACGTGGAGCCACTCACCTCTGTCCAGCTGACTGGTGTTGGTCTCGTATTTCTCCATGATCTGTCGGACCTGCTCTCTTTTCAGCGGAGGGTAGAGAACCTCGTTCAGCCTGGAGTCTCGCTGCCTGCGGTTGATGAAGTCCATGAACTGGTCCAAAGAGATGAACGGCTTCCTCTTGGAGCCACTGGAGCAAAGAAAAAAGGACGTTCAGTGTTTGTATTGTTACTGCGGTGCCGTGAGATTGTTATGAGTCTGAATGTTCCCCGGGTCTCGTTATAAAAGAGTCCCGAGGTTTGAAAATTCCATCTAACAAGGGTCAACGCCATCGCCCAGGTGGAGCCTACGTACATTTCCTCAAAGATGCTTTGTATCTCGGGCCGGAGGCAGAGGCTGTCCAGGAATTTCTGGAAGGCTTCCCACGTGAAATCATCAGGCTTGAGTCCTTCAGACTGGAGGAGGAGAAGAGAGACAAATGAGCAGGGAAGAGGTGAAGGCAGAGGCCCGCGAGGCTCCAAACACTGGGCTTGGCCCTGGAGCAGCTTCCAGCCGACAGTGTCAGACTCCGGTTAAGCTCGTCTCACTGTGCTGACGCATGTGTTTCACCATCTCAGCAGCAGGAGGCGCCAGAACGCAACGATGGTGAGAGACAACTTGACAGGACTGTGAAAAACTAACGCTTTCAAAAAAAAACGGTGAATTCAAACTAAAACGCAAGGAAAGTTTGTACATACTTTTTCATTTTTTTGTAAACAGTAAATTTGAAAATTCATGCATGACAATTAAATTAAACTGCACTTGCATTAATATAAAACTTAAGGTAAAAAGCTTCTTTATACTGGTGTTTTAACCATAACTGAATTAAAAAGGTTTTGGTAATAACCTATGGTGCATATACTTTAGAATGGACAAACATCTAATATGATGAGACTAATTTGTTAAGCACTGCACATTGACCTTTCAGCGTTGACAGACTGAATGAAGCCTTGTTCCAGAGTTTAGTATTTAAATTTCAAGTTAAACAAAACCTCAGAAATCACAAAAAGATGATTGTTGGTCACAACGGCACTGCTCACACTGCGGGAGGCCTGCGGCCGTTTACAAAGGCAAAAATGTAAAGAATGCTCGACAAGACCTCAGGGTGAGAGGCCTGATGTTGTGACTCTTATCATGTACAAGCAGGGGAAGGCGCACTGTATGCTGAGCTGGCCCGGAGCCGCTAACTGCTTCGGACTGTTTACCCTGTTGTTGATGACGCCGCACTGCTCCAGAGCCATCTCCACTCTCTTCTTGTCTGAGAACATCTTGAGAATGCTGAAAGACAGAGACCCAGAATCAGCAGCGGGCAGGTCGCTTTCACACCAGACTCAACACAGGGGGGGAAGTGGAAGAGAGACAAAGCACAGGAAGGGAAAGAAGAAGTGGAAGAAGGGGGACTGGAGTCTGTGCAGAGGCTGAAAGAGGCTGGCGACGAGGCTGCGGAGTCTCACTTTTTCACGGGAATCTTGCCGTCCTGATTCACCTGCAGCTTCAGCTTTGTGTATCTGCAGCCACAAACAAAGTGTGGATTATCATCAATCTTTCACACGTCATTTTCCATACACACAAACACACACTGCTTACGCTTTGAGGAGTAAGATGTTCCGAGATGCATTCTGGGAAAGTATGTTTGTTGCCAGAGTGAACAGCTCATCTGTCCAAATCTGGAAAAACACACAAGCACAGCAGGAACGGCATGATAAAACAGGGCTGTCTGTCTAGTCAGATGATGTTACAGCAAGGTGATACAATTTGGTTATACAACATGCAGCACACACACACACACACACACACACACACACACACACACACACACACACACACACACACACACAGGAGCAGGGAGGAATTAATCCCCCTTTTACAGTTTCTAAACACATGCACATGGCTCTGTGTCAACATCGCAAAAGTCAGTAATCAGTGAGAGAGGGAACGAGGGAGGGAGGAAGGGAGTGGAGGATGGATGGAGGGGGAAAGATCTTCTGCCAGGAGGAGTAATATGAGCAGGTCATGGGGCGCCTGTGGCAGTTACCACGGTTACCTTGGCCGTGTCCTCCTGCATTGCCTGGAAGTTGAGGAAGGAGATGTTGACCAAGTCATTGCCGTGGACGATGGTGACCAGCTTCCCTTCCACATTATCGCCCTTGCCGAAGCCCAGCACCTCCCGCAGCTTCTGGTCCTGAAACACACACACACACACACACACACACACACACACGTTATTATTTCTTGAGGGTAATGAAGGTTTGTTAACTAGCTAGCTAGTTAGTTAGTTAGATAATCGTTCAGTTACATCAGTTTCAAACAACAATGAACATGTAGCCCTCTCCCAAACACAGTGAGTGTAACTCAAACGTACAAAAAAAAAAAAGACAGGTTAGTCCAGTTTACATAGTGTTATTGAGTGTTGTGATGGCTGACGGAACAAAGGATGCAACAGTACAGTAAGTTTAATAATTTCCTAATGCAGTTGCGGCTATGTCGTGGTTTCAGTGTGTGCGAGCAGAGTAAAGCAGAGTGGCGCAAGTATAAAACTGTACCATCTTTTTGATCATTTCTGTTAGCGCTTTACTGGCTCACTTGTGTCTCGTAACTAAAGTGGTGAGCGAAACTGTTTTAAGTCTGACATATGGGAGCGTTTCTGGTCACCTCGTGTGTAGAAATGAGACAGAAGAGGTGCTAGCCAGACTGCCGCAACGACGGCTCGACTGTTGCACGTGCTGCAATGCTGTGTAAAGAGCACCGGCCGGCTGCACTTTTCCCCCAAATATATTTATTTGTCTGTTTCATAGCCACAAAATACACATCGCGCTGTGCGTACTGCGCACCCTTTAACCAAAGTGTTCCGCGACATTTTGCTATCGCTACATCGCTGGCGCTGAGCGAGAACATGAGACGCGGCGTCTTCCCGCTCCGTTTTCCTCGTTCCGTCTCTTGAGGGCGGTAAGCATGATGCATGCGCCGCAGCGCCCTGATCTGATTAGCCCGACTCTTTCCTCCTCTTTGGATCTTTCGCCACCGCCAGCTCCCTCCCTCCCTCTCTCACTCACTCTCTCTGTGTAACACTCTCTCTATCAATTTGGCGTCCTCTCCATCACCCACCCCACCCCCATCCGCTGTTGGTCTTTCCTCTAAATAAATGATCACGGACGCCTGTTTATCAAGAAGTCTTCGGGCTGGGGCAGTGCACAGGATGTGCACACATGGTCAATAAGCAGAGAGGAGGGGAAAAAACTTTAAGGCGTCATTAAACATTGAACATGTCTCCACGTGAAGTGCATGTTGTGCCGAGAGCGTCCGCACATGCGGCGCAATTAGCAAGTTTCCTTTGGATTTACTTCCAGCGAAGACATGGCTCCCGTGCTACCGAATGCACATAAAGTGCAGCAGGCACTGAGGTCTGGTCGCCACTAACTCATGTGGAATATATCATATCACAGGGGAGATTTATTATTCTAGGTTTGCTGGCGCTGGAGCCGAACGCACTGTATTTTTACACCACGCAGCAAAAACTATGCGAAACTCAAGTGATCGTTGCTATAATTAAAACAAAAACAATTAACTTTGGGCAAATGAGCATTCTGACAGATTCTAAAGAGTTTTATAACATGATCTATAATACATGCGTTAACCTGCCAGGTCTCACTCTGACTATGTCAAAAAAACTCTATCCTTTGCTTATCGGAAGGTGCGAGCTGAAACACACTTGACTCTCCCAGGTGAGTGAACTAGGGATGCAAATTATCAGTTAATTCATTAATCGTTAGTTGATTGACCATAATGATTAATTGATAAGCGGCGATTTTTCCTGAGAACCTAAATTTCACAATGAAAAATGTGCAAGGAACACATTATTTAACCTTTAAATAATGTTGAGGGTCCATTTAATCAATGAAATTCTTAATCGATAGTCGATTAATTGTTAACATCCCTAAAGTGAACACACCCCAGCTAGGCTCCACCTTCTTAACCTGCCTACCAGTGAAGCGCCTTCAGTGCAAGGTTATAAACATGCTGCTTTCTATAGACCTCCAAAGGGTAAATCACCACTCACTGGATTCCAGGATGAAAACTGATGACGAAACTGTTCATGTATCTTTTAATGGCAACATTATCTCCCGCACAGCAGACATAAAACACACCCTAAATGTCACTTCAATGCAACTTACAGTATGTCACTCTAAATGCTTATTGAACAAAAGGAATTAATATTCAGCGATGTTGTATAATGGATCTAATAATGTGTCTGTTTGGCAAGCCTGCACAGGCGCTACTCTACTGGGAGAGTTTTGAGAGACGTCTTATTGTCCCTGTTGGCTGGACGGAGGCTTCGTCAATGACTTCCTCACCAACAGTCGCTGGTTATATCACTTCCTGTCTGAGGGCCAATCTGTTCGCAGACTCATTAGCGCTCCGCCACCTTTGCACCATCAGCGATAGGACGAGGCACACACACACACACACACACACACACACACACACACACACACACACACACACACACACACACACGCACACACACACAGGCACACACACACAGGCACACACTCAGGCACACACTCAGGCACACACACGCTTTATGAGGACAGTTGCAATTGAGCATCAATTCTTCTGGTCAAAGGGTGAAGTCGACAACAGCAGGAGGTGCAAGATCCTCCCTGACACACACACACAGAGACACACGTTTGTCTCTCTATCTATCAAGCCCATCACAAGCCATAACTACAATAATCTTTGCCATAACCTGACCTCAGTTCATACTGAGGGGCAGATCCTCAAAGAAGGGCGCGCAGCGCTAAAATGCGCTGCAATCTGCGCCACAGATGCGGGTATCCACAAAGGTTTTTGCGCTAATGACATGCAGGCGCAAACACGCCCACAATTGCGGCACCTGAAACGGGTGCGAATGCTGCGGTCTGGCAACCTGAGAGCAGTTTGCGCCAAAGGTTGTTGGTGAGTGCATTTGGTTTGTGTTCATGGATGCACGGAAAAGAACAAAACTTCTTTGGGTAGCCGGCTCAATGTCATCCTTTATATCCTCCAGCAAGGCAAGAATTGTGTGTATCGGCAACCTGTATCTCTTTAAAATGTCCCGTTCTCGGAGGTCAAACAGCGAAACTCTGCGAGGATAAACGCGCTCCTGTGCTCCTGGCATTGCGATGCCTCCTCCGTCTACCAGACTGCTGCCATAATGGAAAGAAAGTCAAGACGCAAGACGCGTTAGTCACCAACACCTGAGTACCATTTGTATTTTTCATAGCCTATCTAAAATATTGGCATATATACTGTTAGTCTATGCCTATCTATATATAAGATTTGGGGAGCCATATATGTATTTCAGGCTTTTCAGAGAGCAAAGTTTCACTCAGAAGCCAGAAACACGTTGACAGACAGAAGCTGCACCTGGTTTTGGCTGGCGGTGTTTGCGTCTGTCAAAGTGCGCACGGACACGAGCGCAAACTCTTTCTGGATCTGCCGCTGTTTGAATGAGGCATATTTGCATAGAAGGGGGCGTGTCCTTTTGCGTGTAATGACTCATTTAAATACATTCAAATGAGTCTGGCGCAGCCCTGCCGCTACCTGCGCCTTGGCGCATTTACCGCCGGTTTTCACGCTTGCGTCCCCTCTGTGGATCGGAATCACCGTTTTTGGCGCCATTTACACGGATTTTCTGCCGCAAAAGCCTCACAATCGCTTTGTGGATCTGGCCCTGTGTCTCTAAACCCTCATCCAACAATGTGATGATAAAGTTGTGAGGGAAAGTGAGGAACCACCCACGCCCAAAACTCACCCAGGTGGTTAGAAGCACAGTGCTGCACACACACACACACACACACACACACACACACACACACACACACACACACACACACACACACACACACACACACACACACACACACACACACACACACACACACACCTTTGGTTGTTTAGCAAATTTTCCTGTTCTGGTATCCCGGACGGTGCTCATGTCCAGGATCTCAACCTCCTGCAAGACAGAAACATTTCAGTCAGTTCAGGTGAGTTAACAGAAGAAGTTAACAGAAGAACAGGATTAGTGTAGAATTCTACAGTGTTGTGTAATTGTACAGTAGAATTGTCAGGGAACAGCAGCAGAGGAGACCACTGATCTCATCTTGGGAAAGTTATGCATACATTCTTTTTTTTATTTTTTAACCACACTGTGGCGTTCAAGGGACGAGTTGATGCACCTCTTTTTGTCCAGATAAAATATGTGAAAGTCGTCACAATGGGGGTGGGGTTAAGACCTTTAAATAGAACTCAGCAAATATGAAAGCTGCTTTTACAGACCCCATATTATATCCTTTTTCATTTCCGTTTTTCCTCTGGACTCCAGTGGAAGAGCACTGCATTATGCATTTTCCAAAAAATTCAAAAAATTGTTTTCAGAAAAGATTTAGCCCTTTTTTTAGACTGCTGCAGAAAAACTTTCAGTGCATCCTCACTCGGTAACAACAGAGATGAAAGTCACAAACATTATACGTATTATCATTATTATACATTATACATTTTAGGGTGTCCGTGTGGTGGTACGGAGCAGAGCTTTAGGCTCCCGGACGGCTATGAAAGCATTTATTTAAAAGGCAAATCTATGAAAGGATTTGTGTATGTCTAGAACAGGCAGGGACGCTGATGAGGAGCATGACTGCTGCTTCTTTTTAAATCGATGACGAAAGAAAAGGTGGAAAACTGTGACGACTTAAAAGATCATCTCCCCGGGCTGCCACGTTGCGCTCCATCTCTACGTTCTCTCCTCCTCCATCCATTGCATTCCCTCCTTATCTCTCTATGCATCGCTCCCCACCGCCCCTCCAGCTAGGACACAGGGCTGCTGGGCACCAGTGGGCAGGCGGGCAGATGGAGAGTGGGCGAAAAGGTGATGTTTGGGACGACCTCTGTGACAACGGAAGGGATGCGTCACCCGAGTGGCTTTGCATGCCGGATGCAAGATGAAAAAAAGTCACAAATACACACACACACACACACACACACACACAGACTGATTGCAGAGGGAGAGGCATGTTGTGCAGCAGGGAGACAGGAGATGTTGTGGGAGTGCTGATGAAGTCAGAGATAAAAAATGGGCGGGATGGAGCGGAGGGGGGGGAGGGGGGGGGGGGGGGGTTGTCATAAACCTTCCCATAAACACTGAGAACGGCCGAGTGTAAATATTTGTTTAGGCCTCCACTTGCTCGCCCACCCTCCAACGCTCCAACTCCCCAACCTTCCGCCCCCAACTTCTTCGGACTCCGTCTGCTTCACTCAGCTCAACGTTTTATTTTTTCCCCCCCTCTTTGATCATCATCACCATGTTTGCTTTTGCTGCATCTTGGTGCATCGGAAGAAAGTACGCCTCTCGAAAGTTAGCTTCTTTTTAAAGAACACAGATTAAAAGAGCATCGAGCTTGCGACTTCCTGTTATTCCACAGCCTTTACACATCTGATTGATCAGTTTTCCGTCAGTCTTCCAAAAACAACCAGGTCCCCGTGGCTGGCTTGTGTACTGGAACTCCTGCTCCGCTGATTTCTCCACTCATGACTCAGCTCCTGCCGTGATGACATTACTACAGCCCGCTCTACGCTCCTCTGGGGCTGGTCACTAAGGTCAGGAGTGTTGTGGACCAATCGAATTAAACCCTGTGTCAAACTTTGTCCCCTGACTGGCCTGTGGAGAATTGCTTGCTTCCTCGGGGGACTAAAGCGCTTCTGGGTCTGTAGGACACACACTTTCACGCTCACACACACACACACACACACACACACACACACACACACACACACACACACACACACACACACACACACCCTCCTCCCATAGGCCGTGGTTTCATTCTGCCACCGTCGTGGTGGCTCTTGGGAGACTCTCACGGTAATGAGACTGTCGGACTTTGACGTAAACGCCGGAGAGTGAAGTCAAACTCCCGTTTAAACGAATACACACAAAGTGCAGCAAGAAGGAGGACAACTCCTCGACAGGGCAGGCCCCGACTTGTGAAACATCCTGACCTGTTGAGCAAGACGGGCTTGTGTGTGTGTGTGTGTGTGTGTGTGTGTGTGTGTGTGTGTGTGTGTGTGTGTGTGTGTGTGTGTGTAGGAGTGAGTGAGTGAGTGAGCGTGAATACGAAAGAAAAACTCCTGTAGGTCAGGACAGCGAACATGCATGTGACACAGGAGCTTGTGCTCCAAACACGTCGGTACAGTCACAGGAAGTGCGGGTCTGTGTGAGCTTTCTGCTCACTGTGTCGAACCCGGGGCTCGCGGCGTGCCAAGCATGTGTACGTGTGAAGGGCCAGTCGGTTTCTGAGTGAGAGAGAGTGAGAGAGAGAGAGAGAGAGAGACAGAGGGAGTGAGAGAGAGAGCACATTCCTAACATATTCCAGCCTTCTGCTCAGTTAGCATGTGTGTATCTGTGCGCTCAGTGTGTAATATTTAGCCAGTCATGGCAGCCGCGGTGCTCCATTCATCTCGCAGCGCTAAGCCCAAACACAGCCCCAATCCATTTATCACTCGGGCCCCAGCTGCGGCCTTGTTATTGCTCCAGAGGAGTCCAGACGAGCGTTTTCCAGGAGTCCAGTCGTGATGAAGTGCCACAATTTCCTTTAATGTACTGTTTTTGGTGGAGCGAACAACTTCACCCCGTCCTCTGCCACGTGTTCCGCGGCCTGGCTTAGTCACTAACTCACTCACTCACTCACTCACTCTCTCTCTCCGCTGTCGGTTCATAGTGTGTCTGCTTTGGCACAACTCTTTCTAGCAAGCAGGCACCTGGCCCTCTGAGTCAAGAAGAAGCTCTCAGCCCCTCTGTTGGGAGCTGCTGAATGCCTCTGTCTGAGATCCACTGTCGAGATGAGCATCATTAATGTCAGTGAACGACTGAAGGTAGCATTACAACTACATTACATTTTGGGAAATTAATCTAATGAAGAAAATTTTCAGAGCAAGCCACTCAAAAACACATAACCGCCTCATTTTGTGACTTAAATTGTCAGAAGCGACTAGTAAAGGAAAACCTAGTAGTGGAGGTTGGAGCATCAAAGTGACACAAGACCCCAGTTGAAATAGCATCACTGGGCCCTCCAGTGTTTAATGTAATTATTCTCAAAATGCCAACCAGTTCTGATAAAATTGTCTTCTAGTAGTATTTACAAATCGCTTGAGCTTCAGCATCAGCAGCAGCTCGAAGCCGCTTCCTCTCCACCTCCTTCGTGTCCTTGCTGCAGAGATAGCAGCAGATGCTTCCTAGTTTTGTCACCTCGAAAAGGAAGCAGACTGATAACGTTCTCTTCACCATGTTCAGCAAGGCGGAGGAGCGAGAGTTCAGACGTGAAACTTGAGACGTCAGCTGCTGAGCAGGATTATGTCAGCAGGTGCTTTTAATTGTTTTTTTCTTCTCAGTCGTAGATGTGAGCTGAACAATTGCCAACAGCAGCCTTAACACATCGGCAAATGTTGGAGAGCCTGCGTTGCGTTTTGCAAGGCAGCAGAAATATACTCTTCTCAAAATGTTGCCATAAGTGATTTCTTAGTGGTGGCTAAACTTTAGCAGTGCAAAGCTGCAGCTACACACTGGAGGGCTGCGTCCAACAATAGTTAAAAGGTACGATCTATATTTAGACACAGGACAAAAGAACAGTCAATGTTAACATAATCTGATAAGTCTTTTGGGCTCTTATTGTCTTCCTTCCTTCACTCTCTCGATTGGCCTTTCCACTTCCCCTCCTCCTTCAACCCTGCCACTCCAAGCTCACTCATTTTCTTAAGATTAGAAAAATATGAAAAAGGCAGCCAAACAATTGGAGCGCCACTCCTTTCCTGCGACACGCCTCTGAAAGATCACCGCCGGCCCCGAGCGGCCAATCGCGGCTCCTATCAAATGGTGACGGCACAATGGGAAACCGATCCTCCCGAAAACACATGTGCGTGCGCGCTGCGCGAGGGCCGTGACAACATGCGGTTCCTCGCACGAAAGCTGGCTGCGAGCCAGGCGGCCAGTTGTTTCAAAGAGATGAGGGGAAGGAAAAAAAAGGGAGAATTTAACATGCAGAGGAAGAGCAGAGAGGTTGATGGTGGTTGCAAGAGGCGTTTGGAGAGAAGGATGAGAGGGAGACTCAATACTCGTGTGAAGCATGGGAGAGCTCTGCAGTCATCGCTGCATCACCTCATAATCTTCCCTGTGTATATCCACAAGGCAGAACGTTCTGCCTTTTTTCTCTCTCCCGCTCTCACGGTCTGACTTTCCTCACCACTTGGTCATTTCAAACTTTTCTGGACTGTAAAAGGCAAAACTTGGGGTGATTTATAGCCCGCGATATATCAGAATCGGTACAGAAGAAGGGAAGGAACCAAACCACCAAGAGGGAGAGCTGGGAAGTAAGAGACGCAATAAAACATGAAAGAGAAATGAAGAACCGACACACACGGAGGGGACAGCGTCGTTATTTATAAAAGGGAAAAGCCAAAGACAATCTGGACGTCAATAAAAGGAACGCGCACATAAACAACGCGGCCTTGGACTAAATGTCTCGCAGGGAAAATAAATAAAAAGGCCCGATGGGGACGAATGCAAACGGGCGGGACAAATTTGAGAAAGTCGGGCTGATTGTAAATCTTTTTACGAGGCGCAAACACTCGGAGATCAGTGTGGGTGAACTCACGAGAGCACAACCCAGGGTGCAGGCGCATAAAAGGCGAGCAGGGAGGCAGATGATGAGGAGTTGAATGCAAGCAGCCAGGTGAAGAGAGCTTCTCTGGACATTTTTGAATGTCCATTTATTTTGACTGTGAAACTGGTGAGAATGTGTTTAAGATGTTGTTGTGTGTTCTAGTCCATACCCTATGCTCTACTAAAATGTACCAGGTTCAATAACATACTTTTAAAAGCATAATCTATTATATTGTCTGAGATCTGTTGAATGGAATTTGGTGCTTTCAAACTTTAGCTTGGCCACGTTACAAACACTTGATGGCCTCAGCAGTCTGCAATTTTTGAAACACGTTCCAAAAGAGCAAGTTAATGTTCGCAAGTTCAACTATTATGACAAATAGTTCGCCCTGCAAGTTGAATCAATGTTTGGTATTGTCCAAGGTGGATACTAAACACGCCTGGGAATAAATAATGGCTCAACGGCTATTTAACTGCATTGCTTGCAAGGTCTTGAGGGACAATATCAGGGATTTCAGTTAGACAAAGGTGGACAAAAATAGTTAGATTGGAATGTCTCACTCTGCCTTCATTTTACAGATCCAGAACCCAATCTGTAATAAACTGGAATTAACCCTGCAAGCTTGTTTTTTAAGTTGCTCAAATACAAAGGTCAGTGTGCATGCGCGCGCACACACACCCACACACACACACCCACAAAAAAAAAGGTGGAAGTTTGAACTGACGTAACAAACTTGCACACAAAAACGTTCTGGAGGAAGCATCTGCTCGGACAAAATAATTGATATTGTCAAGTGTCTTTCTCCCTCACATACACTCACACGCATGTGTATGTATGTGTGTGTTTCTGCATGGCAGTTCTATGGCAAAATGAGGACATATCTGCTATGTGCACTCTAAGATAATGTCAACAGTAAATGAGACAGAAGAGAAACGTGGAGGAAGCTGACAAACTATCAACTGTCATAACCAACTTCCCCTGCTAAATGCGAGCAGGGTTACGTGTGTGTGTGCGTGTGTGTGTGTGTGTGTGTGTGTGTGTGTGTGTGACCTCATGTGTATTATGGAAACCCCTTATTCAAAGTTAATTCCTCACGGATGTTTGACTTCAGCCAGAGATAATCTCTATTAGATCGCCGCTTTCACCTGCCAACAATCATTTTAATAACTCAGGGGCGGCTCGTGTACACACACACACAAATTACAGCTTTGGTATAATGCAACTGTAGGGAGAAAGGTGTGTCTTAAACAGAAGAGCATTAAATATATGAACATAGATAATATACATTTAATAATAATAAAAAAATCCTGCTAATTTAGTCAGTTTTAGATACATGCGTTTGGAAAACAATATTTCTGCTTCAATGATAAGTGGCCTCTGAGTGCCTGCGATCTAGTAACAAATACAAAAACTGATGTCTGTCCATAACTTGCAAGAAATCAGCAAAATCTCTCTCTGGTTAAAAGGCCATATAACTTATTCAACGGTTACAGCCACTGGGTTTGGTCCATGCAACCCCTCCCCCAAAAGACAATGTAGAGTTCCTAACTGGCCAACAGTGCATGTCTTTCCAATGTGGGGGGAAGCCAGAGTCAAACCCACCACAACATGCAAATCTGGCCCTGGGTCAGAATCGAACCCACAAAGTTCTGGCCATGAGGCTACAGTGCAAATCACTGCACCACCATGTCAGCAATTTTAATGGTATTATCTTTTTTTCTGATATTATTTGATATTATTTCATACCAGCCGAATTGTTGAACAAACAATACCAACATTGGCCAACAATAACGTAAGGGAGACATTCAGTGCAACAAAAACTTTCACCAAAAGTGATGTTCCAACACATTTCTCACTCATCCAACAATGCTGGAAGACAGACCAGAGAGAGAACAACCACTGAAAACTGCATAAAAATCAGCCCCGTTTATTAAAACACACTGCTTTCATGCATACGCTATGGAGAAGGACAACAAAGACGCACCGACACTCTGCAACACTTTGTAGTTCATCAACCCAAGAACAATATTTTGAACAATCATTTTGTGATACATTGTCTTTTAGGAGAGAAAATCTTGTTTTTTATGCTCGTTGCACTACAAGATTTGGTATCAACATCAAGTTACCATAATACAGTGCCAGTACTGCCAATATCAATACTTTGTAATTAAGGTGAACAGGTCAAAAACAGGTCAAAAAATTATAGAAATCAATATATATAAATATAATATCTAGACACAAATCTAAAGCATCGATCTCATTACACGAATAATGTAATCAATACCAATAGCAACATTGATATTGATTATTTTCATAAATATTGATATTTGGATCAATGTGCCCACCGGTATTTTAGGCCGCACACCTCACTGATCTAGGACTGTATAACTGTTGGTTGCCTGCCAGGCACACACTCCAGAACACACCTGATCAGCCTGGGGACACAGTGGTGACATATTCCATCAGCCCAGCCAGCTGGACGGTGAAAACGGCACAGCTGACATTTCACCTGTTACACGTCAACTAATCGTAAAACTCATTTCGAGACATCAATTTTCAAAACCTTTTAGAAACAGATGAGCAGTACTGTGTACCTGATTAAACATGATGAATGCAATCACGGAGATGAGTAACACTTGGTTTGACTGTGCCTTCCAGATTTGTACCTCCTCTAAATCTGCCAATTAAGGGGGGGGGGGGGGGGGGTTAATGAGTTTGCGCTTCTTCCAACTTCTTTTCATTCTTCTTTTGTTATTGAAACTAAAGCATCCATTCAGTCAATCTGTTCAGTGTACATGAAATCAATTTTGAAGCATTACAGATTGAATTAGAGTTCCCTGCAGGCAGATCCATAATGGTCGGCATGCCCTGTACACCTCGGAGAGAAGGCAGGAGGGAAGAAACGACTGGAGTGAGAGCAGGAAGAGGAATTTTTTTTGGGGGGAGAGTGGAAATGTGGAGGAGGAGGGTGCAAGAAGGGGCAACGCAATTCCCCAAAAACACCCATCCCCGCGCGGGTCTGACTAACTTCCTGCCCACTTTCCCACGGCAAGACGTTGACCACAGGGGAGATTAGAAGTGTTGTGACAAGAAATTTGGCTCTAAGTGGAAAGGCACCCTGGAAGAAACTGCAGTGATGAGGCGAGTGGGGGCGAGGAGGGGAGACGGATCGAGCATCAGCGAGAGGGTGAGGTGGACGGCAGGCAGAAAGGATGGAAACCAGGCAGGAAATGCCGTCTTTGGGTCAGCGATAGAGGAGCCTTAGCCTAGTCCCTCTGACACCGAGCAGCTGCCTCCTCCCCGAGGCAGAGAGACACAGGCAAGACGAATGGAAACTGGATTAGCAGTGTGGACACAAGGGCAAACTTCAACTGCCAAAGTGATAATGAGAAGATAGTCAAGGTAACACAGGGCAAAAGAGAGGATTATTCACTGCACTGCTCCTTGTTGTGACAGGTGGGGCAGCACCTTGTCAGGTTGGGGCTAAACAGCCCTAAATCTCACAGTCCATTTCAACCGCTGGATGACAGCATTCACTGACGGGGCCATCCAATAGTAAATGCTCGTTAACATGACAGCACCTCCAATGACGTCTCTTCTGGATGGTGGAAAGTTTCTATTGTGTTTCTTCAGGTTGATGAGTTGCCACCCACGATTCAGTCAGGCAGCTGAGCGATTTAAGAGACGGTTCAGCAGGCAAGCTGTCGACACTCTGCGACAAAGCTGTGGACTATTGGTGTCACTGACCTTTTTGTCAAATGTGCAAATAAGTACATGTATAGCAGTATTTTATTTACATTTCAAAGCAGTCTCATCTCACTGCTTAGTACTTTGTGCCACTTCCCCAGAAAGGAGAAAAGCACATCTGTTCCTTTTCTTCTTTTTTTTTTGCAATTGTTGCTTGTTCCACTTTTTAGATAACATGTACTAAAACATGAAGAGCTGGAAGTCAGCCCTTAGTGATGTCACAAAGAGCACTGGAGCCTCTCCCAGGTTGGCGACAGCCCCTCCTCACTCTGAAACTACATCATGGCCGCCTTGTTTTTCCTCCCTGTGAAGCTTTTAAGTGAGGTCAAAACATTGCACTTGGTAGAGTCACTTCAAGTGGCCACAACAGAGAACAAACCAGACCTACTAACAGCTGCGGTTAAGAAAGAATTGCAGAGGTCCCACTAATGTGAGAAAACTACTATTTCAGCAAGCAATATTTTATCTTTTATCTTGCTTGATGTCGGGGAATCCATATGTGATGTGGCTTTGTAATGATGCTCTTTGTGCTTGAACCAGTTTGCCACCACTGGTCTGTATTTCTGGAAGAGGCTCTCTTCTCCTCACAAGAACAAAAGAAGGCAGACGAGGGACTCAAGCTGAACAATCAGAAGTTGGCTGTTGCAGAAGACGTAGTACGACTTTGGACGTGCACGTTGCTCTTGTGCAATCCTCAACCACTGGCATGCACTCTGGGTTCAGCCCCAGCCTGGTTTGACCCACCAAACAGCTCTAAGAATACGCATTGGTGAGTTGGTTTCCAAACCGAGTACCATGGACAGCTGGAGGTCTTCCAGTGAGGTTGACAAATGAAACAGTCACCGTCACGTCTATACTTTTCTCCCTGTGGACGGGCAGCCATTAAAAAAAAATGAAAATACACGTAAAAACACTCTAGCACTGAAAGTGGGTGTCTCCACTTCATCACACGGAGTCCAGTGGTCTCAAGCACGTGTCGTCTAAACTCAGGCAGGACATAAATGCCTAAAAGTTTGGAAACCAATGAAATGTGTGCAGTTTAATTGGAGCAGCAGTTTGGGCCAGACCTGTGTTTGGACAAGCAGAGAGGGAGAAAATATCCCCAAAGGTGTCGGCTCAAACTGCATCAACTACATTACGCTGAAATTTGGCAAAGGCCAACGCATGTTACCGAGCCTTTCCGTCACTGTTGAAATATTTTCCTTAAAGTTTGACCCCTGTCTGCCTCGCTTGAGTTGTACAGTAATAACTACTATATCACAAATGAAGCCAAGCTTCGGCTAGGAGGAGTGAGGTCTTTTTAAGAAAAGTGCATAAGTGATCATATTTATGACACTCTCATCTGAACTCGCCCCAAAAGTATTTAAATCCTCCTGAGCTGGACGCTCCAAAGGCCAGCAAGAGAATGAAAGAGAAAGAATAACAGTGGGTGTGCCTACCTCCTTTCAATGGCCAACCACAGTGTGTGTGTGTGTGTGTGTGTGTGTGTGTGTGTGTGCGTGTCAGTCAGCAACAGTTGGTTATCACAGCTGACTCAAGCATGGTGGGAAATTCTGGTCCCTAATGCACACCAGAATTCCCTTGAAGCCAAACTAATGCTGACATAAAGAAAATAGGAGGAAAGGAAAGGAAAGGATGATAACAGAGCTGAGAGATGACGCCGGGGACAGCGAGCTTCTGCTGACCTGACAGCAGCAGGATGAGAAAGAGAGGCGTTGCTCGTCAGGCAGGAGAAAGATAAGTTAAATGGTGGAAAAAAGGTTAAAAACTAAAAAAAAGGAAATAATAATGTAGGGAAAAGTTAAAGCGAGCGCAGGGGAGGAAGCTGACACAGTGCAGATGGAGACAAATGGAGAGAAAGGAAACGGAGAAAAGACCTGCGGGCAGATGGATAGATAGACATGTGGATGAATATACAAAAGGAGGAAGAGGGGTGCGAGCTCGATAAATCAGACCGAGTGAGGCGAGAAAAGAGGGGAAGAGGGAGGCAGAAGATTCAAACAAGCCGAAGACTAATGAGTGAATGTGCCTCTGCGAACGGACAGCAGGGGAAATGAGACACATTCACGTGGCTCTCTTGTGCTGTGTGGACATCAAGTATGTTTATATGCCTTGTTCTTCTACTTGAGCTGGATCCACTGATGCTCTCACCTCTACTTGTGGCAAGAGTGCAGATCCTGGCCCCTCCACACACTTCCTGTCATTCTCTGGGAGCATCGCTGTCACTTGGGCTTATCGACAGATTATCTCGACACTCAGGCTGTGTTTATTCTTTTCTAATATTGCAACCAAGGAAAGAAAATGTGTCTTTGAAAAGAGCACTTGTTCTGAGCCCCTTGAAGTGAACTGCAGAGTCAAAGGTGCTTCTGTGCCTCCAACTGTACCAAGAACACATCAATAAGAACTTTGTGACATCACAAAGGGCACCGTTACTCCTCCCAGGTTAGCGTCAGTTCCTGCCGTTTGAGACCGCCCCTTGTTTGCCGGTAGTTTTGTCCCCTTCCAAACACGTGAAAGGTACAAAAAAAGAGAATCAAAGGTGTAGTTTTGGTAACCGACGGCAAACAAAGGAATAAATATGCTTTATTCTGAAGGTCTGTCAAGGTTCTCAGACAATTAATCATGCAGAGCTGCTCCACTATTAGCTAGATGTAACAACAACAGACTGAACATTGGGGTAATATGTAACCTCGAGACCTTTTAGGCTCAAAACTGATCTTGTTCACGACGAGGAAAAGGCCGGAGCCCGTTGGAAATGCATCGTCTGACATCTTTAGTCGCGAAAGCAGAGCAAGCCAAAATAAAATCCACACTGGAGAGCAAATATTTCGGGTACCTCTATTCAGAGAAAATGAGTTCCATCTACAATACCCTCGCCGTCCATGCATTTAACTGCTCTCATTAATAATAGCTGGATATCTGTGTTGAAGTGTCCTCTTTCTGTTCAGCTCTGGTTCAATAATCTCCAGGGGAGCCCTGACGCTGAATTAAAGCTTCTCTCCGAAGTCGCCGCCGCTCTGCCGCTGCTTTGCAACAGGAGTTCTGTAAAGTCACAGTCTAAATCCAGATACTCAGCTGTGCTTATTCTCACAGTGAAGAGGTTCCCCCGCAAGTTTGTAGTTCGAACGACTTCCAGGAAATGGAGTTTAACAACAGGGCAGCGATGACGGGGTAAATATTTGTTCATAAAACCTTTAAAGTGGACAATGTTGAATGGTCTGAAATAGAAAAAGAACTACAAAAGCTGTGTTGCTACAGTACCAACTCTCTTGAGTTCACCCAGGTGGTCCAGATTTTGTGGTTCTCATAATTTATGGTATCTGTGGCCCACAGTGAGCAGTGTTCCCTCTCTAGAAGTTAGCACCAAAAAAAAAAAAGCAACCACAGTCCAGCTGGGCAGCAAGGCTGGATTGCGGTTGCGTCGACGAAAACAAAGACAAAAAGCAGAACCTAAGTAAGCAATGTAAGAAAAGGGCAAACACTGTGGCATGATAGGCAAATGCGACAACACTGGCACTCCTTTCTCAGAGAGCAGCAGCAGGAGTTCCCTCAACTAAAGTGGGGATTGTACTTCAGAGACAAAAATCTGACTCAACGCCATCTGCATCAGTTATTTGCATGGCTAGATCTAAGTATGCAAACCATTACATTTTAAGATCTGTTTATGCAAACACATTAACTTTACAACTAGTGTGACAGTATTTTATTCTTTTTCCAGATTCCTTCTTTGCGGCAGATGTCTGCAGCCAATCAGTTTTTTGTTGTTTGCTTATGGGGGTGAATTTCTGAGTAAATGTTATGCGTCTTAATCCCAGTCTTGATTATGTTTGAGATGCAGCGTTTCAGTGCATTAGTATCAATGCACAACTTTGCACAGCGGCTGAATCACTTAGATTTCAGCTCTAAAATCTTTCTTAACATTTTCAACCAGTCTTAAAAACCAAGGGATTTGCTAACCAAAAAGAATGGCTTCTGCCAAAGTGATTAGCATGGATGCTGCAGTAGCAGTAATTTTATCAGACATTGCAATGGAGCTGAATGATATTCCTGGCAGACCCCATTGTTTTGTTTCACTCCTAAATGGCTTTGGCAAGATTTCCATTGACTCCCATGGTGCACAGGGTGGTACCTTAAGGCTAATGTCGAATCTTTTGTTTCCAAATGCTTTCAATAGGCTCTTTACCAGATAAGTACCAGGAAAATATGGGGGATAAATTCAAACAGATCAGGAAACATTCCATCTCCGTAGCCTTCAATATAATTAGCATCCAATTTCTGATTAATAAATGCGTCACAATGGTGCATGCATCGATTACGTAATTTATTGACAATTTAATCATTTCAGAATATGCATAACAGATACCACTGAGGCCAAATGCATGCTAAGGAAATTACATCAAATCCATTAGGTTAACTTAAACTCGGGGATGTGATTCTGCAAAGCATGTACTTTAGGATCAGAACAGGGATCCACAAGTTCAACTTAATGCACCTAAAAAGTAGCTGTCGCATTTCGACACACGGGATTCGGATTCTTCCCTAAACAGTGTCACGGCTGCACCTGAGGCGACAAACGACCTATTATCTCAACAGACAGGCGCATGTGCGGTGACGGGCGAAGCATTAGGAGGCATTCAAAAGCATGAACACATGCTGACATGCACAGACATGCGGGCTGATACGCGCCTTGGCCCAGATATCTATAAACGCACAGGCACACGTGTGTATATATAGAGCATGGTAAGAACAGTGTTAATGTCGTCCATCAACAGGTCATTCCATAGATGCCTTTTGGATAAATAGACAGCCAGAAATAAAAATGGGCAAAGCATTTGTGTCGGAGAGCAGGACAAAAACAAGGAGGGAGGGGAGACAGGGACGAGTTAATTGAGCTGTTTTGAAACGTCATTTGATCCAACAAGCCTCACACTAAATCTTCTGGCCACAACTGATAGAGAATATGAACATGAAGCAAATCCAGCGTCTCATCAACCAACTGTTTCTGTTTAGTGATACTCATTTAGTCACTAGTTGAACCGTATGTATATTAAAAATCATTTTCTTTGCCAGATGGATATACATAACCTAAAAGTAGCTCTGCGGCCTAAAGATTTGTGCAAATTGTTTAAATGATAATGCAACACTGTCATGTTTACAGCTGAAGATTCTATCTTCAAAACCCTTTCACAATTCATTGATATGTTACTTAGAGAGTAACCCACCTGGCAGTCCTGGTAGACGACTACAAAACCCTTATCGGCTGTACAGCACCCTAGCTTTCCAACAACACTTGCTACGCCAACATCAAAACCTCTTGCTTCCCTATCAGAAGCAAGCTAGCTCACCGCTTTCTGTGTGTATGACAAAAACATTTTTAAAGGAATCCAGAAGGAGAGGAAGAGAGAAGCAAGTTCTCATGAGAGAGAGCTGGTCAGGAAACCAACATTTTAATGGCATACCAGAGCAGCTTTAACACGTCATTAATGTGTGGGAATTGTAAACATTAGTTTGTCCTCTTTCAACCATGTTCCCATAAAATCTTAAGCGAAGCTTACGCAAACTTGGAAAAAAAGAAATTGATCTAAAAATGAAAAAGTCAAAACACGACTGCTGCGTTGCCATTTGGTGCATTCATGCTAAATAATTAGGCCACATAAAGTGAAGTTACGTCATAGGACGTTGGTACATTCCGAGCAAAAGAAGCAGAAGTAAACAAGACCAGTCAAACTGAAAGACAATTTCAGGAAACATTGCATCGATTGTTGGTTGTAATTCATCTTGAAGAAACGGCTGTCACTTCTTTATTTCCATGAATGAAGCGAAGGAACACTTCACTCTCTCCAAAACACCATGGTGCCATTTTCCAATTTCTGTTTCAACTATGAGAAAGGATCAAATTAAAGGAACTAAATTCCACTATCAGCAGTCTTAATTTAATTTGATTTCATTTCATTTCCAGCTCTGAGTCATAACTAAACTAGACTGCCGCAGTGACAACTGGTGCAGAATGTAATGGATGAAAACCTCAGAGGATGAAAACCTCTTCGCCCTTCTTCAGGGAGAAGAAGGAACAGGTGTTCACGTGTGTGCGTGCACGTGTGTGTGTGTGTGTACACGTGTGTGAGCGTGTCTCACCAGGTTGGAGCCTCCAGTCCAATAGAGGAAGGATCCATCTGGGTCAACTTTCAAGGTCACAAGGGTAGGGGGCCCGCTATTGGGCTCCTAGACAACAGAAGAATACAGATGTTAGAGCGTTGAATAGACTCCTCAAACCTGGACCTGCTTCAAGCAAGGTATCAGTAGCTGGCATCAAGTTGAAGCTGTCAATAGAAAAAACTCATATTCATCAAATTTAAAAGTAACATGATTGCATAAGCGTTTTCGCATGGGATAGAATTTCAATTGAAACAATATTTTGCTAAATCGCTTCGCATAGTTTGGACAAATGAATGAGTAGAACGTGGCGTCCAAGGACATTAAGTTCTGATCCACAGAAGCTATCATCCCCCTTGTGGCCACAACCGCACTTAAAGGCTTGGTCAATAAAACCTTGTTACTTTCATGCCTCTGTATTAACACCGAGTACAGTTGTTGCAAAGGAAACCCGCCCACCGTGACTTTGCTCGGGGAAAAATAGATTGGTTGCATAACCAACTCAGTCGTTTCATAATTAGATTTGGTTAATATTTTGAAAATGCCTTTTTTTTTTTTTTTCACAAATCTACAACGGAAAGCTAGCACAGTGCTAATGAGACCTAAGTAAGTGAGTTAGGTGTCACATCTTGGAACAGACATTCTTGGCGACCTCAGACAGAAAAGCCCGGTGTGGAAGATGAGACAAGCAGGACAGGCAAGTTATCTTATCTGTTTTCAAGACATAATAAAAGCAGGCGACTTCACCGTCATGCTTGGGAAGAGAAGCTTTGGGAAACAATTTATGTGTCCTGTCGTGTGTCCTTGTATTCTCTTTCAATTAGTCTGTGAAGGTTCTCCGTGGCCCAGGTGGTGGTAGTCTTAGAGTAGGAGTGGGTTAGAGAGTAGGGCTTGGTTCTAACAAGAATCAAGTCCGGCTGCCGGCTATTTAACTCCATAAGACTTCTTTTTACATATCTGAAGAACTCACAGCACTGCTGCTGGTTCTCAACCCGGCCGACGGCCTTTGAGCGATGCTGTTGGATTCCTACATCTGTGCGGCTCGCTTGGCATGCGGCAGTACCTTTAGGACCTCACATCTTCTGATGTGAAGAGGTCTGAAATGATCCTTGTTTAAGCATTTGGGTTATCCTAAGCATTTGGGTTATCCAGCAGTCATTCCTACATGGCACATCCAGCAGAGCCATCTCAGCAATGGGAAAGCAGGGCAGCATTTGTTTTATCCACTTCTGCCATAAAGACTTTGATGCTGGATAGAAGTTCTAGCCAGCAGGGCAGCTGTAAAAAAAAACAAAAAAAAAAAAACTCCCAGGTTTGGGTTTCCAATTGGATTTCAAAAATAGTGGTGAAAGCCAATCTGTGTGTCTGTGATTCAGATCAAATCTATGAGCCTGGACGCTAAAAAAAAAAACTTTGTAGTAAACCGCACAAATCAGATTTGAACATTTCAGTGAAATTTATGGGTGGAAAGAGCCAATAAAAGAAAAAAAAAAAAAACATTTGAAACACGAGGCAATAAAAAAGGGAACAAAAACAGAATAGTGAATAGCTGAACAAACCTTTGGGCTATCACTTTCAGTACAGTAACACAGTAGAGTAGCTGATAAGATGGCTGTCAAAGACTCTCTTATTACATAATATTGATTTAATGCATATGTAGCACACAAGAATATTGCCACATGTATGAAGCGAGCGCCCAGGTTTTTCAAATAATAGTTCTTTACTTGAGGTAAGTTTTAACTCTATGACCATTTTTATGTCCAGCATGTTCAAGATGAGATTAAGCAAATCAGTTTATGTCAGTCAGTGTTCTCTTCTAGACACACAGCCATATTTACAGGGCCATGTGGCACAAAAAAAACAGCTGATTTACTGATGTACCTGCTCCTGTGTCTTGCAATTACAAGATTGTGGGGAGACAAATGGACGGACGGACGGACAGGATTACTGTGCGTTTGTGTGCTTGATCCGTTTTGATGGTGGAAACCAGCATCGTAGCCGTGCGCAGCATAATGACGGAACGGGAGCTTCTGGCAACATGTCATTAGCGTCAGCATGATGGAGTCATACGCAGGATACCATGACCACACGCTTACACACACACACACACACACACACACACACACACACACACACACACACACACACACACACACACACACACACACACACACACACACACACACACAGCTGCTGGCGCTGTAATTAGAGTTGCCAGTGGTTGTAGTCGGGGCCTAACAGACAAGTGTACAGACATCCTGGGAGAGGATGATGATGATCTACGCCGACTGTAAATACGGTGATGGACGATTGTGGGATGAGCAGGAACATCAGCATCATTGTCAGATAGAAGAGAGAGGAAACTAGCGCTCGGAAACAGGAAACTTATGAAACCGGTAAACAACTATACTTATTAAACAAAGAACAGTGGAAATGTGGCCAAGCAGTAATTGATAAAAAATACTATTTTAATATTGTTCGCCTGTATTTCCTACAATTCAGAGGTGGAAAACAAGAGTGAAAGTAGCAGGAATAAATTGCAGACTTGAACTCTAGAAATTTACCATGTTTTTAAGATACTCTAGCAGACAAGAAATTGCATATTTAAAAATATCTGCAACAAACTACAATAAAAATGTTTACATTATTATAGTATTCAGTTCATATGTCACAAGCAGGTGACTTGTATGTGAATAATGATGGTTTGGAAGTCTTTACAAGCCAGGACTTCTTCCCTCCTTGCGCAGTTGTTCTTTGCCATCAATACTAAATAGATATGCATAAAACACATAGATAAAGTTGACGACCAATACGTGTATTTGGAAAAGGTCGGAAATATGTGTTAAACCTTAATATCAAATCAACATGACTGATTTGATATCAATACGGTTTGGTCTGTTGTAAATCAAACAAGCTTAGCAACACACACTGCTCGCACGAAACACTCATGAATACACCATCTCACACCAGGAAGCCAACTGCAGAGTTTCCACATCTCAATCGTTAAGTTACTGAAAAGCGTCTCCCGAGGTTTCACCTATGTGGCACTCCCAGGAAATGTACATTTTAAGTACATTTTAAGCTAAACATACCTTGAGTTTGGGTTCCAAGGTAGGCTAACGGAGAGAGAGGAAGAGATAGCATTAAGGGAAGAGCTCAGTATTTGGTGAGGTACATGCGGACAGAGGAAAGATGGGAAGATGCAAAGAAGTAGATCAATTGAAACGAATGAGTACATTCTTAATGTCTTTGCGCAAAACTGAGCGTTCCAACTTGAAATGAAATGACAGATTAGCTTCAGGCTAAACCACAAATGTGATATCTGCTATAAATGACTGAACTTGTGACCTGTCTTCAGTCAGGCAGCTAGCACTTCTAAGTAGTCAGAGCATACACAACCTCCTTTCAGACTGAAAATGACAACCACGCCGTTCATAGAAGGCAGTCCCTGCACAACATTTGCAAAGCAAATGTTCCTGACTGGAGGCAAATGCTCCATCAGCGATGTCTATCAGCTATCCAAGCTACTTAGTGCATAAAAAGCACAGTTGAAGGAATGTTTTGCAATTTCGCTGCAAATAAGTTGCCTGTGGTGACCATGAAAACTTTACAGTCGAAACTCATGATGGGCTCTTACCAATACGGTGTGAAGGAAGAGGAGAACAGCACCTACGAAGTCATGTTGTTAAGACACAAACAGGATGCAGGGGTATGGATTTCTCATATGATCCTACCGTTAAATGTGTGATAATAAATGGGCTGTATAACCTGAATTGGCCTGTTTGGACCACATGTTCATGGATGAAAAATGCAGCCGCCCACTGCTTGGAGCTGTACAGTATACTGCAGACTGAAAGGCTTCACTGCTATATGAACCAATAAACTAAAGGGAATTCACAGAAGTGAGGACTTATAATATAACAGTTAATGAGGCAGACAAAACACAGTCAATGTACCCTGTGTATTGATGTTCTGATATTACTAGTCTATAAATTAAAATTAATAAATATTAATTAGCTGTGCAGTGCTCTAGTCCAGTAGTAGTAATAAAGTCTTACTTAAAAGGCAGTTGTGGCACAGTTAGCAGAGCGAGTTGTCCAAAAATGAAGGAGCGTTTCAAATCCCAGCTCCTACTGTCCACATGTCAAAGTGTCCATGGGCAGGACACTGAACCCTACATGGCTCCCAATGAGTCTGCCAGCGCCTTGCATGGCCACAGCCGCCCATTGGTGTGTGACTCAGCGCATGAGCGAGAGGTTTTGTAAAGCACTTTGAGGCAGCAGTAAAGTGCATAGACGCGCTATACAAGTGCAATCCATTTACCAAGATGTATTAAAAATAGATCAATAGTTCTTTTTGAAGCAGCCATCATATTGTAAAGATGGTGTATTTTTGTGTGATTAACCCTTTAATATCATACATCAGCATCAGCATCTCTCCAACCTATTGCAGCCGAGACAAGTTGGTTTGCAGAACTATAGGGACTGGATGTGTCACACACACACAAACACACAGTTGTCTGATCAGTTTGCATGTTCCGCTTGCTGTTTTGCATCCCTGGCAGTTGCTCGCTAGCGCAGCCACGCACAACAGAACGCTCCCATCCCCTGATCTACCTTCCTTCCTACATACCTGATCTGCTCTTTGAATTCTATTTGCGCTGTGTTTTACAAATGACCTCAATTCATGTTTCGACCACATGCTTTTAAACTTATTGCACAACCGTTCAAAGCTTTAAAAACTAAAGAAATTTCTGCCAAAACTATGAATTCATTAATCAACCAAGTAACTTATAGATGAAACAGCTCTGAATACATTTAAATGATACTTACTTAAACACATCACTAAAATATATGCAAAGTCTTAGACTTTATGAAATATAAACAATTAAATGTGCAGTAAGTTATTTATACCGTTTTCTTGCTTGTCAAGATCACTGTGACTTTGTTTCAAAAGTTCCTTAGCCCTGACAGGAAGTCATTAAAAACAATTACTTCCCGTGCACACACACATGCACACCCACACAAACATGCCTTGCTTATAATAAGCTTGCACCCTATAGAGTGTTCTGACATCGATGTGGGTGGTGGTCTATACATGGACCAAATCAAACTGCATAATTAGCTGCCATCTGTAGAAACCCTCGAAACTCCTTCCTCCTTTCTTCCTTTCTTCCTCTCCCTCTTGAGGCTCTCAAGTCAATCACACACTTTGCCAAATTTCCATTCCCTGACTTGACCTCACACACTTGCGGTCCTTTTCTACGCTCCCTAATCAACTCAAGACTGTGTCCATCTGCAGGGGCGACTCCTTCCACCGGCCTGACCCTTTGACCAGCACCTTCATTACCAGACCATAATGTCAACCATGCACAGTGGACGGACCACCCTGTGACAGCAGACGGACACCGGCTAATGAGCTCCTTCTATAAAAGAGTCGAATCGCAGAAAAACAAAAGGCGAGCCTGTTGCTCTGTGCGTACTGTACACTTCTGCAAATGTGTTTCTGTGTGGAGAGCCATTAGAGAGAAACTGATAAAAGTGGCCGTGACAAACACACCTTTGCTCTCTCCTCGCTCGCCTGTATGTGGGTGTTTATGTGCGTGTGCGCGTGTGTCTGCTCGGCAAATGTGACCGAGAGAGCTGTGAGAAAAGGGGTCATTGTGCACTCGCTGAGAGTGTGTTTGAGCCGCTGCTTTGGCAACACAGTTAAAGTTGATGACAACAGGTAACCTTTGGACCCGTAGAGGGAGCAGCAGGGCCTGGGAGAGAAAAAAAAAAAGTCATGGAGTATCTGCTGAACAGCTGAAATCACCTGTAGTGGTAAATAGTGGTAGGCTTTTCAATATGCAGCTCCTTCAGCCTGGAATGACCCTCATAAGGACATGAAATTATCAAGGTTAATGACCCTGCCTGGATTGAAATACTTTTTAAAAGATAGAGAAAATGTGTTGTGATCTTAATTTGTGATTCCTTTAAATTCTTCAGTCAATTGCAGTCTCCACCCCTGAGTTCTGATGGTATATTTAACTCGCTGTTGTTTTCACGTCTAATCATTTGTACAGTGTTCCAGTGATGTTTATCTGAACGTATGGACTATATTTTTGTTGTACTGTTGTATGCGGTGCCCTCTTGGCCAGGTCATCTCAATGAGTTTTCTACCTGGTTAAATTACAGAGAGGATGAGATGCATTAAAAATATAGGTTTTTCTCAGTTTTAATAACTTAGGTAAAAGGTAAAATATACTGCACAAGTCTTCGACTTCCCTCAGAAGTACGTTGCAGTTGTGCAGGTCAAGACAAGAATGCCTGCGGTGGAAAACTAGTCATCTTTATACAGGAAAGTTGCAGGTGCTGCACGTGTTCCTGCGTCCTATTAAACCTGAACACCAAAGTAGTGAAAAGCTTGTCAAACTCAACGTGACGGCTGCAAAGGGGCATCATCGCTGTCCACAAAGGATGACTGTAAACATCATTGCGCATTCATTGCTTTGGGCGCGCAATTGCGTCTGAAAGGTAAGTGGAGGGGGGGAAATAAATACATGCGCAAAATTCTCCAGTAAAAATCTTTGTTGCTCAGTTTAGATTCCTTCAGGGCCAAACAACAAACAACCAAAGATTGTTAGGCGGTCTACCAGATAGTTAAGGGAGTTATTAAGTTAAATTATGTAGGAACAAAAGGACCTCAACAAGGGGTTTTGTTCATGAAACACCAGACAGAGCCCAGAATGGAGAGAAACGGGTGAAAAAAAGAAGGACAGAGGAGCCTCGGCTGGACGCTGAATGGCGACGCAGGCCGTGTGGAGGTCTAATTGTGAACAGGGAGAGAAGAGGGAAGGGGGAGGGGGGGGCAGCACAGGCCAGATGTCAGTCACACACTTCGCATGTGGCTGTGGTTGACCTTCCACCTCCCTGCCTGGCCTGCAGCCTCCCATCCATCCCTCTCCTCTCACCTCCCTGTCAGGATGTCAGCCGTGTTTCTCGACACGGCGTCAGCCCCTCGCCGGAGACCGCGCTTCCCTCGTCCCCTGACAATTTGCGGGCCGGTCGCTTCCGATCGTCCATCTCAGGGGGGCCAAAATCCGGCCAGCGACTCGACTTTTTCAACCCACTTCTGGGAAAGAAGCGGCTTATCGTTTTCTCCCCTGCGAGTCCAAAGATGGCAACGTCTTCATGTCTTCTCCCGAAGGACAGTCTAACCACAGCAGCGACGTTTCTGCAGATGTGGAAACCAAATGTGTGCAACAAATCAAACAAATCTGTTTTTTTTTGTGGCAAGAGAATCATTCAAGGTTGCGACATTGATGAAGCTTTGCTGTGGCAGTGGAGGAAAGGAAACATTTCATGAGAAGAGTTAACTGCTCAACAAGTCTAAGCGCACATGGAATTAATTCACACTAAAATTGTTTTGCTTTGGGTTTTTTTAAATCAAGATAGGGACGAGTAGGCTGTAAGAAATGCTTTTCCAATAATCGCCCAGCAGTTATTTTGTTATGGGTTACAGACTGCCACCATAATATTTGCAGAGTGGGTTAAAAATAAGAAAAGCTGTTTATTTATTAAAATGTGATGAAATAACAATAATTTGTTTTCTCTCCCTGTATTTGCAAGTGTATCCCTTTTAAATGTCCTGTTCCCTCTTTATCAGCTGGGCCCACCAAAGTGGCTCCTGAATGGTCTTGCCATTCACATCATCAAAACAGAACAAACAGAAAAAAAGTGATCCATTTGAAACTGGAGTGACATGTTCACATTACACCACACAGACTCTTTTCTTTGATTAATCTTTGATACTGTGAGCCTTTGAAGATCTGTGTTTCTTTTGAACTGGCCTGTAAAACGGATCTTAAAATCAAGCACAGGATATTATGAACAGATTTTTAAAAATTATATATTCATTTTGGTTTCTCAACTGAAACTAATTTGTTTATATATGGGCAGATTAAGGTGATATAAAAACAGCCCATCCATAATTGTCTTCTTGAATGGGGGACCTGTGTGTGTGTGTGTGTGTGTGTGTGTAGGCCCCTTGTAGTGCCAACACAGTGAGGATCGACAGGGCGACTCTGGCTATTGGAATATTAGCGCTCCAGCTAAGTCTCAGTTGACTGCGGTGCGCAGCCTGAACTCTGAAGGAACAAGCTCAGCTGTAATGTGCCTGTGAAGTAGGCAGAGTTGTCACAGTGGGAGCTCGTTTTAATTATAGACGTAATCCAGCGGTGGAGACACAAGTGTCAGCCGTTAGGACAACTGTTTGGCCTTTGTGTCACTTCGAGAGGCGCGTTACAGCGCTGCCGACAGCCAAGCCGAGGTGCTCTGCAGACAAGCTGTCTGTCTCCGTTTGTTTAATTGCTTGTTTGGGAGGAATTTTAACTGAATTCCAGTTGGAATTTGCTTTAATTGAATTGCGGCCGGGGCTACGGAAGGCGGAGCCGCGGCAAAACAGGGGGAGGGAAGGGAGAGTGGGAGGGGGCGGAGAGTGCGAGCGGCCTGGAAAACACAACAAGCTTGAACAGGAAGTCATTGGATGCGGGACGCACACCCAGGAGGAGAAGAGGAGGAAGAAAAACAACAACCAGGCGCACACACAATCACATGCGCGCACAAACCTGAATCACAAGTCAATGGTCAATTTGGAATGGGGAGTCTCTCACACACCCGACAATGTGAGTCAGAGTGTGTTTGTAAGTGTGTGTCATTTGACCGGACTGAAGTAGGTGACGCTTTCTGACACACTGCTACAGGGCTGTCAAGTATGTCAGAGGGCGTGAAGGAGGAGGGACTAAGGGCCGCGGGTGAAATAAGGAACGTGGAGGAGGAGGAGGAGGAGGAAGAGGAAGAGGGAAAGAAAGAGGAGGAGGAGGAAGAGGGAAAGAAAGAGGAGGAGGAGGGAGAAGTGATGAGGCTGAGGTTGAGAAGACAGGGATGAGGTCAGATGTGAGATTCTCATGTAAACACAGAGTGCTGGCCTCAGGCACTGTGTGTGTGTGTGAGTGTGTGTGTGTGTGTGTGTGTGTGTGTGTGTGTGTGTGTGTGTGTGTGTGTGTGTGTGTCCCAATTCTTTTGCCACTCTGCAAATGGAATACCCCAACTTATGTTAAACAGTAAAAAGAATTTGATCCTCTTATTGGACAACGGGATCATTTATTAAGATGTCTCAGTTGAGTTTGCTTCCAACCACTGTTAACACAGTTGTGATTCTTGGAAGAAACACACAAACACACACGAGGTGATCGGTCTGCCATGGTAAATTCTCAGCGAGACACAATATCTCTCAGTTACCTGCATAATTAAATGAGGAAAACATGAGATATTAATGAGGAGAGGGAAAACAAACATGGGGTCTTATCAGTTTGCCTTAGCGCGCACCGAAAAACAAAAGAAAAAAGGAATAAAAAGAGAAGTGACGACATCTGAGGTGAGAAAGTTGGCTGGTCCAGACTGCAGAGAATGTGACCGCCCCACCCAGCAGCAGCAGCCAGGTGACAGGTGCTACGCTTCAAAGGTTGCATCTACACTCCGCAATAAAACGCCACCTTTAGAGTTTCATGAAAAATGTAGCCGTGTTAAATATTCAAGCTCTCCGTTAAGCTTCCAGGGACCCATTTGAGAGAGCGTTCATTTTTCATATGAATCTGCGTTTGCCAAACTCTGCATTGACCTTTCAACTGCTCCTGGTTCAATTTGGTTTGGTAATTACTCATTTTCATTTTTAAGAATAAATGTGTGTTGTGTAATGCAGGGTGACAGAGTGCGCTTCGGTGACACAATTAAAGGACACTAAAAGAAATTTCATTCATTCATCTTCCATACACGCTTCTTCCCGAGCTCAGGGTGACGGGGGTCTGCTGGAGCCTATCCCAGCTGTCTTAGGGCGGAGGCAGGGGACTAAAACTGATCATTTTGTCATTTTTAAAGTTTAAAATGTGAAGTTTGTTCCACTTCATTTCTTTCTTTTTTTGTGGAAGTGTATCTAAACAGGATCGTGATAACTGATCGGACATCTGCACTGAGAGGCAGCAGCTCCAGATTATAAACAATTTCTTCTTGAACTATGCAGTGCATCACTTTCCAAGAACTCAGCATGTCATCAGGCCACAAAGGAGCAGCAACCCTTAAATTAGCAAAGTGTGGCCCAAAGAATACCGGCTTAACTGGTCCATTTATATATCACAGCAAACGTTTATGTGCAATGAGGTCCAGAACTCAATTTAATCTGCTGGATAATCAGAAATTACGAGACGGCTGCTTCTATTTTTGTTTTCATTTACTTTTCTTCTGCATGTTGTTGCAACTTGCTTCAAAAAACCTGTCAGAATTATTACATTACATGCGGTCGGACACACGACTCAACAATACAGAATCACACCATGTCATGCTTGTCTAATTTTACAGCTTCCATATGCACGATCAAATTTACAAATGTTTCCTGGTGATAATATGCGACTCTAGCGTGTGAATGAACTCCTGACCTCTCTTGCTAACTTCTCTTCAGGATAAACAGTGAAGAAATCATCTCTTGGTGAGAGTAATGATAAGTCTGCCAGGTCAATGACAAACCCCGGAGGGCTTAATGTGCCATTTTCGCGAGATCTACAGTAAAACAAGAGGATAAGTGGACAATTAATTTTTGGAAACGAGTACGACATGGGGTTTTAACGCAGCATAATCCCTATAATCCTGAATGATGGCACCATCGGAGGACGAGAGCACCATTCTAACTGGGCACAGCCAAGAACACAGCATGGACGAGACCCCCTGCCCACACGACTGCAGCGTCTCCTCTTCCTCCCGGGTCGCCACCACGTCCCCATCTCTCCCTGCACTCATCCCCCATGATGCATTGGTCCATTTTAGCCAGTGTGGGCGGTGGGTGAGGTGGGGGGAGGCAATGAAAGATAAGACTGGGAGGGTGGGAGGGAGAGGGGGGCATGTTTTTGAGCACTCGCACAATTAATCAGCAGCATAACCATTTCCTGGGAATTCCCTGTGCGAGAAGAGAGCGAGGCAGCGGGACAGAGAGGCCGAGTGTGTGTTGGGAGAGGCGGAGACGGGCTGGAAATCAAAAGGACATGCTATTCACTGTCAGCGTGACAAGAGCCCTCTCTCTTCACAAGAGCCACAAGCGTCTCATCGTCACTCCAGTCTGTGTCGAAGCCCCCTGCAAATAAGCTGTTGCGCTGACAAACACGTTTTGGTTATGTTTTGTTTTTGCTTCTGCCCGACCTCATGTTGCAAACATGCACTTAGGATGAAAGCCTGATAAAGTGTGTGTGTGTGTGTGTGTGTGTGTGTGTGTGTGTGTGTGTGTGTGTGTGTGTATGTATGTCTCCTTTGGAGGATTTTTAAGAGATGAACACGTGATTGCATTGGAGTGTTTAGTAAAATGTGTGTTTATTTAATTTCTTTTTTTTTTTTTGCAAAATGGAAACTACGGGCCTGCAGTGGGAGAGTCACAGCAGCCTGCCGCCCAGTTAATCATTGACGGACGCTCGACACACAAGATGCACAAAGGCCTTACGACTCGAGTGTCTCACACCCATACAAACACACACGCACACACACAAATAAAAACACAACAAGGGGGTGACTGATAGGGTTGCCAGTCAAGCTGCAGCAGAAACACACAGGAGATTCCAAAGCGTGCAAATGTTTCCAGAACAAACAAATCGGAAGGAAACGCGCTTGTGTTTGATTTCGCAGCGACGGACGAGAAATCAGAGGAAGGACATTCACTGATTCACCTTCTGACAGGTGCTCGGTCCTCCCACGAACAGGAAAGGAGAGACAGCGGCAAAAGAAAAGGCATCCGAACTAAACCTGAGCCTGAGAAAAACCGGCTTGACAAGAAATGAGCTCGACACGTACACGCGCACGCACACACACGTAGGGACAGTGCAGAGCTGTCTGCTACAGTAGCTGATGTGACCTGGCTGACACAGTGGGCTCCTGTGTGTGGGGGGGGCGCACACACCTGCACCGTACCTGCACACAATATCCAAGACGTGCGAGCACATACATACACCAACCCACACACCCGCGCGTGTCTCACGACATGTGGCCCTTGAAAGCAGGGGCCCTGCTGTCAAACACAGGCTGTCGCTGCTTGTCTGCCTCCTCGAGAGCCACCAGCTTGCGCAAGAACGCCAACATGTTCTCTCTCTCTTCCTCTCGTGTTTGTGACCCCTCGCAGCGGTGCCTCGCGCTTCCCTCGCTCCCTCCACACTCACCCACAGACGAACAAACTAATCTCACCTCGTCCCACTTGATGAATTTGCCTCCCTTCTTCAGCGCTTCGGGGACGGAAACGGGTTTGAGCTGCAGCGCGTGGACTCCCGGCTTGGCTCCTGCCATGGCGCGAGACTCCCCGCCCGCGAGCCCGGACTCCTTATGAAAGAACGACCCGCTCTTTCTCTTCTTTCTCCTCCTCGGCCACTTCCAGACCCGAAGAGCTTCTTCTTCCTTCCTTCCTTCCTCCCTCCTTCGGTCCCTCCCTGGCGCCTCTCCGCGGCTCCTCTCCCCGCTGGAAGGCGGCTAATTGGCGGAGGGTTCAGGGCGGAAGTGCCGCCGTCACAGTCGGCGGACCTCGCACCAAAGTTTGGAGATTCCGGGGAGAGAGAGAGACGCTCGCGCGCGCACGGAGACACGCGCCCGCGCGCAACTTAACTTTGTCTGGCTTTCGGCGCGCCGCCCGCTGTCTTGTCCGCGTTCCCGCAGCGCGGCGTCGCGCCTCCAACTCCCCCTGCGCTTCTTTGATATCACAGCCTTTGATTCATCCACACTGGGTGATTCGCGCGGCTCCTCTGAAGGGCGACCCGCTCCTTTCTTCCTCCCATCTGCTCGGGCTCTCGTTTAACTTTCTCCGCTCGCTCTCCCTCCTGACGCGTCGCTTCTTCTGTCCTCCTCCTACTCTCCTCGCTGCATGTGTTTAGTGAAGAGGGTGGAGAGAAAGGCAGAGGGAAGGCCGTGTCAGATAGCGCCGAGGGAGTGAGAAGCGGCGGAGAGGTGGGGAGTGAGAGTTGGAGTGAAAAGGGTGTGTTTTTTTTCTTCTTCTTTTTCTTCTTCTTCTTCTTCTTCAATCCCCGCCTGCAGCCTCTGCTGCGTGTTTGCCAAAGGTCACATTTGTCACATTGTAGCGGGCCGTTTACAGCCTTTGGCGAAAGTCACCGTTTTAGCTTCCAGAGCCCTTTGTGACATCATGAAGGGACGTGGGATTCTGACCATGTTTTCGTAAAAGGAGTGAGTGGCGCAGGTCGTTTGTGGAGAGTTCGCTGACAGTAAACTAACAGCAGCACATGTTGTGATTTTTATTTCATTTTATGATTTCATAAAATCATAAAAACTTTCGTCCTGGACAAACACATTCCCGTTCCTCTTTCCCTTCAGAACTCTGAACGTCGGAATGGACAAGGCTTGATGATAAAAATGTGTAGCCTAAATTGAAATTCACAAGAAAATATGTTTGTCTGCTCAGTGAACGTTTGTGTCTGCATCGGTTTGTTGAGGTGTGCATGCAGTGCACAACTCCAACATCTAGCAGAGGAATTACTTAATATACAGCTCTTTTAATGGGCACAGCATCATCACGCGTGCTTCTGTGGAAATAATGTTGAGCTCTCACGTTCATTAATCTAATGTGAGTAGTGCAATGTTTTGAGATTTCACATGTTGTCATGTTCTGTAAAACTCTGAACTTTAAAAGGTTATTTATCTACTTTTTAATCTACAAAATGTCCACTGTTCCATTGTCCACTTCTGAGAATTGAAAAATCAGGTAACTAATCAGAGTAGTATTCTACCACTTGATAGCTCAGCAAACACTCACACTCTGATGGGGCTGTACAGTCAGTGATATAAAAGTACTTAAATATAGGGAGTACTGTGTTTTTCTCTTATTGCTATGTGTTACATCATATTTTTAAAAATAGATATGTTAATGCTAGACATTTTAACTGGAATACATATTTTAAAATATCAAATTAAAATCGATAAATTATGCACAATCTTTGAAGAGTAGTTACAGAAATACTAAAAACTGACCTTTTACAACTGCAAGCCCCTTAAGGAAGGATTAATGAAAGGATGAATGAATATGAGGTATAAATCAAGAAAAGGCATGATAATATTTTATACTGACAAATCTCTGTTTTTCCAGCTGTTCATATGATTGGTTTTGTTTTAATGCCTTCATACAAAGATACTGAAGTAAGACATGTAACAAAAAGAAACAGAACAGAAACAAAGCTGTTTCCTTCCACGTCCTTGCTTTTTCAAAATAAAGATCCAAATACATACAAAAAAAATACAGACAGATTATTATTTAAAGGCTATCTGCCAGCCTCAGTATTGCTTGCAAGAAAATTCAATTGTTGAGTACATGTAAGGAAACAAATTACATTACCCACTTGCTGATTAACAGAGATACTTGGGAAACGCATTTCCTCTTTAATTTACTTGAAGTTGCTGAAAGGTGGAGCGCTCTCCCCTCGCTGATCCTAATAATACCCCCTCACACTACACACCTTGAATGATGAATTTCCCCAAGATGTACAACTGTTTCTTTAAGAGAAAAAAACTGCCTGGGAATCATTCAATGAAATATTGTGTAATGGCCCTCTTTGTTTAAAGGGCTATCACAGGCCATCCCCATAATCTTCTATTAATTTCCTGCACTTGACTGCTGGGGATTACATTAGCTTTTAATAGCTGTGAATTATTTTTGTTGACCTTGACACTGACAGATCTCCTGTTCAGTCAGTGATGTTGTTAAAGACACTGTAAAAGGAAAGGATGTTATCATCACCTGGAGTGTAGTTATGAATAAACAGTATTTCTTTTGTTGTTTTATTTTGTATCTACTAAGAAGTGGATAGACAGACTGATGGTATTGAATTTGCAGTATGCTTAAAAATATTTTTTAGCGGGAAAGGAAACTGCAAGACTCTGGTTGGGGAACTTTTGCAGCTGCAACAACACACGGCACAACATCATGTTTGAGGGAGCATGAGGAAAAGAAAGCAGGGTTAAAGTGAAGGCCCAGTCATGTCCAAAATCCTGCTGCCAAGCAACAATACAACGTGGACCTCTCATAAAAAAAAATATGCGGTGCAGCAACACATTTTGTTGGGTTGCCGTTCTCCAACTCCTTGACTACGCCGAGCTGGAATGTCTGCTATGCGGCAGTCCACCGACTTACTGCCTGCTGGTGGTTTCACTCAAATGAAAGCCAACAGTGGGGAAGAGGAACTTTACCAAAAAAGCCAAGAATCAATCAGGAGCAGTGAGTAATTGAAGCACAGTTGTGTGTTTGTGTGTCTAAATCCTCCGTGCCGGTGTCACATGAGGATGCAGGCATCAGGCAGGGGGATGTTGTTGTTTATCCATTCAGCAGCTCGACTGGCTGAGGTGGCTGTGTCTCATTGTTGCTGAGCCCAGGTAGACTTGCTGATGAATCTGATCTCCAACCACTGCACACACTCACACACCCTCTCAAATGACAACAAACAGATACACAATGGCCACATGCATATGTATTATATTAACAGTGTTGTGCACACGCAGAAACGATAATGTTGCTGCGGTGCATATGAAAATACGTCGACACACACACACACACACACACACACACATACACACAAACAAAGACACCCACACAAAGCTCCAACGCTCTAATATGCATGCATACAAATGAATTTAAATTTCAGCCAAACAATGTTGAATGCAGCTTTTGAAGTGCAGGCACCTGCACCAGTCAGTGTCTGTCTCTGCTTTCTTGTTTTTCTCTCTTTCAACCCATCCATTCTGTATTTATGTCTCTTCTTTCCCTTGTTCAAAGACTCTTTCTGTCTTTGTGCTTTTCTCGCTGTCCTATGTTTGGTATATCAACAGGTATTTGGCCCTAATACCTTTGCACACACCACCTGATTTACACTGCAACTGTTTTCACATGATTGTACAATTTTTGGATGATGGATCATAAAACACGGTAATGACAGTCGTATCCACGGAGGATGAACCTGAATTATGTGCCAACTTTTTCTAAAGAGGAAAAGTTGACTTACTTGCCTTTCAGCAACAAGCCTCAACAAATACAGATATCCACTGTCACTCTTTGTAGAAAACAGCTGTTGTGTAGTCTTTACTTGACAACTGCCTAAAAATAAAATGTAGTTTGATGCACAATAAACAGCCAGTAAATTTGTCCAATAACAAAAGACTGCCCCCTTCCGATCATGTTCTGTGGGGCTTTTTTTTTTTTTTTTTATCCTAGCAGTAAAGCTATAAAATAAATACATTTGACAGGTTAATAATGTAAAACAAAAATAGTATGAAATGATAGAAAGAGTTCCCACACAGCTGTCGTGTCCTTATGAGGCCCCTTTTATAGAATCACAAAAGCAGTTGGAGGGCATAGAGTGAGCCAGGTCGAATGAATCATAAAAAAAGGAAGGGCATAGAAAGCATTATTGGGTTGAGAAGCATCTGATTTTAGTTAAGTCTTAGATGTAGGCCATGTGAAGTATGTGTTTTCTTTAGGTGGAGGCAGGAAGGAAGAACTCTTGGAAGAGTGACGAGAACTGTTTTGTAATGCAAGCCGGCTGGCTCGTGATAGCGCATTAATAGAGAGGGCTATAAAAACTGCCAGAGAGGACAACAGAGGGTAGAAATGCAACAAAATGAGGGACATAGCAGACAGCTGGAAAAGATAATGTTGGGAAAGAGGAACCGCTCCTCTCCGCTGTCTCCCCTTTGACACAGCCGTATCTTTCTCCTCGACGCTGAGCCGGCAGTCACAAAGACACATTGTGTACAGACACACAGGCATATTCACTATCTCTCCACATGCTTCCCCCTTCAAGACACACACACACACACACACACACACACACACACACACACACACACACACACACACACACACACGTGCACGCTTGCACTGAACACAGCCTGGCTTTAATAAGAAAGGCCTGACTGGGTCAACAGTAGCTATGAATATTAAAAATTAAAAAAAAAAAAAAAAATCCAATCTCCTTCTTTCACAGGTTTTGTCCCATAGAGTCTGAAAGTTCACAGCAGGCTGGAATCATCTGTGTCCACAAGATTTCACAGTCTCTCTCAATGTGTTTCGGGGAAGAACTATCACATGGTGTGGTGAGCCGCGGAAAGAAAAAAAAAAATGCTGATTTCACTTTTGTTGGAGGACACACCCACTCAATGCACGTTCATGTCTGACAAAGTTACTACAATCCATTTACATTCCTGTCTCGTCCCATTCATCACATGTTCCCCTTGTTGGGATTATTTGAAGTCCAGCTGACATTCACATACTCTTCAGACGCAATGCACCCCCCAACGCCCCGAACAAAACCAAAAAAACGTCCACATGGGGCCCTAGTGCACTTCTTCCTATATGTCACACGGCTGCTGCATCATCCTCTGCTATCATCTAGCGACAACATGGCAGCACTGCAGCCCTCTGGGTGCCGCCGCGATTTCTGCAACTGGCGTCATGTTTTTTAAGGTCAGTGGTCACCTATTCCTTATCTGTCTGCTTTTACACTGGCAGTGTTAGCCCACCCAACTATGTACACACCTGTGAAAACCGGCAATGTGTTTAGTTACAGGGTACTCGTTCAGGTAAAACAGTGCAAAAGTGCTACACATTTAAAAAAAAAATTGAAAATTAAAAATTAAAAATTAAACACATTTTTTCAGTAAAATGTGTTTTTAATTAAGTGCAAGTGAAAGACTAATTTTTGTAGCGCAATAGGTAAGACAAAAATATTTTTTTATTGCGTAAGAAGCAAGGCCCACGGATTTTGAATAGATGATTAAATCATTGCAACGAAAACAGCCAAATAAGAAGACACAGAGTAAGTGCAAGTAAAAACAGTTGGTTTTTTTCTGACTTCTGTTTAGTTCCCTGTAACTGAGCTGTTCCCTAAAAGTTTGTTTCCGCCAGCCTCTTTCTTCCCAAAACATTCAACGGCCGAGTGGAAACTACCTTGCAGCGCCCCCCAGTGTACACAAATGAAGACCAACTTCCACCGTGGAAACGGTGGCAAAATGTCTCTGTTTCTAACTGGGCCATGTGATTACATGATTTTTACAAATGTCTACATGGAGGCCTTCAATAAAAAGAGGAGCGTTTTCCCGCAGGTGTTGAGGCCACTCTACCTTTTAACGTGAGGAAGTGAGAATAGAAATAAACAGAAATAGCCTCTTCCTCTTATGTTCTTGCTGTAAATGCCTTTGCATCACTCATTTTCGTGACAAAGGGAAACTGAGAACATAAACAGAGAACATAAACATAGTCATTGTTCCCTCAATGTTTACTGCTGTCGACACAATTGGAAATAGTTTTTACATGTTTATGTGTAAATGATAATAATAACTTTCTTCGTCTTTGAAGTGGGACTCAATTTGCTTAATATGTCTGTTTGTAGTTGACCAAATTTAAATTACGAAATACTTCCTTCATCAGTATGTCTTTATATTTAACCTATTTTAATGCAGCTCATTTATCACATAGTGTTGAAAGTAAAGAAATGGTGACAATGAGAAATCTCTCCAAGTGTGGCTTAAGCTTGGTGCGACAACATCTGTTTAAACATAAGTTTTAAAGGGGCGACGGAAAAAAACAACAACAAAAAAAACAGAAACACAAGCAAATATCCCAGAGTTAGCATCACTGCTAATTTAATCCATTTGCCTTCATCTTTTAAACATGACTTTTTTTTTTCTTATCTTGTTACTGTTGTCTTTTGATTGCTGCTGTTATACAGGGTGTGAAGTGCAAAATAAAAGTATGATAACTTTTTATGTTTTGGGAATGGCTGTTCCTCATTCTCATGGTATTTAAATCTACAAGGTAATTAATAACCACTGCAAAAATGCAAATGCAATCATCCTTGTGTTACGGCTTGAGGTTCTTGGTGGGATTAGTACACATTCCATTTCCCCACATTTTACACCTTATGTACAGGCCCCACTTACCCCCTTCTCCCTTACGCCACAATATTATTTTTCCAGATTGCATCCTGGCATCCCGCTGACCTCCTTCTCCACAGTTGTGCAATTGTCTGACATGGATATTAAAGATTCAGATATCACTGACAGGTTGCATGAGCTCACTCAGCTCCAGCACAGATAAGGCTAGTTGGAATGCAATTTCCATTTTTTTTTTTTTTTTACCTGGTGACCCATCAGTAGGTGCGTAGAGTTTTTGAGTGACTGCAGGACAATGCATGCTCCCTGTGTCGCAGCAGTTTTTATATGGAAGCTGCGCCTGAAAATTTAATTTACCTTGTGTTAGTACAAGTGTGTGTCTGTGCTTACTCAAGTGGAAGTTTCAGACGTGCTTGCTGAATTATTCAGATTTTTTTTTTATGCCTAGTTGCCATGGCTGTCTGAAATGGCTGCTCCATTTCTCTCCTTCACATGCACACACAGACACACACACAGCACTGATGGTGCATGTTGACAGATGAACACTCACAAAGAAATAGGAGACAGACCTTGTGAATTTGCCACCCTCTTTTTCTCTGCCTCCTATTGTTATTAAAAACTCATTAAAGCAGCCCTGCCACATGTGAGGGGATCCCTGCAGTTAAATGGGCATGCTGGGAAATAAAACATGTGACTGGTTTCACTGAAACGGGTGTGTTTTGGACCCAATTGCAGCACAGCTGACACACAGGTTAATTTGAAAAGTGTCTTTAATCAGGAATCAGGCAGATATCAGGAATCAGGCTGGACATCAAGAATGAGCCAGAGCAGGCAGGTCAAAGGCAGGCAAGGTAGATGACAGTCTTCGGTCTTAAATGCAGGAAGGTAAATAACAATTAGGCAGGGCATCACTGGCACGCAGGGGTTTTTATACATAACCAGTCAGATCAAAGCAGGCAAGCAGAGTGGAGTCTCTTTGATGACGGAAGGGATCGGACAATAACAAAGTGGGGAAACCGAGTGTCCAAACGGGACCAGAATGTCCAAACTGTGACAGGTTTCCTGTTAATGCAACAACTTCAGTGGGTTTACCTCCGCTCTGAACTGTGGGTAAAGCCCACAGTGGCGTGGGTGAAAACTGGGTATAAATATGTGCCTTGTGTAATTTATCTGAATTAACATTCAAACACCAACACTTGGGATCCAACCTCATAAGGATTTATGCAAATAGTGTGTCAGAGACGTGCACAGAAATTCTTTCAGGAGTAACTTGATGTTGGCAAGCTAAATCGTTGAGCTAAACGACTGTAGGTTGAAAACGTCTGGAAGAAAAAGGAAAAGAAAATAGGCTTTATAGAAGTCAGAAGTTTAAAGTCTTGCCATCAAAAAAGAAGACACAAATCAACACCAAGGATTTGATTTTTTTTTTTTTAATTTTTTTTAGATTAGATTAAGTGGATTTGTGCTGTACAAGATGCACTTCGTTCATGGACTTGTTATTTTCCATTTTCAGATCTTTCAGCTCAAACAACAAAAACAAAAAAAAATGTGGCCTTTTAGAAGGTAGGTTCTTGCTAAAAGTCAGTTGGACGAACACAGGGCTGGGGGTGTTGTCACCAACCTGGGAGAGGTATCACTTGTGGCATTCCAACTGGCATGATCTCCAGAATTTCATTAAAAGCAATACAATAACTGTTAAGACTGTTACACTCTCTCAGTTGCACTATTTATTACTGTTAAGACTGTTACACTCTCTCAGTTGCACTATTTATTACTGTTAACACTGTTACACTCTCTCAGTTGCACTATTTATTACTGTTTATATTCTCTGCACTAGCGCTATTTAACTGTTACGTTCTGTCTATTTGCGCTGTTCGATGGTAGCTGAAGTAGTGCATTTTGCGAAATAGGGGACCGTTTGATGAGAACGGTGAAGAGACCGTACAGAAATAGAAAAGCGGGTAATTATTAAAGTTCGGATTAAATAAAGAAAGAAAAAGCCGCGGTTGGTTTTCTTCCTGGTGCGTTACGCCGGATGCGCTCGTGTCTGGGAGCGCGCGCGCAGTTCTCGTGAGAGAGAGAGAGAGAGAGAGAGAGAGAGAGAGAGAGAGAGAGAGAGAGAGAGAGAGAGAGAGAGAGCGAGCGAGCGAGCAGCGACGTGTGATTCGTCTTTGTACTGAATGAAGAGTTGAGGCTCTGCTCTGCCACCGCTGCCTTCTCCCTTTTTTATAGAAGCACACTCTGCATGCTGTAAATAGCCCCTAAGCCGGTTAACTACGTTCGGTCGCAGCCGCCGTTCCAACCTTTTGTTCCGTTGGACGCGATCGGACCGATGCCGGTGTCCATCTGAGCGCATTTATTTTTTTATTTTTTAAATACAAGAAAAGCATCAGGTCCAACCGTTGTTATTCAGGGGACTTCAAGTCATTTCAACCAGCCGGACCTTTCTTCTCGAAATCAATCAAACAGTCGTTGTGATTTTGCTGTTGCTTTTTGTTTTTTTAAGAACACTTATTCGCCACGGCAAGGGGGGGTTTCCTCATCCCAACCCTGAGCGAGCATGGCTGCTGTGACGAGCCCGGAGACGAGCCCTCAACCCCGGGTGTATTTCCAGACGCCGGCCGGCACCACGGAGGAGCCGGAGACTCCCGTGCGGAAGCAGGGACGCGTCACCGTCAAATACGACCGCAAAGAGCTGAGGAAGAGACTGAACCTGGAGGAATGGATTATCGACCAGCTAACGGACCTCTACGACTGCGAGGTAAGGAGAGGGGAAAAAAAAAAAAAAAAAAAAAGAGCCCCAACAATGAGCGGCCTCGATGCCGATCGATCCGATCGATCGGGCGCCTCCGCTAAGTAATTGGGTTTTGGCGGCGCAGCCTAATGAGTGAGTGGCTTCACCGGGGCTGTCGGTGTGTCTGGCCCCGGCTGCAAACTGTTGACAAAGACACGTTAACAAGCCCCTTTGTCGCTGCTTTCGGCCTAGCCGTCGCTTCTTCCTCCTGAGCCTCGCAGCATGTGGGGCCATATGCGAACTGCAAACACTTGGAAACTGTCGGGGTTCCTTCCAAAGACTGCCATTTCAAAAACCCGGCTGGAACAGCGGAGAACCTCCGTTACTTAACTCGTGGCCCTCGCTCTCAGGTAGGCTAAAATTAGACGAGGAATCTTTATAGCCTAATCGCCAAATAGACAGCCCCTGCTCTGCGCTCTGATTGGCCGACGCTCTTTTAAAGCACACCTGTGAATTGATTTAAGCCCCTCTGAGTGGCTGCTACTTCCGGCGTCAGACACGTTACACAA
Source organism: Nelusetta ayraudi (assembly GCF_046127955.1). NCBI lineage: Eukaryota > Metazoa > Chordata > Actinopteri > Tetraodontiformes > Monacanthidae > Nelusetta > Nelusetta ayraudi. The sequence continues at coordinate 9,214,924 of NW_027466092.1, forward strand.
TAGCGGTCAGAGCTATGGAAAAATGTAAGTTGAATAAAAATAAAAACAAAATGCTGCATCCATTTTCACATTCTCCTTTTCATTCCGTCCACCACGCAAGCAGTTAAAGCTGCGATAGTGAGCTCTAGAAGAAAAAACTTGATTCTAGTTTTCTGCTAAACTTATGAGCGGTCCACGTTTAGAAGGGAAGGAAGACAGAAGCTAGCTGCTAGCCAGTCTCACAGTAATGTGAGATAGCAATGCCCTTTGTGACATCACAAAATGTTGCCATACGTTTGCATTATTTGGCACACTTTTGAAAAGTAGAGGTGTCTTAAAAAGTGAATGATTGAAGCTCCCCATTTGTGGGAACCTCTTTAACGAGCTGGAGGCACACAGTGATGTTACAAAACCTGTATGAACTAATCTTATACAGTGTAGAAGGTAGCAAAACCAGACCAGTTTAGGCAACTGGTCTGGCTTTGCTATCTTGAAGACGCATGGCCTCTCATCTGAAAGGCTTCTTCAGTTCCACAAAAAAAAAAAGGTTGGAGAGTCCCACGTGTTTAACCACCTGGGAGGTGGGGCTGTCGATACCCCCTTTTGGCTAAGGTGTTATATGCTAATAGGGTGAAACCCATGCAGGCCGTTACTCTGACAACCCACTGGGTGTGCCTCCTTCGTCCAATGATGACCTGGATGACTGAGAACCTTCACAGCCAATATACAGTGTATACCCAATATTAGCAGACTTTTGGAAGTGGAAGAAAAAGGTAGAATGTAACTCTAAAAGACAGAAATGGGGTGATGTGTCTGGGTGGGGGACCCTAGTTGTTATGAATCATTTCAGGTGATTATTATAGTGATTTCTTTGGCTGTAGTTGTGGGTGCGGCAGAACCATCAGCGGTGTCCAACTTTAGGTCTCCTCCCTCCACCACCAACCACCAAACCACTGGTCACAGCGACACATGGAGGGCTGCCATGTAGCCTGTCGGCAGCTGTGGTGTGGCTGCTGGCGTCAGTAGTTGGTAAGCTCATGTCAACTCCACTGAGCTGGCATTGACCCACATTCTATTCCTAGTATGAAGAATACTCTGACTTAACGGGTTTGGAGAATTCCTGGGAGGCTAACGTTGAGAGAAGACGTGTTAACGCCACTTCCTTTTTGTGAATCAAGGATAAAATACTCTTTTTTTGGGGGGCGCTTCAGTTCTTCAAATCAGGTAGAAGAGATTTTCCCTTGCTTTGATTTCCCTTGCTTTGCCCCGCAGTCTGTGACAAGTTTCTACTCATCTTTTCCCACCACATGCACATCAGAGAAAGAGTCGGAAAGGGATTGGAGTTGACTTGCAACAGGTTGCCAGTCAACTACAAATTATTTCGAGTTGATTCCACATTAAGTTTCAGCCTAAACATGAATTGCACCGATAGCCCAAACCACATCGCAGACACACTTCGAGCAAGTTGATCGCAGATATGTTTCTTATCGTGTGGTTTTAAAGCCAGAGTGTGTCCGCCTTGTATCTACGCACGCTGACATTTCAACCGGAGTCGTGGGGATATCCCACAGGAAGTACATGATCAAAGTGAGTCACAAACTACGTAGACACTAGGATTTATTTATTTTTTTTACATTCGTCAAAAGATTAGTACGCTCACATTCCAGAATTAACAATAATCAGAATAAATATTTGCAGAGGCTCTTGAAAGATACACACCATAAAATGGGTATAATGTGGGACTATTAGTAACACATCGCTCGTACCGGCTGCCTAATCTATGGTCTCCAATCAGTCTGTTCATTCTCCCGGCCCCTGTCGTGTTTCTCCACACAACTATGTGCAGACCATTCTCCAGAAAACTCTAAAGATGAAATACTCAGCCCCTCTGGCTAAATCCCCTTTCCTCCCTTTTCTGACGATCCCTTTGAACTTCAGAAAGTCGTCTTTATCACGTCTCCATGTCTAAACGCACCGGGACCTGTTTGTGTTCACAAGCTATTGAATATTTTAGCTCAAGTGGTTGGTGAGTGTATGTTTCACAGTGACTTGTTCTGTAAGATGGTCTACAATGTAGAGTGCCCTAACATTACTGGTGTAGTAACAATGCGTTTCATGTGGAATATTGACTTACTATGGTGCCCTTCCCTGTTATCTGTAGCAGTTTCCCCACTCTTCATTGTGCTGATCCCGTCTGCGACGCCAATCTGAGACAACAAAGAGAGTAATTTACCGTCTGCTCACTGACGGCAACACATTGGTCTCATTCTGACGGGGAAGTGTGGAGCACGTGCTACTGAACAGTGTAACTGGAGAGGCAGCTGTAGCCGGTCAGGGAGCAGGCTGGGTGCTAGGAGAGCCCGGCTCACTGACAAAAGACACGGAACGTGACCTTGAAGTCTTTTGCTCCAATTTCGTTCCTTTTTTTTTCTTGTCTTTTTTTCTCCCACTCAGCAAGTTCACGTTGCCGCGTTCCCGTCTTTGTCTCGCATGTTTTTCGTATTTCTCTGCCATCCTGGAGTCATCTCCCTACTATTAGTAAAGCCACATTTTTTTCCTGCAGGGAATTCATAATGAGCTGTTTCTCCATTCTTATAATCCCTTTAAACTCGCTACAGGCAGACAGTGACTTGTGCCAGCCAGCATGTCATATATTCATCCAGCCACTTAGACGGTCTATCATTCACTGCTGCCGTGGATAATTGTGAGCCCAGGGATGATTCCATGGCAACAAGCCTTGTTAAATGTTTATGTTGGTTAACCATGCGGGCAAAAGGGGCGTTGTCCATGTTGAAAAAGACACATCATTACACCATTGGCTCTGTCGTAAAGCTGCTTTTTGTTTTCCCCTTTAGTTAAATGATTAATTATTTTTTGATGATTTTGCATGTAGTTTGTGTTAGAGGACAACGGTTATTATTACTATAATTCTTTTATCCTGCACTTGCACAAACCGTTCAAACTACACAGATCTCCATAGAACAATGTAATTAGCCCTCTGTTTTCCGCCTCCTCCTTGTTTTAGTGGTACGACCTTTGTGACCGTAAGATTTCCAAGGCGGTGGTAGTTTACAGGATAGAGACACTGTTGTTAAAAAAAAGTTGTGGGGAATTTTGCATTATATGGGACCTTTCTTGTGGTTTTCCACAGTTTGCTCGAGATCCAGGACTGCCAGATTTAGGATTTTTTTTTGTCCTGTTGTGGCTTTAAAGTGAAGCAAAATGACTCTGGTTGAGACTAGCAGTAACCAGAACACTCATCATATTTTAAAGAAAATGACAAATAGATCTTTTTTTTTTTAACTAGCCGTCACAAATACTGACCTAGTAAAACATATTTTGATTTTTGGAATAAGATGTCTGTTGTCAGGGCTACATCTTGAGGAAAAAATAAATCCTGCCAAGGAGCCTTCCCAGAATTTCCACTTCTGTCGTCCCACATATAGTAAAATAAGGCACCTATCAAAGTGTGTGTGTGGGGGGGCTGGAGAGGGAGGGGTGCCAGCACCAGGCAGTAACCTTACTAAGGTATGTCCACTGTATATCCTGTTCCTGCGTTGTGTACAAGCTGTTAAGTGAGTTCAAATTCCCTCATGAGAACAGGAAGGTGGGGGTGACGCTCCAGACGTTTTCTTTTGCTCAGTTCACATGTGTTCTAGCCGCCAGTATCTATGCAGTTAATAGTAGAGCAAGAGGGTGGAGGAGTGCCCAAACTGGAGGGTCCTACGTGGCCACCCACGCACACACACACACACACACTCACACACACACACACACACACACATAAACACAGATGTGGGATAGGAGGAGAACAGAAGCAGAGTTGGTAAGCAGGAATGCCATAAATGGGAGGGGGGAGGAAAAAAGCTGAGAAGGATGGCAAAACAAGAGGGAAAAAAAGGAGTGGGAGGAGAGCGGGAGAAAGTGTTTTTGTAACATGTGTCCATTACTATCAGTCACTGGATAAACCCAAGAGTCCAGAGCTGCAACAAGGTGGTCCGGACTTTTCCAACGGCTGAATAAATGGGCCAAACCACCTTTGTGACTGAGACACAGGGCAGTAAATACACAACGTGTGTCATGCCATTGGTGTGTCTTTTTCATGGAGTCATTTGTGTCCCCTTTAAGGGCTGCAGCTTCACAACAACAACAACTCACACACACACGCACCATGGGTGCAAACCTTCCTCTTAAAGGTCTGAATACCAATCAGTGTTAGCCTGTGTTGCTCAGTGTGCGTAAGAGGAGAGGAGGACCACAAAGCCTGGTTGTTACTCAGCGGGAGTGAAAGACTCCAGTGTGCCTTTGTAAACACCCCCTACACCAGTACACACACACACAAACACACTTGCACATACTGTGTTAATAGGTAACATGTGTTTCTACGAGTTGTCGCACAAGACTTTTTCCTGTTTGACTCAGCACGGCGTCAGGCCAGAGCAACTCACTGACCGTCAGAGGCTTTTCTTTGAATGCGGCTGATTGGATGGATCGTGTGCGTGTGAAGATGGAAAAGCCTGTGGTTGTTGCGTGACAATGAATTGTGCATCTGAGGGAACTCTGGAGAGAGTAAAGAATGGCAGAGGCAGACGGGCCATGGGAGAAGAAGGGCAGGGATGTGAGGGGAGGAAAGAGGGATGTGAGTGCTGGAGTGCAGGATTTGCTCCCATTGTTCCAGGAAGGGTGCCACATGAAGGAAAGGAGGCAAGCAGTGGACAGGAAAATAATCAGCATACCACTTTCCCCAAAATACCACCGTGTACAATGTGAGCACAAGTCTGCTGATTCAGACAAAGCATACACACAAGCACACACGCACACGTGCTATTTTAAAAAACTTCTGTGCCATGTGACTAAATTGAAGGTCCCTGAAGAGAAAAATTCACTTGGACAGTGCCCAGTAGCCCAGGGGTGGGCAAACTTTTTGATCTGTGGGCCACAATAGGTTCTAAAATTTGACAGAGGGATCGGAGCAGGAGCAATTGAATGGAATCTTTTGGTGACTCACCACATAGAAGAAAAAAATATATCATGGGATATGTCGATGTTGAAAATCAACAAAAGCAAAGTTACAATAACACGTGTCCTTGAAGCCCCCCTGTGTTAAGCTCTTTGTTGAAATGGCGCTTAATGAAATACAGCTATTTTATGACTTACTTACTATTAATATAATTTCTTCAAGTTCTGCAGGCCGGATTAAAAAGCTTAATGGGCCTCATATGGCCCCCGGGCCGTAGTTTGCCCATGCCTGCTCTAGCCTGTCAGTAAACTCCCCAGAGATGTGGAGATAATAGAAAGACAGAGATCTTTGGCCAAGATATTTGATATTTCATAACTTCTACACATGCAGAAACTCCACAAATTCACTTGAGCAAGTGGCCGATTTGATATACCTTCCTAGAGATCTCGCGCCTCTCTCTTCCACCGAGTCGCACAGTAGGTGCGAAAGACACGGCAACAGGCAAGGAAGAGGCGCAAAAGGAGGCACCGAACATGCAAACACAGACGTAAACAACGGCAGCGCTGAAAGGCATCGAAACACATGGAGAAGAAAAGAAGTAACACAATTTGAAGACGTCAGTGTCTCGTGTCAGCGAGTGTAGCGTGCACTCGTCGCCCCGACACCTTTCCGCCGTGTCAAACCTGTCAGTGTTGTGTTTCAGGACCAGCTAAGCCTGATGAGCTCGTCATTCCGTCCTCAGTCACACAGCGCCGGGCTGCCGGCCAGGTGTGAAAGGTTTCCACAAACGCAATCACAAGTTGCGCTCGAGCGCCGTTGGAGTTTGGTTACAAAACACGTCTCGCTTCAGATTGTTGTTTGTTTCGTGTGCCAGAGATGTGGAAGCCCATCGTCTGTCTGTTGCGGCTATTGTGTATTTACATGTCGGCTGTGAAATGCGTCCGGTAAATACTCAGCCTTTTATTAGCGCGTGCTTCCATGAGCATAATGGCTCGGGTGCATTAAGGTGTCCGACAGTGCGCCACTTTGCTGCAGATAAATGCTTCGCTTGGTCGATAATTTTAATAACGTTGATTGCTGGGATCGCCTCGCGGACAGTCGGCGGGTCCACAACGTGCACTTTTTAAACTTGCTTTGTTATTTACTAGCGAAGAGGACAAGGGCCAAGTGCAGAAATGAAAGGCCCACGTTGGGTGCCGTGCCAGGCAGAAGATCGTTAGAGTCGATCTAGGATGTGCAACAGCGTTCAAAAAGTTCAGCGATGGCCACCATCATCATCTTGACCTACATTAAAATCCACAGTGACCATCTGAAGTACGGCTCTCACAGAAATGGCGCCTGATCATGTTTTATGGTCACACGCTGACGTCGACTCATGGATGTCACTGTCCTCCAATCAGATTAAGAGTCCATATTTGCAATCTGCACCAAGCAAACTTCATTTCATGCCAAGGTTTGCTGAGCCGAGCGTCATGTGGTGCAGCTTGCTGTGAACAGACACGAGTGTAGTGGGCGGCTCATTTTTTCAGATACCCCCCCACCATCCTGGTATTCCAGTGGAGGAGCTTTTGGTTCGTCCAAAAGCCGTCCAGAGATCCCCAGAAAACTGGTGTTAGCCTCCTGCTAAATCTGGAGCTCTTTTGGACTTTCAATGTGTTTTTTAGACAATTAAAGTAAGGCAGCCATGAGACCGTTTCAGAAGGTGGAACAAACATCTGGGAGAAGTGTAAGTGGGGGAGCAATGCCCTTTGTGACATCACAAGAGACGGATGAACTGGAAAGACACAAATTATTGTTCAATCTAACGCCTTGTACGGGGCCTTTTGAATTATCCAACCTGTCAGTATTGGCCATTAGTGGCAGGAAACTGATGTGTGCATCATACAAGCTAACTGCACTGTGTAGGCCCTGAGCTTCTATTCCACATGCTTTTAATAACTGATGTGTAAAGGCTCTTTAACCCCAGAGGAGATTTGTAAAATGCGCTTGGCTATAATAGCGACACGGTTTAGTAGCCAGGCTTGTGTTGTTGTCCAATGTGGCCCCAGGGCGTTAAAAAATGCTCTCAAATGAGCGGTGAATGTGTGTTTTTCATGGACCCTGCACACTTAAGCTGTGTTTGAACGAGAAAAGCAGACAAAACCCCCGTGCCCCCGATCTGAACCGTCTTGACTAGCAGCGAAAAAGCGTTGGTACAGAGTCGTTATCACCTGGCAGCGTGTCTGCCAGAGTGCCAGCTGCCTGCAGGTTGAGTCAGGTAAAACAGATCCACCCAGGAGGGAATTGTGGTCCCGGGAGGAGCTTTAGAGTAAACACCGGTTGAGCTGCAGGGTAGAGTTTGCGCCTGGATGGCTTTGTTCGCCGCTTTAATGTGTTTGCACAGAAGATAGGGGCTAAAAAGGGGGATTTGGACATTTTATTGCACCATATTTACGACTCAGACTTGGGCTGTTTGTGTAGTTTTAATGTGGTTTTTAGTTGCAGACGTAGGAGGCTTCTACAGGATGGATGTGTTCCTGCAGAAGCCTCGCACCCTCGCCACTGACCTCTTGACCCTGATGTCAGTCTCGCAAAGACGGTTGGTCACGACTATAGAGTCACCACAACTCTGCATCAGCACTTCACTCCCCCACTGCCATGTTGTCAGCGTTGAGCTCTCTTTGCTTTTTGTTTGTTTCCCTTATCGTGACCTAGCAGCAATTGTCCTCAGGCAGAATTTTTTTTTTTGTTGGTGCAATTTGAAACTACGCTAATGACTTCGGGGGGGGGGGGAGGTTGAAGATTTGTTTGTTTGAGCAGATGGTTAAACAGTTGGGAGGCGACTCGGTGATGAGAGACAAACTGGAGAACTGGGGTTGGCAGTCAATTCTGGTCCTCATTGCGGTGTGTTGCTGCATGTGTCGATTGATGGTGAAAACCGCTTACCTTTCTTTCCCTTTACTTCATATTATTCAGTTAAATTCATCTATTCAGGGCTGTACAAGAAAAAAATCAGCAGAATTTGCTATCAGTGCAGCATGTTTTAAGCATGTGGCTGCTATGACATCACGTACGCATACAAATCAACATATACCAAGACGGATACAAATACAACAGAAAGTGCAGATAAGGGATACACAGACAGTATGAGTATCACAGAGAATCAACATTTACAGAAAGTGTGAAGAGGGTATAGCTGGAAATGCTTCAGAGGTGAAAGGCAAGAGTGGGAAAAAATCTGTTATCCAACCAGTCTGTTTTGGTTGATGGAGATCTTTAACGCCGACCAGAGGGCAACAGTTGAAACAAGTGGGTTAGCGGGATGAGATTGATCAGAAACTATCGTTTGCGATGGTGCGTTTACGGTAAAGTGAATCTAGTGATGGGGTGTCTGTGATTTTTGATGCTTTTTTGCTGAGCCGCTGAAGTTTATTATGTGAATGATCATCCAGGCTACCGTACCCTACTGTGATAGATGAAGTGACGATGCTTTGCAGGATGGCTGCATGGAACTGGAGGGGAAAATTATGTTTCACCTTGAATTGGTTTAAGCTGCTGGAGGTGGAATGGTCTGCATACTTGTAGTTAGAGAATGACAATGAGAAGTTAGGAGACTGGTGGTGAGAAGTTAGGAGATTAGTTTATGTAAGTCCAATATCTATAAGCAAAGAAGTAGCACACACTTATCTTGAGGACAGATCTCTTGATTGCACTTGGGCAATGTCAAATCACATGCCAAAGTTTCAGCCTGGTGGCCTTCATCAGAGCACCTTATGGATATTGAAGCGAAGTGGATTTGTGGTTTAGCACCACAGCACAAAGTAGAGGGAAGGGGGAACTGCCCACTAGTCCGACAAATTGCCCATTGGTCTGACCTCCCATTACAGTTAGGGTTAGGGTTTGGGTTGGGGTTAGGAGAGGTCGGACCAAATGCCAATTTGGTGGACTAATGGGAGGTCAGACCAATGGCTTGCTCCCGAGGGAAGGCGCATCCTCTCCAGCAACAAATAGTATAAGTTTGTATTAGTATATTATGCATGATCGCATGCAAAAGAAGCTTGTTCCGGCTCTCACCAAGCAGGAAGTAGCAAATGCCCATATTTGGGCACAGTTACACATTGTCATTCTTCCTCTGGCTTACTCACCCTCTCACATAACACACACACACGCAGACACGCTCATGATGTTGGTATTCACAAGGCAGAATAAACAAATGGCTATGAGTGTTCAGTAGTATAGCATCAGTGGTCAGTCATGAAGCGATTTTAACAAAGAGTTAAAATGGTGACCAATCATGAGCGTTTCCTCTCCAGCTCACAGGGATTTGTGTTTTTAATGTTTCGGCCGGATCATCTCTTTAATCTACTTAATGGTCGGTTTCTGGTGGTGCCATAAAAGCCACGAAAACTCTTTCAATCCTGCTGCTGACAAACCCCAGGAGAGAGTGAGCCAATAGTCAGGTGGTTGATAAGGGAGAATAAGTGTGTGGATACATGGACAATCATTGCTGGACTGTGTGTCGGTAATGACAATTGATACAAAGAGGGATATAGAACAGTACATAGTATAGTTTAGTATAGAGTACTATAGTAGTATAGAGTAGTATAGAGTACTATAGTATAAACATTTCTACCCAGAAAAAGTTCTGTCTGACGTGGGTTGTTTCTCTGCTCATACTTGTAATGATGTGAAGTTTCCCCCTGAGCATCCTCCAGATCATCTGCTCAGACGGAGCAGACGATTCTCTATCAAACGTGTCGGAGTCAGCAAGTTGTGTTTACAGAATGAATGACAGTGTGTTCCCCTATCTGCTTCGGTTATCACAGTGGCTTTGAACTCAGTCAATGATCAAGTGGCCCCCTAAATAAATATTGACATGTCTTGGGGGGGGAAAGTAGGTGACCGTTGGTGATAATCCCATGAAATTGACCCCACGTTGCCTTTTAGGGTTGCCAAGCTCTACTTCTGCAAGTGCCAAAACAAAGGGATAAGTCCTTCAGTGAGTAAAATGGCAAAAGAACAAATGAAGGCTGGCGTTCCAGTTGCCAAGAGTGACATAATGATAATCGGCTGTAATCCTTGTTTGTATGCATTCTTTTTTTTTAATCTGCACTAAATCTCCTTTCTTCCTTCCTGTTCTGTCCAATCAGTGTTTTCACGACGCTTTGGGCCGACATGTGGTCTTGTGAAAGTAGACTAAAAGAAATGAGTGGGTTAGAATAACCAATGATCCCCCCATGTCCAACCCCCATGTGTGCGTGTTGCAGTGGTTGATCTCCTCAAATCTGTTCTCTGCCATAAAAATGACAGACTCAAGATGAGAGTGTGGAGGTGGAGGATGAAAGCAGGCACTCGAGATAGTGACTGGCTCTAGGGAGATTTTCTAATTAGAGTGGGCTGTAGTGAGAGGAATGGCTTTTATTTGTGTGTGTGTGTGTGTGTGTGTGTGTGTGTGTGTGTGTGTGTGTGTGTGTGTGTGTGTGTGTGTGTGTGATGCAGATGTGTTTTCATCCAATTACCTTAATGCAAATCATTCAAAGCTGCCCGGGTACTGAGAGCAAAGTTTAGGAATTAGCTTCTCAGCTGACAGTTCCAGCTTCGCTACTTACTTCTTACACACCGACTTTTCAATTACAAAAATGCATTTACTTTGCCTCTGTTTCTACTTTCCTTCCATCTGACTTACTAACCGCCTGCATCCGTGCATCCCCAACTGAGATTATCTGGTTTAAGCCTCATTTGTCAGCCAGCTTGCCAGGGTATTGCAGTACCGTCGACTCCTAGTCCTAGCAGAAGTGTAGCTTGAAAAAGCATAATGCATCACTCCCTCTTTGCTGTTTTGATTATTCAGAAGGGGAAAGTGGCAGGGAAGCTAATTTGCACAGTTTAGTTTAGTTTGTTCTGTCATATGCACACATGTACAATCAGATACACAAAGAAGTAGACAATGTCAGAAAGGAGCAGGCTAAAGCTATGGAGCTTATATTTGCCTACCCCTCTAAGGCCCTATTTGCACTTGGTCATTTCATGTGTTTTTCGTATTCCGATCGGCAAAAACCACACAAAGTAACCAAGTGCAAACAGTCCAAATCCGTTTTGTCATCCGAATACCAAAACCACCTCCCGACCACCTAGTCGCATCGCATAAAAACGCATTCGTCACGGACGTGTGAACGGAATGCGACTTCAGTCCACATTAACGACCGCCTACTCCACTCACCTCTCCCGTGTACGTACTTGGTCGGTGCCCCACCTCCCGGCGTCGTCATTATAAAGTTACAAATAAGAAGCGAAAACAAATCATTTTTGTTAGACTCGTTTATTAGCATGCTAATAAATTTCATTCCGCATGAGCGTATTTTGTCAGCGGAGCAGCGGTCGCAGTTTCCCCACATATGAGATTAAATGTGCGGCGTTGCATCCCAAATTTGCCAGCCACTGTTGATCCGAAAAGAAAGTCGTCAGCACTCTGTCCCACCAGTCGTCACTCCTCGTTCGGATCCGTACGAGCTGCAGTGGAATTAAAACGAGTGACTTGATATAGTCCGCAAACAGGAAGTTGATTCTTATTTGCTGTCATGTAAAACTCGCCGTGGTTTTGCGCTTTACTGCCCCCAGTCGTTAAAAAGGGAACTGATGCATGTTGCATTTGCATAGGTTCGGCGGGCGGGGGTGATGCAATCACAAATGGCACGCTTGAGACGCATGTTAATGCTACGTGCGAACAGATGCTTCGAGATCCGTTCTCGTGATCCAATTCCCCAAAACAGTTACAAGTGACCAAGTGAAAACAGGGCCTAAGAGCTTGCAGTTTCAGACGCTGGCAAAGCACATAGCAAACGCATAGCGCGAGTTGATAAATTCATCATCTTTAATCCAAAAAACAATCAAAGAACGTAAACTTTACAATCAGCAGATGTAACCACATGTTGCAAAGCCCCGATAATAACAGAGTCAACTTCCACAAACTCCAAGACAAAGCAAACCCAAAGAAAGAAGGGAAAAGAAATAAGGAAATGAATACATTTATAGAATATTGCAAGCTCTAAAGTGCTCTAAACTGCCAGCATTCTGCTAATCATTCAGTGCATTAAAACACACAATTCAATCTTGTTTTTATTCCTCAATCCTCAATCATAGTCTGTTTTCATCTGTTTAAACTGCGTAAGATTGAAGTAAGATTGCTGTAGACCAGTAGACTGCACCCGCCAGGTGCAGGGGCGGCTGCAGGGGGCGTTTGTCACCCTCATGTCAGCAAGCGTGACGCAGCGGTGGCACCAGCTCGGGCTGCTGCCAGCACAAGTGCTCCATCTGCAGCCTGGTGGTGACCCCCCCTCCAGGGACCAGCAGGGGGGACTTCCTCACCAGAGGGCCTGTGCGGCGCAGACATTTCCAGTCAGCGCACACAGAGAGCGCCGCAGCGCTCAGCCAGGCCAAATAAGCTGCTGTGAGATTCACTCGTCTGCAGTGCGAGAAGCTGCGACTCCTGCCAGAGGTTTTTCTTCATTGCTTTCTTCTCTTTGTTTCCCTCAAGGATTGATCAGGGATTGACTAGATATCAATGACAGATCATCAAATGTGTCCATTTGTGAGAAAAATCAGTTTTGAAATACATTACAAATATCCCCCACGCTTGGTTTCCTCTTCTCTGTACTACCACTCCACCAGTGCTAGATCTGTGCTATTGTTTTTTTTGGGTAATTACAGTGTAAGAGTCACCAAAACTGCTGTGCTTGTGCTCTAATTATAGTGAGAAATGTATCCTGGCATGGTGTGAAGGTACGAACTCTGTGTAGCCGGAGCCTGGGATCAGATCAGACCAAAGCAAAGCCACACAGGGCAATAGCACTCAGAGCCCGGCTTTCTTTTGCTTTGCTACCAGCGGGGTGTTTGCACTTCTTCGGCGTTACTGTCTGGGTTTGGGTGAGTCTGCGTGTGTGCACTATCAAAAATAAATGAAGGAGTACAGGGCAAAGAGGGGACGGGGCTCCGGCCTGGAGTGGAGTGGCCTTGCCAGCAGCGCTCTGCTGCTTCTGGTAATGATGCAAAACAGGACATCATGCTCTTCCTTAGAGAAAGAGCATTCATCTGATTAGATGTGCAATACAGATCTCTGTCTCTCTCTTCCACACATACACACAAACACACACATGCACTTAGGCTCCAAAGTTCCCCAAAACTGGATTACGTCCATTGTGGGCTGTCATGAGTCCTATTTTCTTCATGTGAGCAAGAGTTCAAACATTCCTCACAAACCAAACCACCACTTTAATTAATTCCGGGCACACACGTCATGCTCAGCCTCAACAAGTTGTTTCTGCCTCAAACGTGCACGCGCAGGGGTGCATTCTCTGCCCTCCCTCCACTTCCTCCCACAGACATTGTTCCATCCTCCGGGGGCTCACGTGCCCCGACAGGAAGTGGCTGGATGATGTATTTTAACCCCTTCTGCACGTCACACAAGAGACAACACAGAGTCGCAGGGTCGTTTTTTTCTTTCTTTCTGCGACGAGGAAACGGCCAAGAGTGATAAGCTCGCGTGAGCGGACGGAGAGCAGCAGCTGATGACTGATGCAGAGCATGCCGGCCCCCTCGCGCCCTCGTTGACCCCCCTCCCATCTCCTGTAAGTGGTATCACACCAGCAGCAGCGTGACCCCGAACTCACTGAAGCTTGGCCATATTATGCGTGTGCCGGGGGGTGACTGGGTGGAAGTTGAGGGGCAGCCAGAGGCAGAACAGCATCAAAGGAGATGTGAAGGAGTGAGACAGGAAACTCACTCGGCCCTGTGTGTGTGTTTTCCACTACGAGAGTGTGTGTATGACTCAGGCAGCTGGAGGTCTGATGACCAGAAGGCCGCTGTCGTGCCATCTTTGCCGCTCTTTCTTTGTTTTTTCTTACTTTCAGACTCCTGTGGATTCATCATCCCAAAAAGACTGTTGTTTCTGACATTTAGCCCTGTGTTTACAGCCTCCTTGAGGCCACGTTCAGACAAAATCCGATTTTTAGTCCATCCAGATTGAAACTGGATGGCTCTTTTGTAGTCTGAACGGTGACAAATCACATGATTTTTGCGAAATGAATTGAAACCAGCTGGGATAGGCTCCAGCAGACCCCCGTGACCCTGAGCTCGGGACTAAGCGGGTATGGAAAATGAATGAATGAATGAATTGAAACCACCTTTGGGAGGTACTGTCAGTCTGAACAGCTCCAAACAGACCGATCGGTTTTGACTGTCTGTGACGTCACTTTACGTGATGCAAGGGCCAATGCGTCAGACCAGAGAGCGCCAGTGGAGGTGCGGAGCAGTAACGTAATGGAGCAGACAGAAGAAGTAGAAAACAGCAGTGCCTGGACAGAGGAGGAAACTCATTGGCTCATCAGTGTGTGGGGAGATACAGTAGCTCCATTCAAGCCAAGCTCCAGGACAGGTATCACAACAAGTTCCGCTGTCGCAATGATATGACGTCACACACTACAGACTGGACGACTCCTCGGCTCAGACGATGGGTCAATAATGTGGTCCAGTCTGAACAGAGCCAGATGTATGGACAGTCAGCCCTAAAAATTGGATTTGAGAAGGAATCTGATTTGAATCAGATTCACCCGCAGTCTGAACACAGCCTTAGAAACTCGGCTCCCTGCTCAGCTGTGTTTGGGAGGAGAGGAAAACCAGACTGTGTTGGGAGAGACATACTAGTGTTAGGAAACACTGTCCAAGTGAATTTTTTATAATATGGACTTTTCAGTCGTTACTCCAGACAGTCGCTGGAATCAGAACAAGAGTCTTTCTGTCCGTGCACAGACACGAGGGGTTTAGACGGTGACTTTAAAGTGCTTACGCGTTTAAGTGGTGTGAGTGCAGACACAAAAGCTCTTTGTCTCCGCTGGCTGAAATCCACCTTGATTGCATAAATTATCCCTCTGACGAGCACGAGCACGCGCACGCCCGCAGCCCGGATTGCCCTCTTTCACAGACGCGCTTATCGCTACATCTCATCTAAAACACAACGCCGGCTTGGTCCTGAAGGCAACATCGTGCTGTTGTTAAGCAAGACGGAATGGGGGGTGGCGTAATACTTGTGATGCATCCTGGATGAATCTCTTCTGTGACCAGTTCGTTGTGAAAGAAACGAGCTGGTGCCTGTTTTTTGAAATGATCCTTTTCCTGAAACTTGGGTGTCGTCTGACCTGCTGAACACTGAAACTCGCTGCTTGTGTTTTTCCAGCCACAATCTGAAGTCTGTAGCTGTGTCTCTCTTCCCTCCGCACACCTCATTTGACCGCCAGTAATCCCCCCCTTCTTTTTTTTTTCACAGTCACAACTAATTACATTAGCTCAGCTTGAGGCCTTGACAAAGCTCCGAGTGATTTGTCTATTGCCTGATATTTAGTCGGTGACGATTGTGACACGGTGCAGTCGAACCCATTTTAAGGTCCTCTGGCTCGGTCTTTGAGTGCAAACGTGAGGCTTTTTATCCCCTCAGATGTTTCACTTCTGTCACCGTGTGCCTCTGCAACAGCGCCACCCTCTGCGTGCGCTCTCCGAGTGTTTTTTTTTTTTTTTTTTTGTGAACGCGCCTCTTGAGAAGCGAAACGCTCGCTAACGTTCGTGGACAATAACAGCTGCCGCTCCCGCGCTCACTCCGCCTGCAGGCAAAGTGGCTGGTTGACCTTGTGATGCAGCTGGACGGCTGAGATTGCGAGTCCGCTGTCACGTGCATCCATGTCCCCAAGTTCCTAATGTAAAGTGTTTTTTTTTTTTTCAGTATTACGCAAGCAAACCATGTCCTTTTCAGTTGGGACAAAAGCAGAGAGCAACATGACAGAAGAAAAGCGGCTTTTCTGCAGGGAAAAGATGTTCTCTTTACTCCGGTGTAGCCTGAGCAAAAGTTCAGTTCAACTTTGTTAGACGCCATCGGACCTGTTGGAAACTTGAAGCTGTTGAAAACTGGCTTAACTGGGAGTTAAATAATGTGACTGGTTGGTGCTGAATCTGATAAAGAAGAATGATTGACGTGTTTTCCACAGGCTCCTCCAGTCCCTATCAGTCACCCGGGCCAGGCTAATGTTTTCAAAGCCAGGAAAATACTCCGGCCGGGTTGGAGTGACCTCGGGTTCGGAGTCCCCGCGCAGGCCGCGTTCAAACAGGAGGGACACACAGAGTGTGACTGTGTGAAGTTTCTCCCACGTAGCCTCGGGATCACATGCCAGCTTCCCCGCTCCCGAACGCTTCAATTAGGAGGAAGGAAAGAAGAGAAAAGGAGGAGCGAGCGAGGCGCTGAGCCGTCTGTTTCATCCAGACAAAACAAGCTCACGAACGCGGACAGCAGCGTGAAGGGCGACATTGTTCAGCGCCACGCGGCCTACTTTTCCTGCTCCTTCCTCTTCCCCCATCCTGCCCGCTTCAGCCATCCTGTCCCCCCCCCACCCCACCCCATAACCAGCCAAAACATTGCTTTTGTTTCTGAAGCAAAAAAAAAAAACCCCAACAACCCTAAAACCTGGCCGGCTGCCATCCCCTGCCTCGACTATTTTTATCCTGCTGTTGGTTACCGAGGCAGCGGGGAAGCACAAGTGGCCAGTGTTCCGTTGCGGGAGCTGAAATCAGGCCCTCGGTGGAATGTTTCATCTCCGCTTGGACGTGGACGTGCTCGGAGGAAGCTGCGGCGCGATCTTTCACGTGATCGGTCGAGGACCTGCTGCGCAATCCTCGTAGGTGGCCCCGCTAACCTACTTACTACACATGCGGCGTCCCACGCTGATAAGGAATGAGCTCACAGCGACAAGAGGCTCGGCTGAAGTGAGCCGCTGTTATGAGAGCGCCAGCAGAAATAACCGCCGGCTGTAGGTTGTTTTCGTCTTTTCTCGTGGTTTCAGATCTCTAAATATTCACTGAAGCTGCTGTCAGTTGCTCACTCTGTCATTATTTCTGTAGCAGCGCGTGATGTGCTGCTGCCCAGATGGTTAGATCAGTTTTAGATGACTTGCAGTTGAGGGTTTCCCAGATTTCACACTCGTCCCTTTCAAGATGTAAAAATCAATTTGGACAAAGTCCCTGCAGAAACATTGTCTTGAATTTATCGCTCCTCTGTTCTATCTTCAAGGTAGCCACAATCAGCCTTTTAGCTGCTATATGGGGCCACTGACCTACTTGTGTACACTGTGTGTGTGCAGCTTATAGTTTCGCTGTGGGGAGCTGTATATCTGGCATTTGATCTGCTCAGGTCTCTAACCGTTAACCCTAAACACCCCCCACCCCCCACCCCCCACGCCCCGTGAGAGGAATGTGTGCATGTGGCGCACGCGCACACACAGGAACAAAGACAAGCAGAGGAAGAAAAGTGTGCATCGTGCTGTCAGATGCTGTTTGCAGACAGACAGTCTCTCTCTCTCTGTTCACTGAGTGTCAATCCTGCTTTCCAGTACGTCAGTAAAAGTATATTTCAATGTTTTGGCAAAGGTAGAATAAAATAAAAGACATACGATGCAGTAGGAAGATCGTTTCATCCACAAGGGTCAGTGATTGTTTTGCTGCCTTGTGACTATAGAGTGGCTGAAAGCAGCACCTACCATTCCCTGGTTCCACTTATGAACGTGTTGCTGAGCGCAAAGTTCATACAAGTATGTGATAAACAGATGTGTTGCACAGGGCGCCGCCGCTGCTGCTGCTGCTGCTGCTGCTGCTGCTGCTGCTGCTGCTGCTGCTGCTGCTGCTTCTGCTGCTGCTGCTGCTGCGTTAACCGCCATGCGGAGCGCGGCAACACCTCCCGCCAGCTGCAGCGAGCGCCTGCGGGCTCCAGTCTGGTTCAGTCAGTCAGTCTGGAGGATTACTGGGGAAGTCTTCCCTCGTGATTCCGCCTTCCCTTTGTGTCTCCCATCTTCCGGCCTTTTTCAAACATCCCAATCCCTGATTTCGCCCCCCCCCCCCCCCCCCCCCCGACTCCATGTGCTCCTCACCCTCCTTCCTTCCTTCCTTCCTTCAGGCATAATAGCCCCCACCCCCCACCCCCATCCTTCCTCCCCCAGCCCCGCACCTCCGCCACCCCTCGCACATTTTAACAGTTTGTCTTTGAAATTGTTCACAAGTCACGGAAAGCAGCGGTGGGCATCACAGCAGCGTCAAGCCACGTCCGTTCAGACAATTTAGTGCATCACTAGCAAGCGCAATTAAAAAGAAGTGACATCACTGGACGTTATTTTTTTTTAGTGTCTCACTCTGCAACCAATTGGCTCCAGTCTTAATTTTCTCCCTCGTTCTCCCGTTTCTTTGTTCCTGCCCGTCCCTGCTGCACGTGGAGGCCACATGTTGGGCGCCAAGAGTCTGTGTGTCGCACGTGTGTCTGTCTAGGAAAGAATTAGTCTCGTCTTAAATCGCACACTGTGTGTGTGTGTGTGTGTGTGTGTGTGTGTGTGTGTTTGATGTGAGTGCAGGCTCATTCTGCTGACTATAAGTCTGTTTGTCACATCCAGCCTTGATCACACACACACACAGGCTGTCCTGTGCAGAATTAAATCTGGCACACCTCTTTACACACACACACACACACACACACAGAGTTTGGATTTGTTAAACAGCTCATTTTATAATTCTTTAATCCAAGTGTGTGTGTGTGTGTGTGTGTGTGTGTGTGTGTGTGTGTGTGTGTGTGTGTGATGTGGAGCACTTGTGTTGAAAAAGAAATTACCATTTGGTTGAATGGCAGACCTGTGTCCTGTGTGTCCGTCCGTGTGTGTGTGTGTGTGTGTGTGTGTGTGTGTGTGTGTGTGTGTGTGTGTCAGGGTAGGGGGGCAGCCGGGCAGGTGCAGAGACAGCTGGTGTGGGCAGCTCTAACCGAGGGGGAGGACGAGAGCGAGAGTGAGGGAGAGATTCCTGGAGAATGACATGAGTGTAGCAGAGAGCGAAGAGGAGGGGAAACCAGCGTGTGTGTGTGTGTGTGTGTGTGTGTGTGTGTGTGTGTGTGTGTGTGTGTGTGTGTGTGTGTGTGTGTGTGTGTGCGCGCGTGCGCGTGTGTGTGTGTGTGTGTGTTATTGCCAGTGGTGAAGTGAGACTATGAAGCCCCCCCGCCTCCCACCTCCCAACTAGAGCGACAGATTTGATTGGCCCTGCGGGGGGAAAGGCAGATGAGGGAGAGGCAGGCAAAGATGAACGGAGGCTGAACTCTTCTCACCATCAGCCAGTCGGCTCAAGGCGAGCCGAGCGACACGGCTTCATATTAGCAGTCCGCTTATCGGCATCAGTCAATAATTGCTTCAGTGAAACCGCGAGTGTGCGCCTCGGCGTTCACCGCTGTCATTTCTGCCTAAATGTCAAGCAGTGGCTTTTTGTGATGCTCCGTCTGTAATCGCAGTTTACACACATTAAAGGTCCCATATTATGGCCGTTTTCAGATCTTTCTCTCAGCGGAGCATCCTCACAGGAACTCCAATCTAAAGAAACAAACTAAGAATCTCTATATAGATCTTCAGAAACCAGCTCTTATAGCTTCCGGCCTTTTTTTTACCTGACGAACAAACTCCTGGCTGGTGGGTAGTTCACTGCCAGGTTAGAGACACGTTAGTAGTGAGATTTATATAGACTCTCATATAGTTATATTTATGGCCAATTAAAATTCCATTTTTCAAATCAGAGCTTCGTTTTCTGGTCAAAATGTCTATTAATGCGGCTGATTTTTCGACACATAATTGTAAACCATTATTGGATTGTTGGATTCTGCTGACCTTTGAATTCTAAGAGAGGAGCACACAAATTGTGTTTCCAGCTCAAAAGAAACATCATCCTGCTTTGTTTGGGGTTTTTTTTCTTCCCATCTTCCTCTTTCTTTGACCCTGCGTTCTCCTTGCCTTCAGGTCACAGCACGTGTTGGTAGTGGAAGAGCACCGCCCTCTAGTGGTGAAACGCGAGAACTCACGAGCCGCCTCACCACAGTGTCGCGGAATTAGGAACGAATGCTTTTGCCGCCCTGCTTTCAGACCGCATGGATTGACAAAAGAAAAAGAAAAGAAAAAAATAATCAGGGTTGATTTCCAAGCAGGATTTAGGCTTTTTGATCCGTGGGGGTCAAAATGGGTTCTAGAATTTGACAGGGGAGCCGGAGCAGGAGCAGATGGATGGAGTGTTTCGGTAACCCACCTCATAGGAGAAGAAAAAATATATCATGGGTTATGTAGAAAATCCCATGTCTATTGAAAATGAACAAAAGCATTACAACAAAATGTGTTTTTGAAATGGATGAAATGCAGCTATTGCATGACTTACTTACTATTGATATAATTTCTTCAAGTTCAGTGGGCTGCATATGGCCCCCGGACCGTAGTTTGCCCACGTCTGTCTCAGACTCTGGTGTGCAGTTTTAACCCGACCAAAACCTTTAAAACTTCCAGAAGACTCAAACG
The DNA here is from genome assembly GCF_046127955.1 of Nelusetta ayraudi. Taxonomy (NCBI): domain Eukaryota; kingdom Metazoa; phylum Chordata; class Actinopteri; order Tetraodontiformes; family Monacanthidae; genus Nelusetta; species Nelusetta ayraudi. The sequence continues at coordinate 9,235,237 of NW_027466092.1, forward strand.
GTTTCTTGTCTCGCTCCAGGAGGAAGCCATCCCGGAACTGGAGATCGACGTGGACGAGCTGCTGGACATGCCCAGTGACGTAGAGAGGGGAGCCAGGGTCAAGGTGGGCCGGGCCGGGCCGGGTCGGGTCGGGTCAGGTGGGACGTGAACCTCAGGAGTGTTTGACTCACACTGTTGTTGTGTTGTTTTTTCTTTCAGGACCTACTGGTGGACTGTTTCAAACCCACTGAGGTAAGCTCCTCCCCCCGGACTCCTCCCCCTCTCCCCCGCCACCACTGTCCTTCCTGATTGGGACCTCTTGTGCTTCCTCCCTTCCAGGACTTCATCACAGAGCTGCTGGACAAGATCCGAGGGATGCAGAAGCTCTCCACGCCTCAGAAGAAATGATGGCCGTTGCCCTCCCACCACCAACCCTCCCCCACCTCTGCCCTCACCTCTCATCTTCCTACCGCACTCTCCTTTTCCCCCCGCTGTCCCTTTCTTTGTTGCCTGGATTAAGCCCGATGACTTCGTCTTGCTTGTGTCGTTTTTGTTTTTGTTTTTTTTTAATCAAATTTACTTCTTTTAAATCAGTCAACAAAGAAGAAGATTGTTCATAAGTGCGTTTAAGGGTCTTAATCCAGGCGACCTCCGTCTTTCTCTCTCCTGCTCTTCCCCCACCCACTCCACACCCTTCCATCCAGCTTCCCTCCCCTCCACCACCCTGTCATCCATGTAAGGGGGAGGACGGATGAAGCTGAGAGCAGACCAGCCCCACTGAGAGAAGACCAGCAATGAAGGGGAAGGGGGAAGGAGGACTGAGGAAGCCGCCAATCGGCTTGAAGCAGGGCCTAATCACTTCTCACATCTCCACCAACCACACAAAAGGTTTCGACTCTTAAACGATCCGCAGCCGCGACTCTTGTGTTCCTCTCTAGTTCAGGTCGAGGGCAGGAGAGCATTTGGTCGACTTATTTTCCTTCCAACTCTTCGACGGAAGGTTTCTGCTTTACTATCACCTCCCTGTAATCAGAGGCATTTGCTACAGTGGTGCATTTAAAGACTGTCTGTGTGCGTGCGGTGTGCTTGCCTGCGTGCGTGTGTGTGCGTCTGTCGTCAACAACCTGCTAGATGTCATTTTGAAGAAAGCCTGAACCTGTCGCTGCGAAGAACAAGGTCCGGCGCGGCGGAAAATCTCCCCCCCTCGAATGGGCTCACCTTGAAAACAACAACAGAACTGGCCGCCTGTGCTCGTTGCACAGTCCAGGTCGTTTTAAACAAAAGTGTTTTGCTGCAGGCTTGTGCGAGTCCTCTTAGGACAGACATGCAGGAATAGAGACTCCTTTCTTTTCTTTTCTATCTTCCTTTTTTGAAGGAAAGAAGTGGAGCTAAATGTTTTTTTTTTCCTTCTTGAAATGTGTGACGTAGTGATGCCAACACGTCTGTGTGTTGCTAACTGCTAGGTATGTATGTTGCTGCATAATTTAGAGCAACGTCCATGAAGGGTAATAATGTCATAGTTTTTTGGGCCTGTATATTGTGCTGTTCTCTGAGAAGTTTTTTTTTTTTTTTAGTATGGGACTGGCTCCTATTTAGTTCTTTCAGGATGTATTTTGCTTCACACACACACACACACACACACACACACACACACATACACACACAATGACCAGTTCATCCAGAGGACCCAAAACAAAGCTGCCTTGATTTTCTGTTCTTTTCTTTTCTTTCTTTGTGTTTTTAAACCAAACCCTGTCTCACTGCCTCACCTTTCATCTTGAGTTCATTTAGTCCCGTTTAGTCGACGCACCAGGGGACATCTGAATGGTTAGGGAGACCACTGAAAGCTGCTTAAAAGCATCCAGCCTTCTTAAACACACACACACACACACACACACACACACACACACACACACACACACACACACACACACACACACTGGCGGGTTGGAAGAAACAGGAGGACATTCGAAAACAGCTGCATCTTAAATAGATGTGCGCACACACACACACACACACACACACACAGCAAGATTTGAGCCACTGCCAGCCATCTCCAGGAAAATGAAATCTTTTTTCTTCTTCTTCTATGTAATTCTGAGCCAATGGGATCAGAGACAAAAAGCCCGCCGGCCAACTGGTCGAGCGCTCACAGCTGCAGTGACAGCAAACCTCCGCTAGGTGTCTCTCTCAGCACCAACACGCGAACAGACACTGGCCCATTTTCATCCTGCTACTCTGTCATTTCTCTCCCTGGCATCCTCCTCTTCCTCCCATTTCCATCCCTCCGTCCCTGCCCTTTCATACTTTCTCCCCTCCTTTTCTATTTTTTTTTCTTTTTTGAAAAAAACAGATGTTGCCTTAGGTATTTATGTTACACAAACCAAATAAACGGGAGACATTCATTTTAAAAAAAGAAAACGCAAACTGCTCAAAGATGCTACCGGGCAGAATGCGGCACATCTTGGACCTTCTGCCGCTTTTTCCTCTTTTTTTCGTTGTTTTTATTGTTATTTTTAAAAACAATGAGATTTAGATGGTTCTGTTTTTGTTTTTTGTTTTTTAGAAGTGAGTGTTTAATACTTAGGCCTTGATACAGTTTTTGGTTTTTGTTATTTGTTTTTAGATGAAACAATGTTTGTCGTACTTGACATTTGAATACTGCTCTGTTTTTATCATGACACCTCTGGAGACCGGCCTTGGATTAACTTTTAGTTCTTCAAAAGAAATCCATTGGGACACATGTTGTGTGATTGCTTTTGCCTTCCTCGTGTGGTTTCCAAATGTAAAGTGTGCATTTTCCCGGAGGCGCCCTAAAAATCGGTGAGATTGTACAAGGCAAACTCAGTTAGTAGCTGATTTTGAGTGGATTTTCATTTCTAAATCCAATTTGGATTATACCTTATTAGACTGTTATTGAGAAGTCTGTTTTTTTTTACTGTTGAAGAAAATTGCAAAAAAAAAAAGAAAAGAAAAGAAAAAATATTATATATACTGATTATTACCACTGAGGCTATAAATACAGGAGATAAATCATGCAGATTGGAGAGGTAGAGGTGATATTTTGGACATTGAATAGATCCAACCAACAAAATAATGTAGCAATATCAACAACAGATCTTGTTTTTGCCCAATTTTGTTACACTTTTATGCAACTTTAATAAAAACGTGAAATGGACATTGTGTTTCTTTTTTTTTTATTATTGTGTTTGTGTTTCAAAAACCAAGAAAAAAAATAATGAATATTAAGACCACTTTTTGACAAGTTGAAAAAGCAAAAACAAAAAAACATTGCAAAACTTCTTCTTCTTCTTCTTCCGCTTATCCGATATATATATATATATATATACATATATCCAATGTATATACATATATACATATATATATATGTACGTATACATATATATATATGTATATATATATATATATATATATATATATATATATATATATATATATATATATATATGTATATACATATATATATATATATATATATATATATACATATATATATATATATATATATATATATATATATATATACATATATATGTATATATATATACATATATATGTATATATATATATATATATATATATATATATACATATATATATGTATATATATACATATATATATACATATATATGTATATATATATATATATATATATATATACATATATATGTATATATATATACATATATATGTATATATATATATATATACATATATATGTATATATATACATATATATATATATACATATATATATATATATATATATACATATACATATATATATGTATACGTACATATATACATATGTATATATATATATATATATATATATATATATATATATATATATATATATATATATATATATATATATATATATATATATATATATATGTATGTATGTATGTATGTATATATATATTCTTGTGGCAAAATTCAATATTACACCCAGATTCAGATGAAACCAGCTAGAACACAACATATTTCCTATTATTATAACTTGTCTATATGTCGCAGAAATACTCCCTGTCCCGTTCTGTTACTACTACAAGTCAGCTGCAATTGGTTCATCGAGCAGTCCTAAGCATTTTTGATTGGCCAGCAAATATCGGGACTGCTTGTTCGGATTGGCTACTCAGAGGACTTTCCTTCGCTCTGATTGGACGAAGTTACGACTCGCAGAGTCCGGCAAAGAGTCGAACTGAGGGCAGGAGAGAAGAGGAAGTGCTTTTGGGAAATGACAATATAGGAAAGGAAAGTGCACTCCACCTTGTAACATCGGAGCAGAGGGAGAAGGAAAAAAAGGTGAGCAGAGTCTAAAACCTGCTGTTCTGTCCCGCTGAATCGAGGTGTCGTTTTGCTCTCAGCATCGCCTGTCTTTCTGGCTGCCTGCCTGCATGGACGTTCCGCGTTAATCCGTGTGCAGTTTGGAGGGTCAACGCAAAGCTACTGTGGCGACGTCAACGATTTCCGTCACATTCATCAGTGTAATACTAGACTTTAGTTTTGTTTATTGGGTTTAAGAAACATTAAATCATCCGTCAGCATCCCGACAGTAACCATACACCCGGCACAGTGTTTTTAATCGTTAGCCAGTGTTGCACTTGCCTTCACAGTGATTTACTCGTCTCTAAAGTATCATGATAATGTAAAGACGTGTTTTGTGCGGTGTTGAATAAGAATGCAAGATTCACTAAAATGGTTCGCAACTGTAATTTTGTCCAGAAACGATCCGTAACATTCACCGTCTTTTACTGTATGACATCACGGAAGCCGCCAAGTGCCGTCGAATGTAAAAAAAAAAAAAAAGAAAAAACCATTTCCGGTTCGACAGCAAAATAAAAGCACAATATCGGCTTCTATTTCTTTTAATTACGCTAATAACCCTAATTACGATACCTCGCTTGCGACGTCATTGGCTTTAAAACGAGCAGGGCTGTTTTTTTTATTTTTTTATTGGGGTGTAGGTTTTGCCGGCTTATAACCCCATGCATCGAATGCAACAGGCCTCATCGTAAAGTTTAAGTTATGAGAACATCTACTTTTGCTAAAATACTAAAGCTAAGAAGATTTAAGTTTATGGTATAACACCCTTTTTTTTTTTTTTTTTTTTTTTTTTTTTTTAGGAATTTTGCTGTTGGTGTTTTTGTTTTAGATCTTGGAATAAAGGTTTAGTGCATCCTCTCTCTGGCAACACTGTCTCATATCTGTGTGGTTGTGTGTGTTTTGCTAAGCCAGTCATGCCTGTCCAACCTCCCGTGCGGGAGCCAGAGGAGGAGATGGAGGCAGGCAGGGAGTCTCAACTCCCCGAGGCCAACGGACTGGTGGGAAGACAGCAGGGAGAGAATGGAAGAGGAGAAGAGGAGACGATAGGGGAGAGCACAGAGGAGAGGGAGAGTGACTTGGACGTAAGTGAGGAGGAGGAGGATGAGGACGAGGAGGAAGAGGAGGAGGAAGAGAGCTCAGGTAAAATCCAAGTGCACTGACAAAAATACCTGGATACGTTTTAAGCAGAGATGGACACATTGTCAACTGTCTTTTTTCCCGTGAAGAAATGGACGATGAAGACTGCGAGCGGAGGAGAGTGGAATGTCTGGATGAGATGCTGGATCTGGAGAAGCAATTCCAGGAGCTGAAGGAGAAGTGAGCTGGAAGAGAGGCAACCACCAGGTGCGACTGTGCGTTCGGGAGCGCAGGCTGACCCCAGTGGGGTGTGATTGCAGGTTGTTCCGGGAGCGTCTGAACCAGATGAAAGTGAAGCTGGACGAGGTGCTGACGGGGAAGGCTGGAGAATACAAGGAGCCACTGGCGGCACTGCAGAGGAGCATGCAGATCCGGACACAAGTGGCTGGTAGGTGTGACTCAACTGGTGATGGCCCGCACTGAACAATGGCTCCTGTTCTGGCCCCACTGCCCTTAAAAACCACAGGAGAAGACCAGGAAGTAAAGGAAGCTGCTATAGGCTTTATTGTAAATGCTGTGCTAGTGACACACTAGTTTTACACCTAACTAGCTTTTGAGAACTTGAGCCACAGGCCAGTAACATGTCACCCCTGACCAGTCGGAAAGCCTTGAGGAATAGTTGACACACATGTTGATTTTTACAGTGGCCACCTGTGGTATTGCACGGGGGAAAATCTCAATGACGTAAAAGTCAGTCCCACTGGGAGCAATTTAGGGTTGAGTGTCTTGCCCAAGGACACAACGAAAGACTAGGATGGACTGGGATTTGAACTGCCAACCTGTCAGTCATTGGACAACCCGCGCTACCTCCTGAGCCACAGTCGCTAGCAAGACAGCAAGACTCATATAGCCTGGTGGGGACAATCCAGCCAGCCTGACAGCGCATTTCCTAATTAGGGTGACTCCTCGCGTCTTCAAATAAACCAACAAAGAAAAAGATGAACGAGATACCCAAGTTTGTGTGTGCAGGCCACCGTACTTCACTGGCAAACTAGGGAGAGGGACACTTGATGTCGCTGTTTCTTCTCAAAATCTCCAAATATTACACTTTAAAATATAAGCTGATACAGAAAAAATAATTGAAATTCTCTTCTCATTTTTACACAGACAGTTGAGTTTTTCCCCCAACGATAATCTGCGTCCCTGTCTGCTCCTTCTTCAGGTGTATACAGAGAACTGTGTCTTCAAGTCATTAAACACAAGCACGAGTGTGAACTGCAAGGAGCTCGGCAGCACTTGGAGGTAACACACACACACACACACACACACACACACACTCCAGATAAGACGAGCCCTCCTCAGTGCTGTGAGGCGGTGTCGTTGAGTGTTGGTGCTCCTGCAGAGTGAGCAGGCGTTGCTGTTCGACGCCATGAAGTCGGAGCTGCTGGAGAAGATCAGGAGGCTTGAGGAGGACAGGCAGAGCATCAACCTCAACTCTGGTGCGCCCCTGCCGACCACATGACCGTCATCACCACTGAGTCCGAGGAGTGAGGAGTGAGGCAGCTAACGCTCTGTGCTCTGATTCCAGAGTGGGGTGACGACATGAGGAGCAAGAGGTGTAAGAGGAAGAACCTGCTGGGTCGCTCAGACAGGAAGAGGAAAGTTGCCCTGGTTTCAGGTACGTCGTTCCCAAAAATCCACCCCTGGTCCTGGTCATCATTCCTCCTTTTTCGCCACGTCTTGGCTGCATACTTGTACTGTCCTGTTTTGTGTTGCAAAAGTACATTTTTGTGTGCGTGTGTGTGTCCCACAGGGCCTTTTATTGTCTACATGCTGAAAGACATTGACATCCTTGAGGACTGGACTGCCATCAAGAAGGTACGTTGTTGGCTCGCTGCTTTCCCTTGTTGGCTCTCACACTTCTGCAACAACACCAGTTGGTCCCTGTGTTCTTTTCAGGCCAAGGCAGCGTCGTCACCACTGAAGAAGAAGGTTGACAGTAAGGGAATGCACATTTCTCTGGATACACATTAAAAATATATGTGCTGAGTGTTTTTGCTAAATGTTCTGTTCCGCCTTTCAGAGCGGTGATAAAAGGAGCACCTCTCTGCAGCGCCGCTCAAGGACTCCAAACTTGACACAAACTCTCTCCTTCCCCAGTAGCATCTGCTAACAGTAACACTTTTTATCTCCTTCAACCTCAACCTGAGTACAAGGAACCACGGAAAATGCTTGTTTGTTATCTATTTTTTATTTAAAACAACTTGTTAATGATATAATGACCATGTATTTATAGAATGATTTTTAACGGTGATTAAAATTTTAATCCTTTTTTGTGGATGAGACTCTGTCTTTTCATTTTTTTGTTTGTTTCCCCTTGGGATGTCATTTATAGTTATTATTTAGTTAATTTAGTTATTACATTCAGAAGCAGTGTTAGAGGTCCATCAGCATAAACCATGGATTTTTACGATCAAAACAGGTGTGTGATTTAGCCAAAAGGATCAAACGTTAAGTATAATTCAGTTTATAAACACACCTCTTGAGTGGTGTGCAGAAAATGTTACTCCCATCTGTGATGCTGTAGGGGCGTCAGCGATGGCACCTGAGTCCTAACACAGGAGAAGTACCTGATGTGCTGGTCCTGTGCAAATGTCCTATGAACAAAACCATTCCCACTAAATTGACATATTAACTGGCTTTTACTTTATATATTTAAAAAACAAAACATGCACACATCATTGTGTACATGAACATACTCTTCAACATCTGTGTGGGGTAAAAAACAAAAGGGTCCAATGACAGGCCAGGAACCTATAACCTGTGTTACAAAAGTGTCAGTCTAAATTATTATGACTTATGTAGACATGCATGTATTTATAGATCCTCTCCTCCAGTGACGTCGCTCTCTGGCCAATCAGTGGCTTGCGAGTCTATCAACGTCACATTTTTGTCTTGACAACTTTGGACACTTGGAGCCCTGGCCAGCTAACTGAAAACATACCATATATATATATATATATATATATATATATATATATATATATATATATATATATATATATATATATATATATATATATATATATATATTATTATTATTATTTTATTATTGTGTTAACGTTGTGGTTAACACAATAAAATAATTGCTAATTACTTACAACTGACAGAAAGGAGACGCAAGTGTGGTGGAACAATGTTTAATTTGACAAATGTAGACAAAAGTCAGGACATTGTTGTGCATATTCTCTTCAGTGTAGGACTTCGGTGTAGGACGTCTCCTTCCACCGCCTCCTCCTCACAGGTGCTTGCTGAGTTTACGCGCCTGCCGCTCCCTGGCCTCGAACGCCGCCTTGGTGTCCATGAGCTCGTCCAGCTGGCGGCGGATGCGCGCCATGTCGAGCTGCGAGGTCTCGCACTGCTCCCTGAGGGCGGCCGACTCCACCCTCAGCTGCGTGGCGGCCATGGAGAGCTGCTCGCTGCGCTCTCGGCACTGCGTCTGCATCCTCTTGGCGTCGCTGAGGAGGGACTCTACGCTCACGGCCACTGACTCCCATTGCTCTTCAGACATAATCTGGGGTAGGGAGAGAGGGAGCAGGGCACTCGTCAGCCCCAGCCATACCAGGACACACTGAGTTATGCGCTGACGATGCTAATTTTCTGATTGGCCACAGAGATAAAAAGTTACCTCATCTAACTTGACACAGACAAGAGTTGAAAATCATCTTCAGTAACTGGCTCATGGGTTTTTTGGGGAAAAAATAATTACTGATGAGTTTTTCGAAACAGTCTGGAGAGCTAAAAACTAACTGGAGGTCATATTTCTGTGGCTCATTTCTTCAAATTCGATGGGCTGGATTATGGGCTGCATACGACCCCCCGGGCCGTAGTTTGCCCATGCCTGCTCCACACTGTTTATGGATTCTCTATTGGAAAAGTCTGTCTATTAGTTCTGAAATTCCTAAAATTTTCCGTTTGTGATGTCACAAAGGGACAGTGACAGCCAGGTGTTCACTCTGCCCCCTGAGGCTTTTCCAGACATGTTGAAGACGCACCAAACATGTTGTTATAGTGAGCTAGTGTACTAAGCTTTGTGGATTTTTTTTCCCAACTTTGTTTCGCTGCATTTGTTGCTGTCATTAAATACTAACATACCTATACAAGGTTTTAAAAGGTTGGACATTTATTTCAAGGGAACTTCAGCATTGCCAAATTTGTAAAAAAATAAAATAAAATAAAATCTAGTATGGCATTGTGAGTGGCTCGTGCCTTTGGAAAAATAACCAGCCAGCCACAGTGGCTGGAGAGCAAAAAAAAAAGTTGATTTGGAGTCATAGTTGGCAGCCATGGAAGACACCAGAGAAAGTGATGTGAGAGCTTCCAGTCTGAAGCACAGCAGAGATCAACAGGTTTAAAAAAGAACATTTCACTTGTGGACAGTGAAGTAGCTTACAGAGGCTTAGCTTGGCTTATTTGGCTCTACCGTGTCCCCTGCTTTCTCTTGTGTCTCACTGCCACCTCACCATTGTCACTCTCTGATATTCACTTCTGTCCTGCTCGCAGCTACTGTATTATCCCCCCCCCCCCAGATATCGTTCAGTCTTGTTGCGTCATCATAAATCTACCTGTTCCCCGCGTCAGTCAAAAATCATGCGAGGGGGTCTCACCGTGGACCTCAGAGACAAGTCTATCACAATGCGCGTGGTTGTCTTCTGAGACTCGTGAAGGCCGTCCTCGGTGCTCTCCAGAGTGCTCACCCTTCTCAGCAGGCGTCGACGATGCACCTGAGTGCCACACACACGAGACAGGAAGCAGGTGCGGTCAACACGGGCTGTTAAATGCTACATAACAACGGCTAATGGAAAAAAAAAAGAGAGAGAGAGAGAGAAAAGAAAGTACTTACAGAAGAAGTGAGATCTCCAGGTTGAAAGTGCGAGTGCCTCTTCACTCTCTCCTCTTGTCTCTACCAGGTCCCCGTCCCCATCGGTCTCCCTCTACCAGGTAACGTCCCTCCTTCATTCCCTCCCTCTCTCCAGTTGATTCCAGGTTAGGTAATCCTCTGGGATTAAACGGTTAAGGAGGGAGAAACTACGCACGGCGAGATTGCCTGCAGTCTTGTTCTGGTTCTGCTCTCTGATGCTTTGGTCTATTTCTATTTTAAGTCATAGAAATTGATCGATTGTAGAACTGAATATTTAACATACAAATGAAAATGTATAAAATCCTGTTAGTGTAATTTTAAAGTTTATCATAATTTTGGGGGGTACAAACAGAATTTGTCAAAGCCACCAAAATAGATAGATAAAGGACTCCCATCCTTATTCTGAGCCACAAATTATCAGCGCTTGTACTACTGAAGCCTCCCTTCCCCCTTCTTATGACTTCAATACTGCACTTCTTGTTTTATCTTATTTTATCTTATTTATAACTATGATTTTTTAAAAAAAGATATCAGTTGTTTTAAACTCAATTTAGCACATGTTAAAGATCAAAGTAACTGTTACACGTCCATCCATTTTCTATACCTGCCCTCTTAAAGTTAAAATCTCAATGATAACCACTAGATGGAGACACAGGTCAGGGTTTCGCCATTCACTCTTTCAAACAATAATTGGCAGATAAAGAATTGTATTTTTGTGATTTATTAGTTACAAACCAAGGCAGCTGCTTTGACATGAAGTCTGAGGGGGAAAAAACCCAATACTCCTCATTATTGACATTTCCAATACAGAATTCAATGTGTCATCTAGGACATACAAACATGTCAAATACAAAATATATCTACTGGATTTAATTTCAGTGCATTGCCTATTAACAAAACAACTTCAAATGTCACTTTGAACATGTTAAATTAAATTTGGAATATTCCTATTAACTGTTAGTTGACTGTAAAAAACAAAAAGAGGTGAAAACACATTTTTAGGTATAACGACAAAATTACAAACGTAACAGAAATAGAAAAGTTGAATGCCTTGTCGCAAACATTATTCCATTCTGTCAAACAAATAATCAAAACAGAAACACTTAATGAGTGAACGTACGTCACATCTTTGATGCGTGTGGGTGTTCTATCAACCTTTTGGAGCCTGTTGGGTTGTATAATTCATGCATTTCAAATTCTGCAATACTAATAAATACATCAATTTTCTATCACCCCTTATCCTGCAATTAGGGTCCCAGGGTGCTGGGGCCAATACCAGCTGTCTTTTGGAGAAGACCGTTTGTCACAGGACCACATTGAGAGAAAAACACCCACCCGAGAGAAGCCACACGGACACAGGGAGAACATACTGTCTCCATACAAAAATCTCCCATGTTGGAATCTGACTGAATCATCAACCTATAACTTTTTGCCATGAGACGCTAGTTGTAGAACTCTAGCTAGTAGACCCATTTATAAATTCAATGATTGTTTCATGTGTGACCTTGGGAGGTGCTGGCTTGTGCGATTATTTTACCACCCAAAAAAACTATATTAAAAAACACAAGCATCCTCCTGTTTATACCCTCCAACAAAAGAAAACCCCTTCCTGCTGAAACTGATGCTTTATGTCTGACATGTTTGGAAACAAATGGCTGCATTGTTACTATTCAGTGAGGTATTGGTACCCTTTGTGCATTATATATGGGGTTGATTTCTGAAACCCAAAATTTGAATATGTTTTCCCACAAGTAGAGCAAAGGAAATAAGTCAGGTATGGAATCTTATTTTAGGCAACTTCAGTTAAAACGTAGAGAGACATATTTGCATAATATGGGACATTTCAATCCCACCCTAATCAGAAGTTATCAGCCCGCTTGTATTTTACTATCACTAAACCTCCACAATTGATGCGCAAGTGAAAGACCATAAAAATATTTTTGTTCTATGACGGGACACCTGAAATACTCAACAGCAAAATCACTTTTCTCTTTACCGCAAATACTCTGACACCGCAATTTCCTGCAAAATATGTACTGCTCTTGGCCGTCTTGGGCTCGTCCTCACTGTGGCCTCGCGGGACGATTGAAAAAGGGCTCCGTCTCCGCAGCCGTCACCCCCGGGTCACCGAAAAGGCTTCCGACCGGCCCGCTCACACCTCCGGCCGTCATCTTTGACCCGGAGCTCTGACGCCTCTGGAAGATGAGCAGCGCTCCGATGAAGAGCCAGAAGAAGAAGTTGACCCACGCTGCCGTCTGGTAGGGCGGAGGACAGAGAGGAGACGTCGAGATCAACATGAACAGTCTGAGCCTTCACTGATGGAAAGGTGAAACACGGTTGGGTTTCACACAAGACTGAAATTTAGAAAAAGGCCCGCTGACCTCAGCTTTGCGCAAGCTGTTGTAGAACTTTCCTCCCTTGAGAGGAGCGGCCCATTGTTTGCTCTGGGCTTGATCGCAACTGAAGGAGACACAAACACGCTGCTTGTTAGAAGTCAATTCATTTCCGAGTGGTTTTCAGGAGTTGTTTTGCACCCGCGTGGAGGTTCGGAGCCACGTGGGAGTGCGTATCCAACCTTGTAACATTGGGGACGTTCTGGATGAGGGAGTTGCACAGCGAGTCGCGTCCTATCTTCAGAATGCAGCCGGTGACAAGCAGGAAAAACAGGAAGGCGCCACACACCACCATGATCCCGTTTATCCACACGCGTTCCCTGCGAAACAATCAAAAGTGGGCAAACGTCAGAACGATTTCTATGCTCAGAAACTAAAAATATAAAGTCAAGAAGAATCAAGCGCTTGTTCAAACCGCTGACCAAATGAGGAATCAAGCGCTTGAGCAACTGGATGAGAACTCGACTGCGCCTCGAGTTCTCTTTTTGATTTAACCTCAGTGATTTGTGGTCTCCTGCTTTGGTCTCTGCAGCCAGTCTTTATTATGTTATCCAATTTGTCAGCAAGTAGTAAAGCTCCATGGAAGCCTCATCATCCTAAGCTCCACCTATTGAGTTCGAGAGTCATTTAATACATTTACACAACCACCACCCTAACAACATTGCCAGATTATATGACATGAAAATCGTAAAACAAACCTCAAAGGCCATTTTGTTGGCAGACACACACACACACACACACACACACACACACACACACACACACACACACACACACACAGCTCGTCATTATTCATCTTTCCTAAATTCTTCCTGAACATTTCTAATGCACTTTATTTTGGCTTAAGTACTCACTGGCCATTTTATTAGGTACACCTTGCTAGTATCAGGTATACACCTACTTCATGAAGCAGCTGAGGAGTACACTGCTTCGAGGTTTGATGTGTGCACTCGGAGATGGTATTGTTGCCTTTCTGTAGTCTCCAACCAACCTCAAAGCAGCTCATTCTGACCTCTGACATCAGCAAGGCACTGCCGCTCACTGGATATTCTCTCTTTTTGGGACCATCCCCTGTCAACCCTGGAGATGCTCACGCCAGTGTGAAAGTCCCAGTCGATCAGTGTGGGAAACACTCAGACCAGATTTTCTGATAGCAACAGCCATGCCACGTTCAAGGTCACTAAAATCCCCTGTGTAAATTTTACGACCCATCTGAACGTCAGCAGGCCGTCTTCACCACGTCTACATGGCTGAATGCTTTGGGGTTGGTGCCATGTGATCGGCTCATTGGGTTTGCGCTGACAGGCAAGTGGACGTTGTCTATATGAAGTGGCTGTTGAGTGCAAGTTCCAAACTTGTTTTGCCCCTCATTCATTACCCCTGTGCTGGTGTCACCCAGGGCTCTGGTCCTGGTCCGCCTATTCTCAAACTCCTCCTCTGTGAAATAGTAAAACAGTCCTCGACTTCCTTTCTGTTTAGGCTACCACCTCCTAATAAACGCACCACTGCCTCCAGAGTTTTTAAGGACCTCAAATTGACGCATTTTCTGACATTTTGTCACCGGTTCACACAGGAAGTGACATAAACAGACACTGAAACTGACATCAGCCTCGTTACCTTGTGAGTTCCCCTTCCATGCAGAAGGAGTAGAGCCAGTACAAAGACAGAGAGAAGCACACCACTGCCACCATGACGGATATGGCGGAGACAAAGTAGCAGAGAGAAGATGAGCTGGCCACATGGATCCCAATGAGGTTGGCGGTATAGTTGACTTGTCCATATAGCATGCACCGTCCACCAAAGTTACCCTGGGAGGAGAAAGCACAACAAACAACAACATTTCAATTTAGATGTTTCAAAAGCCTCTGTGTTCATTCATTTTTTTTCCACGTTTTGTTTTTTTTTACTTGATCAGTCGCTGTTTTTCCTCCAATGTGTTTTAATCTCATGATTCATTCTCAGAATTGTACCTCTGTGCCTTCTCTAGGAACAATACTATTAATTCAATAATGGTGCTATTGATCTTAATCTTTAAATTATTTT
>NW_027466092.1:9255000-9375000 GCF_046127955.1 Nelusetta ayraudi
TAATTAAGAGCCCTGAATCAAAGTACAAGTAGATTTAAGCATAATTAAATGTGTAGCTCTAAAAAGGGATGGTTTACCTGTATTTAAATCGAGTGTATCTGCTACTTACTATCTTCTGCCACAACAGAGGCTCTGGGGATATTTTCTACTCCACATAATCGTTAGTTTCACAAATTCAGAGGGTTCCACATGCATATAACAGCAATGGACTTCAATAGAAAACACAAAACTAATACAAAAGTGTCGACTAATATACAATGTCTTTAGCCAACATAGCCTATAGGAATGCATACACGTTGATCTTGCAATCATGGCAAGTGAGTTTACATGCTCTGCATACTTGAACTTTTGATTCTTGTGAGATCCACGTTAATCTGTCTCCTGCCTAGGAGACCATATGTATATATGGGTATTTCGACTCCAACTATTCTGTGATAAATTGGATTGGCTTGTTTCCCACATACTTGGATGGCACCACATAATCAGTTTGGACACATATTTGTGTGTAGTTTATCTGTGCTTAAGTACTTGGTCTGAGTGGCATCCGTTGGGTGGAACCTCCTCGTGTAATTTCATGAATGACTGGAGCCTTCATTAAACTGATGGCTGAAGTTCACTTATGACTGAACCCTCCAAATGCTAACTATTTATGTTATCAATTAAAATCAGACAAACACATTTCTTATTGGAAGATAATAAAAAAGTGGAGGTTAAAGCAGATACCAATGTTAAACGAGGATGTCGTTTGAATTTGAACAATTTGTATCTGACTATGTTCATGCTGTTAAGGTACTGAACTCAGTAGAACAGCGCTTTCACACTGAGAAGAAAAATGTCCCTCCCTCTGACAGCATGAAAGAGCGCAACCTCTCCCCAGGACCCTATACCATTTGATAGCATTTGTTTCACACACAAGAATTGTAAAAAAAAATATATATATATTTTACTGTGCAATAGGCTATAATATCACTGTGGCATACACAAAATAATAATTGAAATAAAAAAGCATCAAGTGCAGCATCTAAATAATTATAAAGCAGCATGCAATATAATTATAGCTGCTACACAGCACACCAGCCATAAAGTAATCTCTTGGTTCTATACTGTCACTCCACTTACAAAGTAGTTGCTACAGAAACTTGACACTTGCTGGACCAAGCTAGTCTTACTTTGCTTTTCAGAATCATGCCTCTGTGGGAACCTGAACCTGTGGCTTAGGGGACAAATGGAGTCAATGAGGATCAGCGTCATTCAGGACAAAATCCTTTCACAGCAGTGCGGCTGCCCTCTTGCTGCACCCAGTCACCTCACTTACTGTCTTCACTGGACATTGCAAGCCTTTCTGCCGATGGTTCGGCATGTTTCCAAATAATTATACAGGGCTTCAACACAGGAGACATTTTGGATGGCATTAATAGTGAAGTTATAGAATAATTTTGTCAAGGAAGCTCTGCATGAGCACAGGGAATTTAAGCTGTTCAGAGTGATGGTTGGGAAGCATATTGAGTATCCATGCCACAGGGACATAATGTGCATTTTACCTTGAAGCACTTGTGCTTCCATGTGCTATGCCACTAGAAAAACCACATAGGCTTGTCAGATCAATGGCCTTGGACGAGCCCTGTGCTTTCACTCTGCTGAATTTTTTGATGTATTTTCTTTTTAAAAAGATAATAAAGTAAAAATCCATCCTTCACCAGAAAGAAGCTTGAAGGGACAGTGGGTAAAACATGCTATGCACTGGCGCAGTCATCTTACCTGATAGACATTGCTTTTGTTGTAATGCATATTGAGAATTCGGTAAAGCTCTGAGTCACGGCCCACTCGGAGCTGGGTGTCTCTGCCAAGTCGAGCTCCACCATCCCTGTGTAAGACACACACAGCAAAATGCTCATTTTTAGCCAAGTGTCTAAGGAAACGAAGTGAGCGCTGACCACAGTATAGCTTGGCAGTTAAAGAAGCACGTGATGTACAAGACAGTGCATTGTAAAGGAGTCAATGGTCAATGGCTGTGCTGTCTCCACTCATGCAAGAGTAGCAAATCAATCAGTAAAACAGCGTATCCTAAAAACAAAAATTCAAAGTGACCTTGTGAGAGCCTCGCGGACAGCCTGCCGGGCAAAGCGCTCCATCTGGATGTAGAAGAACTCTCTGAAGTTACTGAACCATTTAATCATCTGGGACGTCACGCAGCGGTTGAACTGGACCGGGAGAGGACAACAGCAAGAAACCGTATGAGCAGGCTGGGACAACAAGACAGGTGTTCTTTTCCAAGGGATTAAACAGAAAGCAAAACATTAAAAAAAACAAACAAACAAACAAACATGACTTTAATTTATCAATGGAAAACAGAAGTTATTAACAAAATATTGACCAATGCATTCTGACAATTCCTTAGCATTTTTAAAGCTCAGTCCTGGCTTATTATGGGGGGAAATATAAACACACCTTTGGGTTTGTGTTTTCATCGATACAAATCATTGTAATCTTTTTGGTCATCATTTTCGAGTATCTCTTTATTGCTCGAATATGACGTCAGCTGAACAAGACACAACACAAAATACGAATACACTGTAAATCTAGGGTTGTTTGTTTTGTTTTGTTTTTAAAAATACGCCTACATGTAATTTTTTTTTAAATACATTGTTTTTTTATTATTGTTTATTTTTAGAATTACAACTCGAAAATATGACACAGTAATCTTCATGAGTACCCCCCTGACGGTAAAAACAGATACCTACACATTATCTTGTCATGTGAAACCGTTTAGCAGACACAACACGGTCCAGTGAATTGGATTCCAAAACTGCGCATTCCGACAGCAGGAATGTGGTACATTCTTCCAACGCAATTTGTAAAGGGAGCGTTCTTAATAAGGTCGTCACACGTCGATCGGAAAATAAAATTCCTTGACCCACAACCCACGAGTATGGGCACGAGCTTCAAAAACATGGCCGGTTAGCTCAGTTGGTTAGAGCGTGGTGCTAATAACGCCAAGGTCGCGGGTTCGATCCCCGTACGGGCCACTGCCTTTTAGCTCGGTGGCCTTGCGGGAAGTGGTTTCATTACGTGAGGCAAATGGATCCCAGACCGTTTCAAAGTACTGCCATAAGCAAAGATGTTTGCTATTGCAGTCCATGTGTAAATTGATATATATATACTTCTCCAAAAGTCGTATAAAAAATTGTATCTTCTTTTTTTAATATGTATTGGTCATGTTTTTGTGACACTTGACTTTGTGGACGCATAAAAAGTGGTTAACATATTTGTTTATGAGTGATTTGTGTCTTATGTTGGTCACACGTTTTGTTTGACAAATTATTTTATTTTTATTAAATGTATATGTATGTATATTTTCATGACGTGCAGCATTTCCAGTTAGCTTGACCTATTTTGAGCTGGTTCTTCGAAACTTGGGGATATAGTAGTAACTGACGCAATTTGGCTTTAAGTTTTTTTTTCTTGTTTCTTCTAATTAAAGGTGTATCGCGGACTGTGACGGAAGTGCTGTACTAAATGATGTGTGTTTGCAGGTATGTGAGCTCCTTTTGTCAGATTTTCTTTTGTTTTGTGTTAATTCAGAAACTGAAAAAAATGCTGCTGGTAGATGAGAAAATATTCTTATTGTAATTTCATAAGAATATATGTATTTTGTGAAATCAATTGATGAAAATTAAAAAATTAAAAAAAAGTCCACTCAACTACGGCCACAGAGAGGAGAGGGGTATCGCTGATTGTGACTTGAGTTCTGTACTGAATGTGCATACTTTAATAATAATAAGTCTGTCACCCCTCTAACAACATGATCACAACGCCAAGTAGCGTGTAGCAAGCATTGTCAGGCCATACCAGCTACACTATATACATCCCAACTCGTATTTCTATTATTTTAGAGTAAATTTCAGCCTCACACTGTTAGGCTGAAAAAAACTAAATGAAAGCAAATACTGAAAGAGCACACACCTTGACGTCAGGAAAGTACGTCTTGAGTGTGTTGGAGCTGGGGTATCGAGCGTAGAAGAACATGAGCTTGGCTTTCTTCAGATGGCAGGGAGAAAGGCCCTCTTGGGCGTAGGCACGAGGATGGTTAAGGAGACACTCTTTCACACAACAACAACAACAACAACAATAAACACACACCTGTAAAGAACAAAAAAAAAACACATCCACTTGACTGAGAAAAGGATATTCCCCCAGCTGTTAGGTAAAGTTCCCCTCCATCCATCGTTCCTCTCATCCCACCATCTCCCCTCATCCCCCTCTCCCTGCCGTGTGGGTGCCGCGCGAGCGTCGGGTCCAAGTGGCCGAGCAAGGGGAGCGGCGGGAAGGAGGGGTGGGACGAGAAGTCCAAGAAGGGGTCGGAGCTCAGGTAGTCCTTGCGGGACGGCGGGAGGTGGGGCAGCTGCGGGTGGTGCAGCGAGCGGGAGAAGAGCTGCTGCATGGAGTAATGGAGGAGAGGCAAGGGGAGCGGCGGGGGAGGCGGAGGGGGAGGAGGTGGGTAGGAGGATGAGGAAGAGGAGGAGGAGGGCGGGTGGAGGGCAGAGGACGACGACAGGTGGTCTTTGGGCTGAGAGGCCGGGGGCAGGAGGGGAGGGTGGGAGAGCGGGGGAGGGCGCGGCAGGGACGGCGGGTGCAGGGGGAGGTTGGGGTGAGAGGGGGTGAGGGACGCGGAGAAAGGCGGGCCCAGGAGTGGGTGCGCTTTCCGCATGTCTGCTGACCTATGGACAGCCAGGGACAGCGGCTGGTCAGAGGGGTCGGCGCGGCGGGGCTGCCCTGCAGGGGGCGCACTGCCGTTGCTCATCTTGAGGAGCTGCTTCTCTCTGTCCTCGTCCGCCCCTCCGGCCTTGTCCCCCTTGCCCCTGGCCTTGTCCTCCTCCCTCCCCATCGCCAGCAGCCCCATCCACACGTCCTTCTCCCCTCCGCCGTCGTTCCCGGGCTCGGTGGGGAGAAAAGAGACGGCGCCGGCGGGAGGGGAAGGAGCGCCGTCGGCCATCTCGGTGTAAAGGCGGAGCACCCGGTCGATGACTCGCGCCACGGCGCTGCCCAGTTCCAACTTCAGAGCCTGGGCAAACTTCTGCCCGCCCTCCTCACCCTCCTCCTCCATCCCGTAGCAGTCGTCCCTCATCAGCCCGCCGCACTCCAGCCATAAGCTGGCCCCCTCCATCATTCCCTCGAGGTGGAGCCCGCCTTCTCCTCCTCCTCCTCTCCCCCTCTCCCTCCGCCCCTCTTTCTCCTTTTGACGGCCCTCTCTCCGCTTGTGGACGCTGCTGAAAGGGGAGACGGACAGCAGGGAGAAATTTTCCTTCTCCATTTCTCCTCCATCTATGTCGTCTTCATCGAAAGCTCCTCCCGTCTCGTCCTCCTCCTCCACCATCCCCATATCTCCTCCGTCTTCTTGCCCTCTGCCGATGTGACTTTCCTTGTCCTCCTCCATGTGCTTTTCCCCAAAAGCCCTCCACACTCTCTCCTGCAGGGCCTTCAGTCTCTCTCGGGCCTCCTCCAGTTGTTCTTTCAGCTGCTCCCTCTCCCTCCTGCGTCCTCCCTTCCTCCCGAGCGCCTCCCGTTTCTTGCCTCCCTGGTCCAGCTCTCCATCTCCCGGCTGGATGTCCAGCTTCATCCTCTTCACTTTTCGGAGGTCTCGACTCCACTTGCCCCCCAGGATGGGGTCGTTGTGCCTCTTCTTAGCACCCAGCAAATCCTCCTCCCCTTCCATCAGGACATCTTCCTCTCCCTCCAACCTCTGGTCCATCTGCCCATCTCTTTCGCCCTCCTCTAGATCTTTGTCCTCCAGTAGCCTGCGTGCACTCAGGTTCACGTTGACATGCCCTCCCATCCTCCTGCTTGCACTGCCTGGCTGCAGGAGGTGGTGGATGAGGGGGAAACCGGGGGGTCTGAATGCAGGTGGAGGAGGGTGGCCTGCGCCGGGCTGAGGGTGAACTCCCGGAGAATCCGAAGAGCTGTGAGTGGGAGTAAAGGCATGCATCTGAGGGACCGAGTCATCAAAAAGATCTGTGGGGGAGTCCATCGCTGGAGAGAGACAAAGATTGGAATCAAAATATTAAATGTGTTGGACAGGGTGGACAGGAAGTGAGATGACCCTTCAGATGAAATAACTACCATGTATCTGCAGCGTAAACTAAAATGAAATTCGACCAAACTGTGTGTTTTCAATTTCATCTAATGGTCAGAATTTTATTAACAGTATTCAAATACGTGTCCACTTCTAAAAAAGAGACTATATACACTAAACTGTGTTTTTAGGACTTATCAAAATAGTTTTTTGCTGTATGTTTATTGTTTAGGTGATTTTAAGATGGAAGCGATTTCAAGCATATTCAATACAATGAACTAGGAGTACATAATATTATTGATATGATGTAAAATATTGGGACCGCACCATGTTGAGAAATTACCTGAAGGTTTGTGATCCGTCTTTTTATCAGGATGTGGCCACTTCAATTAAATGGCAATGGGCTGAACTGCAAAGTCCCTAAAAGCTGTAAAAAAAAAAGAAAAAAAGAAAAAAGTATTGTAACAACATTAAAGAGAGCAAGCACAGTGGATAGTGACTTAGTGATGATCTGCCCTAAGCCTAAAACCCAGCTCATTATAATGGGTGATAGCGGTGCTTGAGGTTAACATATGGCTTATGATCCCCCTAAAACTACACTTCCTGTTTCTCTTAGACATCTGCTGAGTTCAAGAGACTGCACATGGAAAATGCAGAGGTATGTCTGGTTAAAATATATATTTCACGGTTAAAAAAATTGGCCTCAGCTTTTTAAATCAAGCGTGACATCATGTAAAACTCAGATCAAACTCCATATCGACAGGATATTGCCATCTAACCAAATCTGAGTGCATTTTTTTTCCCAGCTCGGAGCCTTTCACACTCCATGCCCCCTTGCCCCCCCATTTTCCTTCCTCTCTATCCCTCTCTCATCCTCTCTTCCTCTGCTCTCTCTGTTATCAGTTCAGGCAGCTTGTTAAGCACTGTTTGATCAGAGTGTTTACCGTCAAACACACACACACACACACACACACACACACACACACACACACACACACACACACACACACACACACACACAGACTCCAACACACTTGCACAAAAGGGAACGAGGCTTGAGAGAGGGCTTACAATGGTCAATGGTCCTTGGGGAGTGAAATAGAGTGAGTGGCACATATGTATGTGCCTGTGTGTGTGTGTGTGTGTGTGTGTGTGTGTGTGTGTGTGTGTGTGTGCGTGTGTGTGTGTGTGTGTGTGTGTGTGTGCCTGTGTGAACAGTCGTCCTACTTAGCTTCGGTAACACCCTTAATCCACTTCAGTTGGATACACTACCAGCCACCAACAGGAAAGATGGACCGATGATTAATGGACAGATGTGGAGACAGATGCGGAGGGCGCAGTGGGTCAACAAACATATAGACAGTGTTCTGTAATTGGAGTTGCTTGAGCTACTTCCCATTTATAGAGATAGATAGATAGATAGATAGATAGATAAATAGATAGATAGATAGATAGATAGATAGATAGATAGATAGATAGATGGATGATGGATGGATAGATGAATAGATGGAGGGATGGACTGATGGATGGATGGATGGATGGATGGATGGATGGATGGATTGGCTGGGTGCAACATAAAGAGAATAATTCCCCTATAAATAGCTAAATATCAATTATTCAAATGCCCTCGCCTCTCAACTATAATACAGCCCAGATGGCAAGCCAGCCAATGCGCTTATGACAGGGACAGATTAGCTTTTCAAAGCCAGCGGAAAGCTGCGCAAAATAGGAATACTGAGCAATGAAAATGAAAGCCGTTAACCAGTAGATTAGACTTAAGAATGGCACTCTTGGACTGACGCGGCTGTCACCGGGAGAGCTGACGAGAGAGCGAGAGTGCGGCGAACAAAGCCCTCGGCTCTTTAATAATGTATGTCCACCAAAAAATGAATTTGGAAATTCTAAACAGGCTGCGCGGACGGCATGCGCTAACTCAACACCACACACACACACACACACACACACACACACACACACACACACACACACACACACACACACACACACTACATATTTATCTGTGCTTTTAGTCTAACTGAGTTTTGTATCACCCAACCCCACTTAAGGAAATCATGTTTCCCTCCAACGAACACACACACACACACACACACACACACACACACACACACACATCATTGGCATACAGGTGACAAGTTTCCTAAATGGCAGGCTTTCTGAAACAGTGTTTCACAAGCAAAATGCACAACAAATTGAGAACACGTCACCCTGTAAATTTAGAGCATATATTAACATTGGAAGTCAGGGTTGTGCTCACACCATCTAAAATGTTATTATTATTTTTTTAATATAGGTTTCAGTAGCTATTTTATTGTGGCACTATTAAACAACTAGCTACATACACTGTTTACCGAGAGAATATCACATTAGTGAGATGTAAAAAAAATGATTTCACCGGTGTTTGGAGCTTCCGCGGGGGCAACATCTGCCGGTAATGTCACGCCAGAGAAATGCATTCTGACGCACGGATGTCAGTGCGTGCGCGTGCGTGCGCGTGCCTGCCTGCCGAGTCCTGGGACTAATTGGCAGCGCTGGACTTTGTGTCGCAGTGTGAAAGACCGCAACCAAGGAGAAAAAACAGCGGAGACAAAGTGACACTCAGTGACGGGAAGTTGGGGGTGAACTCACTGTCGGAGGCTCCAGCGGTGTCTCGCCGAGCTTCCTGCCTCGGTCGACGCTCTTCGGCCGTCTGGCTCGCTGGCTGGCTGGCTCACCCTACTCCGACTCGGCCGCGCTCTCACTGTGGTGTCACCGCGCGGGGCTTTTTGCCCGTCTATCTGCGGGCTGGCATCATCCTCACGCGCTGATCCCGGTGTGAAGTGGCGCGCGGTGGGCGGGAGCGCTCGAGAGCTCGGCCACTTGACGGCCCGGTCCCTCCTCCCTCCCATGTTGGCATGACCCCCGCCCCCCCCGCCCTCTCTACCACCACCACCACCACCACCACCACCCCTCCCGGCGTGTGATGCGGGCGCGCGGACGTGAACGCACGCACGCACGCGCACGCACGCAAACACACCAAAAATATTTTTTTCTAATGAGGGACGCAAACGGTTTTTACATTTTGTTTCAGTTGCTGTCACGTCGTCGGTTGTTTCCATCATTTCTGACACGAGCAGATGGCCATTCACGCACACGCACGCACGCACACACACACACACACACACACACACACACACACACACACACACACACGGACACGGACACGGTCATGCAAAATGGTCATATTATCATAGCACAAATGAGCTCCTCCAAAGACCAAAACAGTGTTTCCCTTTTAAATGCTGCAATACGAGTTCAATCATTTCGCAGCTAATTTCCCAAGGTGAGGTTGTCTTTTCTCTTTTTGGAGTTTCAGCACACACACACACACACACACACACACACACACACACACACACACACACACACGCACGCACAGAGTTCCCTTCATGCACGTAGTTGCAAAGGGTCCTATTTCATCCTGATGAAATTGCCTGTGCAAAGTTTTCTGATTGGCTTTTTAATGACTGCAACACTGCAGGGGAAAAAATGTGTTAATTATTCAACGTTTTTTTCTTCAATGCAGCATTAGGTGCAAGATTTGAGGTGTGAGGAGATTTTGTTGAACATTTGCGCTTAACAGCCTTTTTGTCGCATCAGAACCTGTAAGCATGCTCAACGAAAGCATCTGGGGAAAATTTCGTTTTGCTGTTTTTCTTTTTTAACAAACATTTTGCCGTCTCACACCGAAGCGGATGTTTGACTCTCGGCAGCCCTTTTTTTTTTTTTTTTTTTACCTGTTGCTGAGAATGTTGCCCACGTCTAAACTTTGTTTTCAGTGACTCGCCCTCAAATCATTGCTTTTCTTTACATTTCATCTAACATATCTCTCTTTTTGAGGATACATTGTTTTTGTTTTCTTTTTTAATCCATCTGATGCATCACCTGAGTAACCTTGCCCTCCAAATTCTCCCCCCATCTCTCGTCTCATTTCTGTTGTTCTCTGCTCCCGATTAAAAATGGTTAGGCATGATGGAAAGGTCGCAGTTGTTATGGAAACGAGGCTCGTAACAAAAGCTGGACACGCGGGTTGCTGTGGGGGAGACTGGAAGAGGTGGGGGCGAGGAGAGAGAGAGAGGGAGGCGCGTCTGAATAAACATAAACATTAAAAGAGCAGCCGAGGCCAGCGACGAGAGAGAAAGTGATAGAAATCTGAATAAATGAACGCAGGCAGCACATGGGGAGGATGGAGAGACACAGCGGGGTCACGAAATGATGGCTGCATCTGCGGTAACACATAACAAAAGGTAATAGTGGGTTTTTGCCATTCCAGGAAGGTGTTGGGAGCTACGGAAGTGTGTCCGTGCGTGCACGAGGGACTGTGTCCGTGTCTGTGTGTGTATGCGCGTGTGCATTTGTGCATATTCAGACAAAGTGGCCGGGTGGGAGATTGCAATTGATAGATGATGCATGGATCCACCTAGAGTGTCCGCAAAAGCACAAATTGTTCGCAGAAATAAAGCCAAGCAAAGAGCCTAAAATTGTGTCCGAGTGCTTGTGTGAGTGCAGAAACGTCATCTCTCTGAGGGCTTATATTATGTTAACCACTTAGACCGACATCAAACACACACACACACACACACGCGCGCGCACACTTCACTCTAAGCGTGAAGGTGCCAGCCATATAAATAGGATGTCCCAGAGCGAGAGATATAAAGAGGAAGGGAAAGACTGACAGAGAGAGAGAGACAGAGAGAGACAGAGATGGGGGGATTATATATTCAAAGGGGTGAGAAATGGTTTGGGGAAAGAGTGGAAAGAAAAATGGAGAGCAGAATGGAAGGCTGTGAGGACAGACAGATATGGAGGGATCAATAGGCAGCATAAAGTGTATATTCATCGATTTACTGGCATGGGGCAAAGTGATGGGGAGAAACAAGGGGGAGGGGTGGGGAGGGAGACACATGGTCAGAACACAAAGATGAAATAACATCATATCATAATAACGGCTCTCTGAATCACTACTTTGATTCCAACAACAGCTAATGTGAAGGGGGGTTGTCACTGGGAGACTACTGACACTACATTTCCCCCAAGCTGCAAAGCCTGAAAATGTCACTCTCAAACTAAACAGCATCATCCTCAATAGCAAATGTATCTTAGATGATCATCATCACCATCATGATATTTGACCATATTACATCATACATTTGTAATAATGGCAATAACGTGATGGGTGGTTTGCATACTTTTCTGGATAACCTTGGATTGACACTAAACATTTTGCAGGCAGTTGTAAAGCATTAAACTGAATAATGACATCCTCCAAAGGTCATCCAAATCCAATTTCAACTCAAAAAGATCCTGCCACACTCGAGCGTGTGTGTGGTGTGTGTGTGCGCGTGTGTGGTGTGTGTGTGTGCATACCTGCTTGGTGGGCTTCTAAAAAAGATTAACATGAAGCCAGCCATGTGGTGCCATGTCTGAGCGATTTTTGAGTCGCCATTTTGTGATATCACAAATCAGTGGCTAAGCACACGCATACTTTGTGAAAAGTAGAACAAGCAACGGTTGAATGGATGTTCCGCTTTGAGTCCGTAGACAGAGACAGAGACAAACAACATTATAAGGGAACATGTGTGAAGTTATTTATGCATGATTGGACCTTTAACATGTTGCAGAACAAAGGGAAAAGGTTTTTTTTTTTCTTTTTTTTTTAAATAGATCAAAAAAAGTAATTGACAGGGACACTATTGCTGTAAAGGGCCAATGGTTTCCCAAAATGCAACTCACTAACTTTCATTTATTGCTTCCAAAAAAACAACAACATTTATTTCAAAACGGACACTTAATTCCATGAAAAATGACTGCGCGATCGCAGGTGTGTGAAATTATTCGGTGCAGGTACACTTCAGAAGTGGAATTGGTAAATTGGCCTTTAAATTATTATTTATTTATTTTTTATTGCGCGGCCCTGATTCTGGTTCTTCTATCAGATGACGAGCCACCGTGTCTCTAAGAATGAGCCCCGGAGAGGCAGATAACATATGTCGTGACTGACAGTAGCAGAGAGACAGACCGAAAAAGACAGACAGAGGCAGCACGGGAAGCAGGGGTGTGTGTGTGTGTGTGTGTGTGTGTGTGTGTGTGTGTGTTTGAAAGAGTGAAGTATACTCAAATAGCTCAGGGCAAGGTGACAGAGAGAAACAAACGGGCAGTGAGGGATAATAAGCTCATAGTGTGTGTGTGTGTGTGTGTGTGTGTGTGTGTGTGTAGGGATGGTGGTGGTGGTGGGGGGGGGGTCGTGTCTGTATGTGTTACGTGCAACAAAAGGAAGGGACGGATGGCGGAAGGGGAGAGGGATAGAGGAAGTTGAGCGCTCGCAAAAAAAAAAAAAAAAAAAACAGCGCGAGGGGTGAAAGTGCGCGTGACTGCGCGCGTACACGGGCACGTGCGCGCACGCGCGGCCAAAGGTGTCAGCAGCGTGTGCTGTTTGGCTTAATGATGACCCACTGGGCATGTAGGTCATAACGGTTTGTGTCTCCGAGCCGTGAGTGTATGCCTGTTTGCATCCATTAGGGTGAGCGAGCGCACACGGATTCTCGCCGCCACACACACTCACTCACACGCACGCACGCACGCTGGGTCTCCTAGTGGTGTGCTTAGGAGTGCGTTCGGTCAGAGGTTGGAGTAGCAGTTTTTCTAGCCAGCAGGACTGTGAAGACACACACACACACACAATCACACACACACACACACCCTTGCAAATCCAGCTTTTTGGCATACACACCCACACGGCGACAGCTGCCCCGCATGTCACACATGCACATGTAATGCGTCATGTATGGTGCTGAATTATGCACACACACACACACACACACACACACACACACACACACACACACACATCCCTTCTTTTTGATCGTCCGCGATAACACACACACACACACACACACACACACACACACACACACACACACACACAGGGGGAAGCTATTATGCTCTCAGGCTGGAGTGTTTTGATGGTATAATTGCAGTGACCAGTGAGGAGAAAGAGACAGAGGGAGGGATGGAATGAGGGATGGGGATGGAGGGAGAGGAAAAAGAGGAGAGTGCTGACACTCTCAGCATGCTAATGTTCGAAAACTCAACCACCACCACCCTCTCCTCCTCCCCCTCCTCCCCATTTCATCCCTCCCTCCATCTACCTCTTTGTCTCTCCATCTTCCTCTCCATCCCACATCCTCTTCTGCGTTTTCACAGGTGCGGCACTAGAAAAGAGGGAGAGACGGGCAGAAAGGGTAGAGCGAGCGGCGGAGAGATGAGAGGAAAAGAGGGACGCGTAACAGGATGGAGCAATGTTATCGCCCCCCCTCACCCTCACCCCCTCTCTCTTTTTTTCCAGTCGTCCTCTTCAGGCTCCCCACAATGTCCAAAAACAAAGGATGCAAGCAGAGAGATACAGGGGGACGAATGAAAATAGAAGAAGAGGGAGGGTCAGTTTTTCCATCCACTTAACAATGGAGAGATGATCTCTGCTTATCCTCTAATCACATCCCCTCCTTTATTCCTCCTTTCTGTTCTCTGCGTTATCTCCCACTCCCCACAAACCCCTCTGTTTCTCATCTGGTGAGGGGAAGGCTCGCCTTTTCCTCCTGTCGGCCTCGCTTTTTTCTGCTGCCTCTCCATCTGTTTGTCCTTCCACTCCTCCCTCTGTCCCTCTCCAGAGAAGGGATTCTGCTGCATGGCAGTGATCCCACTCATCCTTCTCTGGTTTTATTCCACCCCTTTTCCCTTTTAGTGCCCAGACTGAAAAAAACTAAAAACAAAAAACAAAAACTGAAACTTTAAACTAGAAGTGGGTTCCATCCATTTTCATGTATAACGCTCCTTTCTTTTTGGCTCCACAGGATGTGATGTAAATAAAATCCCCACTCTCCTGTCTGTCCAACGCAGGAAACTGTGCAATTTAAGCGAAGACACACTGATTTATTAACAACTAAAAAACGGGCCAAACATTAGCCATGAAAAGACAGATTGACCCCTTAGCTTTTCAACAACAGCCTTTTTCGACACCTTAATGAAGCCATTTGACTATGACATTTTGAGAAAAAAAAATCACACACTCGATAGTAGTTCTGATGTAGACTGTAGAGCTCGACTTCTAAAATACAGATGTGAGAATTAGCTGAGAAGTAAATTGGCCAAAGAAAGCAGGAGACGTGCAATTAATGTCGGTTGTGCAACAGCGCTACTCAGAGGTAATGTCATGGTACTGCAACCCTGATGTGGGGCACACAACGGGAAATGACGGCTATTATGAAATTAATAAATCACTGAGATTAATGTGCATTCGAGAGGCTTGTCAAAGCCTTTAATCAGGTAATTAAAAAACACCCACAAAAAGTGCTTAAATTAAAACCAGTTTTAATGAATAAAAATTGTGCAAAAATGCAAATTACAGATATACATAATCATCACTGAACAAGAAACTGTCATACAGTAGAATCAAAGAAAGAAACAGTATTATTTTTATGATCACAGAATGATCCCAGTTACCTTCAGTTTCCCAATATCAGTTATCAGTCATCAGTTATCAATAAGTTTGTTTAAGATTTAAAATATTTACAAAACAAAGGCATCCAAAGGAACAGCCTGGAGAGTAGTGTGTGAATTGTGAGTGTGGTGTGCATGCCGACACTGGAGTTTTAGACATGAACCCCCTTATTTTCCTGGATGCTGGCATGAAAATTTAGTTGTTGTTGTTTTTTTTAAAAAAAAAAATCTCACCGTAAGCATGTGTCAACAAACTGGGTCATGCCATCTCTATTGTGAGAACGACTGTACGTGAGTGTTTGTGCTCTACACAACCCTGAGCTTGACTGTCTTTGATCTGTGCTCACGCGTGTACAAATTTGCGTGGGTAAATCTAAGGATCCTGCGAAGGTTTGTGTGTTGGGGACTTCTGCTGCGAGACCGACGGGTGCTTCTCCAGCAGCGCCTCCGTGTGCTGAAGATACTCGGCTGTCCGTTTCATCACAGACTCCCTGCGCAACGGATCCGACTCTCCTGGACAGACAGACAAACACACAGGATGGGAGGATCAGGCTGAGTATTATCAGGCTTTACTTTAACTGCAGGCAGGATTTATGATATTTTATTTAGGAGAGAGAGAAAAAAAGAAAAGAAAATTGTCAAAATAATCTTTGGCAGCGGTGGGATTCGAACCCACGCCCCCGAAGAGACTGGAGCCTTAATCCAGCGCCTTAGACCGCTCGGCCACGCTACCACACGGAGAGCAGTTGTGCAACTGCTGCTGGAGGCTGGGTCAAAGTCTGGCCAGTGCAGCAATGCAGGACTGCAGAGTCACATTTCACACACTGACGAGCTATTCATTGATGCATTTCTTTTTACTTGCAAAATAAGGAAAATATTCACAATGGCAGTTGAGTTGAATCCCAAACATATGCATTATGCTTCAACAAACATGCATTAATCCAACATTTCCAAACTGCTCCCCTGTGTACGTGAATAAACGTAATGTACTAAAGCCAATTGATCTGCTAGGCAGCACACTATGTGAGAGCGGACACATTTATCATAGACTTGGCTGAAGCGGGACAGTCCGTACTGCAAGTGCGGAACAGTTGGGTTGATTTTGCCGTGAGGTCACGTGGCCCGCATGCCAAACATGCTCCACGGTGCAGCGTCCACTCGCCTGCAAATGTGGATCAGCTGTTTTCCAGTCTACTGGCCGGTGTGTTAGCGGCACATCAGAGTGGAAAGGCGCGGCGCAAAATACGGAGGACTTGCTGTTACGGCTAAGTGCACATTATAATTTGTGCCAATGCACTGGTTCTTGTTTCAACGCGGCCAATTTGCAGGTGCGGGCTCGGTTACTACAGCAACCGAGCGGGCTCATCTTTCACGCAGGAACAGGCATGACACGGTGGATGCTTTGAGACCAGTTGCAGCGGACAAGAATATTTTCATTCCTCATTCTCTCACCCTGCACTCCGGTGATCAGTATGTCCACTGCGGTCCTGTATCCTCGGATGGCGCCGCCGAACTCTCCCTCCTTCTCTTTCTGCATGGCAGCTGTCAGCGCGGCCGCAGCCTGGCTTAAGTAAGCCACGTCCCCCCCGTTCAGATGTGACAGCGGCAGACAGAACAGCTCCGTGTGGTCACCCGAAGGGGTGGAGCGGTCTGAAATCAAAATGAAGCCAGGGATGAAGACGAGGCGTTAAAAATAAACGCAGCGATTGTATTGTTGATGGTATCCTGTGCCTTTGGCCGCAACATGTCTTCACATTTCACCTCACCAAGCATGCAGGGGTGCTGCAAGCAATTATGGGCCCTCTGAAAAAAATAAACTGTTTGGCCCCCATCCCATATATAACCTATTGAGCATACTTTTAATAGGATGCTCTGGGCCCTCGCATGACTGCTGGCTCCATAGAGTCAGCAAGTTCACAGTTTATCATAGATCTAATCACAAAATATCAAGCTAGAATATCTTTACCAAAGACTGGATTTGATCCCACTCTCCTGAAAAAGCACTTTGACAGCATCTTAGGCCATCCAATCACAGTGCTCGTCACAAAAGTCCTGATAGTTACAGAAGCACCGCTCCTTTTAAATATACTAGAGTGTAAGACAAAAACAGGGCCTGTCATGGCATGTTATGTGTTTGTGTGAAAAATTAAATCACTTGAAAGGATTAATGAGACAATAATGTTGTGTATTGTGCAATGCAGACATCCAATTAGGATGTTCAGTTATAATATTGCGAGTCTCCATGGAGATTTGTCACTTGAAATCTCTCCGTCTACGCATTTGCACTCCTTTTAACCTTGTTGATAGCAGGGATCGAAGACGGCCAAGTCGTGATCAGACAGTGGCGGTGGGCCTTCTGGCTTCGGGGAGGTGGGCTGCTCTTCAGGCCCAGAGTCAAAGAGAGAGTCCAGCTCTTCTTGGAGCTCCTGCGTGTCGTGGTGGCTGGCTGGAGAGAGCTCCAGAGACAAAACTGGAGGCGGACACACGAACCACAAGGTTAAATGGCAAAAACCCAGAGAGAAAACCACTCGTCTTCTTCGTTCTACCTCTCTCATCGAGCTCCACGTCGCTGTGCTGCTCTTCCTCTATGGGGGTGCCGCCCATCTCACTGTAGGCCTCGGCCGCAAGCTCCAGTTCGCCGATCTCCAGGCCCAGGTTGTTGCCCAGGTCTTGGGGCGGGGGAGGGGCCACCGTACCCGCCTCCTCCTCTGCTGGTTCGCAGTCCGAGGCCCTCCGCTTGGGAAGTGGGATGAGAGGGGGTGGGAGCAACTCCTCGGCGGTCAAGCACGTGGGATCCAACGGCCTGGTGGCCTCACCACCCTAACACCGGACAGAGCCACATGACACTTAAGCAGAGGAAGTGAAAGGAAGAAGGAGAATGGAAGGTCTTGTCTTCTCCTCCTCGCGTGGATGTGTGTATTGTCTCTGTGAGCATGTGAGTGGTTCTTACTCTGAGGAACTCCTGCAGATGCGGGCTATTGTAGAGCGCAGGTATGTTTGTAGTGAACAGAAACATACCCTCGGCAGCCTTCCTCCTCTCCTCAATCACGGCCTCATCAAACCTTCCTGAAACAAAGAGGGGCAACAAACAGCCCGTTGGTCATTGTGCATTCAAACGGAGCAGAACGGAGGCCTTGTAACTCGCTATAAATGCCGATTGTACACTGGTGGGGCCGCATCTGCAGCTGTGATTTTAGCAACAACTAAGTTGCGACGTAAACTACTGAGGAAATGAAACAAGAGGCCTGGACCAAGTGCTTTTTGAAGTAAGAGGAAGCAACATTAAATATGTCAGCGCTGAATCTGATCCTATCAACAGTTCAGGGCTTTTAGACGAGACGCGGCCGTCATACCAAAGACTTGAGCGCGAGGAAAAGGTGGAAACTCCTCTTCTCTTCTGAACAGGTTCTTGTGCGTGAAGGCCAACTCGCCGTGGAGTTTCCTCAGCTCCGAGAACCTCTTCCACACCACCACCTCCTTGGCATCTTCAGGATGACGCTTGGACACAAACTGCAAGACGGACAACAGGAAAACAGACACACATTAGTTTCTTAATGACTTCCATGAGAATGGGAGTTTTCTCTAAAATGCAGCTAATATTCGGTTGTAGAATAGGTGACGGGGCAGAGATGAAACACGAAGCTGCTCCAGTTGTTTTCCAGGAGAAATACAATTTTGCGGATCAAGAACATCTCGAGGCTGAGCCCGTGCGGACCGCGGTGTCTTAGTGTGATCACGGGGCGCAGATCACAAGTTCAGTCGGTTTCGCTCGAGCGCTCGCCAGTCCAGCTTGTAGAAGAACAACTCGCTTTGTGCGCGCGCGCTAACCGAGCTGCGGGCTTCGGCTGTTTTTGGCCGCAACAGCCCGCGAAGCTTTGCACTGACAGGTCCACCCGGTGTTGAATTGTGCTGGGAACGAGTCATGGCAGGCGACGCGTAGTTACGACGAGCGAAGGAAAAACGTGGAGAAAAGCAACAACAACAACAAAGAGGTTCATCGTGGTGACAGAGTTGTCGAGCACCAGTGTGTTGGTGCCACTGTAGTGTCAAACTAACCCGTGCTGTCACTTTGTACTCCGTGTGTCCTTTGTCGTGTGTTCGCGGCTCGGAAACGGTGAAGAATCTGTAATGTTCGTCTTTCACTTTCCGTGACATGTCCGTCCTTCCCGGGCAAAAGGAATTAAAAAGTTGTCTCGGCGGTTCGAAGCTGCGCTGTCAAACAACCGCTGATTCCGTTGCGGTTCCTCCCTGGCGCTCCTCTCCGCTCACTTCCTAGTTTGTGACGTAAACGCGTACGTGATTACGACGAGAGGGGGACGTACATTGTGCGGCGAGAGAAAAATAACCTACGGAAACTTGTCTTCTCATCTGCGTGGTAGTGGTATATATTTTTGTTGTTTGTCACATGTTGCCATGATCCGTCTCAGTTTATGTATTTTAGTTAAGTAGTTGTCGTTACATTATTGAATCGAAAAATAATTACATTTACCACCATGTCGTTTATACGGTGACCGAGGAATTGAACAAACAAACAATAAATGAACAGATAAATGAATATAGGTAAAATTGTTCATTAATACAACATCTTTTTATTGTAATTTTATTGTAATTTTTATTGCAAACACATGGTGTTTGCAACAAAAAACAATTTTGGTGGTCAAAGAATTAATGCATTTTTTCATAATAGTCAAACCGTTTAAATATTAATATGGCACTAAATTACAGGCAAGCTAAGCACTAATGATGTGTGACATTTAAACACGCAGAAACTATGAGTCAAAGTACATTTTTAAAAATCATTGAGGTAGACATGAAGTTCATTGTACATTAAGGTTTTTTTTTTTTTGGACAATGTTATTTAAAATGTTATATATCCTATTCTGTTTGTACACTCTAAAATAACATTTTTTCTTGTATTTTTTTTAAACGACAAATAATAATGTAATACCAATCCCGTACTGGTGGGGCCGCTGCGCGTACAAGGAAAATCTACTGTGAAGCCTCAGTTGTAAAATGACTTTAAACAACTTGAATGTTTGATTTTTTTTACGGATATCTTTAACATTATCTACACAACCCGTCTGTATAAGATATTATTTACACAATGTGTCTAAATAATCTGTCACTGTAAAATGCACAACGACACCAAATTCCGTTTGCTTACATGTCCTTTTTACTAAAAAGACATGAAGGCCCAGGTGTCCCTGTTTGAGACAATGGAACAATGACAGAGCAAACATACTTGACTGAAGCACTGAGGATGTTCTGACTGTGCATTGTTGTTATATAACCGCTTAACAAGTCGTCAAGGGACCTCTGATAAGAGACAAGTTGTGAGTTTATGTTTCACAGACTGTGGCGCAAAGTTCACCAGTTTCACTGGTAATTGCCTGCTAAATTGAAGGGAACACCTGAGGCAGACACAAATTAGGCAAACATTTAGTGTTAGTTTGTTTGACTTTGCTGGCAAGCAAACAGACGCAAGTATAACGCATTCAGGACGGCTCTACTGACAGCCATTCATGGCTGTTGCTAATAAAAATGGGCAGTTATTTTATTTTTTTTTACCATGATTTTAATCCATCTGCTGTTTCCAATGCAACTCACATGAGACGAAAGACCTTGAATTGCTTTAAATTCTTGCCACAGTGAGGGGGAGAACGCTTACATAAGATAACCATTGTTTCCCACTGACAGAAAGGTCCACTGGTAGTGGGAAGAGAAAATGGGGCATGGAGAGAAGGGCAGGGGCCAGGAGAGAGGGAATGAAAGAGAAGGAGGCAGATTGGATGAGAACAGAATTGTAATGTTCAGAGTTCAAGATAAACATGCTACTACCAATCAAAAATAGACCTTTAACAACATTGCTTGCTGCAAACATACGTTAAACATTCTCCTTTTTTTTCAACCATTGTTGGGTTCACATGGCTGCTAATGAGACAAACTCACTTGTGTTTACTTTGTCTGCATTAGCTCTTCATGCATGCCTGCAACGAGGTCGAGACACAGAGATTACCTATTGTATGTAGAAGAAACTAGGCCGCTGAAAGAGAACGCAGAAAGGAGACAACAGAAGAAGAGATTCAAAGTTTCAATCAGGAAGGAAAAAATGTTGTAAAACATTTTAACCTCAAAATTCAGACGAATTGGCACTGTAAGAGTGACAAGAGCAGTGCCCAACATTAAAAACCGGGGCATTACACAATCCATTTGAAGCAAGCCAAGCTCTAAATAAATGCTTCTGTGAGTGTGTGTGCAACAATTGTGTCACGTTAAAAGCACCATAAACTAGCCTGACTGCTCTCTGTGCGACATTTTACAGACATTGCCTCCTTATTTTTTTCCTTTACGGCACTGGAGAGCAAGCTTCTAGAGTGCATCTGAACCTTTTATCTTTTTATTATCACTCCTTAGAATAGATAAAAGCAGCATTTCCCCGGGCAAACTACAGTTCAGTGTGAGCTGATTACACTCAGCAGACTGACTACAATGAGATGAAAGTGTGAGACCTCAGCCAAACTGGTTTGAACTGGTCTGGGCCCCTTTTTGTATTTTTTTCCCCCTCCCTTGAATCCCACGCCGTCTCGCAAAATAAACTCTGTGGAGAGGATCAGACAAGTATTTGGCGGAGGCCCCATATGTGTGTGTGTGTGTGTGTTCGTGCGTGCGTATGTGTGTGCTATTCAGTTTTGTACAACAAAAAAATGGGAATTGATGTGATACCTTTAAAAACAGAATTTGTATGGAACAAATAAACGTTCATAGATTATGCTGAGCGAGAATAACATCCTATTCAAATAAAGCTCAAATAGTTACATGCGTGTAAAATGCTGTCTTAAATTGTGCACTCATTAACTTGATTAAATTATCTTGGCTCTTTGTGCTGATTGTGTTAGAATGTTGAGCTAAATGTTTTGCTTTCGTAGATACCACTTGGACCACTTTTTAGGTTCATAGAAAGACACCAACTCTTTATTGGAAATGTACTCACAAACTTTCCCTTTTTTTCTTCTCGGCAAAGCTGTGCAGCCACCGTTTGCCTCCTTCCTCTCTGTCCCCTAGATCTTCTTTCTCATTCTTTATGTGTGTGCACTCTTGTAGCCAGATTTACTGTCCGTTTCTCTTGCTCAGCAACAAGGACAAAGGGCACTGCCTAATAAAGAACACACCCTATTCACACAATTAGGATACCCATTTGAACTTATTTACACTGGTTTACTTTGAAAGACTTTGAAATGGTGAAGGCTCAAACAGAACACGAACGGAATGAAACTTTGTTCCATTTCAAGTTATGCGTGAATTATATGTGCAAGAACAACATGGGGGATTACGCTGCAACGGAAACAGTTTCTGTCGTTCTTGCTGTTGCCCTGCTTGTCTATTAATACTCAAGCACTCTCAAGTCATGAACATGTTTACACATCTACACCCCCTTCTCCCTCTTTTTCAGAGCGCCCTCTTCTCAGTCCTCCTTTCCCAGTCACTCCCACTTAGTCTTGATTGTAACGTTGCATCCGTTCCTTGCTTCTTTTTTCCTGTGTCATGATCCAAAATTCAAAATCTTCCTCTGTAAGACAGCAGCCACCCCCCCCCACACACACACCACTGTTGTTTTTTTAAGCTAGGAATCATAGTAGATGCTTTGTAAAAAGAGAAAATAAGGCGTTTCTTCAGTCCTTTCCCTCAGAACACAACTGTC
Organism: Nelusetta ayraudi; assembly: GCF_046127955.1. Classification (NCBI taxonomy): domain Eukaryota; kingdom Metazoa; phylum Chordata; class Actinopteri; order Tetraodontiformes; family Monacanthidae; genus Nelusetta; species Nelusetta ayraudi. The sequence goes on from NW_027466092.1 coordinate 9,277,323, forward strand.
CAACGTGTTTCCTGAGTCAACAGGGCATGTTTACATCAGCAGGCAGTCAGCAGCTCCGTTAGAACCTGACTCTGCACACGTGATACACCCGGTACAAGCAGAAACAGATGGTGGGTTTTTTTCCGGAGGCGTAAGGCGAACTGCATGTGCTTATTTTGTTCTTGTCAAAGCATGCACGTGGCAATTGGATGAAGTTTTTAACTTCTCTTTGCTTTTCAAAATACCCAAGAGTTTCTGTTGTTACATAATATTAATGTCCCAGAATTAGAACCAGACAGAGATAATTTGCATATACTAGTACTGAAAGGTCATAACAGCAGGTATGAATAAAGCCTTTTAAATGCACTTGGCAATGCAAAAGAAAATTGACCTACTTTTCAAAAGTGTATGTTTGTGTGTTGGTACAACTGTCAACAGGAACCACATTTGTAAACCTAAAGCAATATTATTTACTATGGCTGCTTTGTGACCAAAATATAACCTTTGAATGGAAATGGAAACCAGTGAACATATGGGCAAAAATAGGATGCAGGAAAGTACAGTTGCATCAGCGGTAGAGGCTGAGGTGGACAGACAGGTAGAAAAGGAAGAGGACAAACAAGCATATGAGAGAGGAGCAAGCTCAGATTCAGATTCAGATTCCTTTTATTTGCCATTGTGTAAAACACATTGGAATTTGCTTCGGCAATGATATCGAGTGCATTCAGTTATTTTTCCCCCCACATATATCAACTGACAGACATACAACACAGTGCTATGAAGAAATAAACAAATAAACATATATATAATAAAATATATATAAAGTGCAGGTTGAGATCAGTAGTGCAAGGTATTTAGATATTGCTGGTGATAAGTGCTGGTGTCACTAAAGGGGCAGGGGAAGGGAAGCCAGAGTCATTGAGCAGCCTGGCGGCTGAGGGGGAAAAGCTAAGCTAAGCTAAGTCTTATTAAAAGCAATCAAGGTTCATCAAGTAAATGTTTTTTGAGACCTATCAATGTGATTGTTGTTCCTGTAAACGTGGCTTTTCTAATGAATAAGTGGATTTCCCACTTTGAAAAAAGTTGTCAATGCAATCAACAAACCTTTAAAAGAGTAGTGATTAAAACAATGTAAGTTGTATTTACATAGAGGCTACTGAGATCTAAAACCTTGCTGATTTGGTTGACCTTTAAAGATATAAAGTAGATCACACTCAGTGCTCAAAACAGATGTTTGGCTGGGTGTCTTTCCAGGAACCCTGTTGTTATTGCAACTGTAAAACATAGCATCAGCTGGTGGAGTATAGATTTTCAAAGCATAGACACAGACAGCTGGGATCTGCCTTTTTTTTTTATGACAAAGGCGATCAAATACATACACCTGATCATACTAAAAAACAAACACAAAAACCTGATTCCCCACATTATCTTCTTGAACATGCAACAGCTACAGGCATGATGTCAACACCATCAGTTAAAAACAGATCAACAGGCTATACTTAGAGGTGAACTCACAGAGCAGACTCATGCTGCGGGTTCACACTTGCTTTGTAGCACATATATGAGTGTATCATGTGTTTTGGCATGTCATGCAAAATTGTAACGAACATTGAAGTCTTTTGTTGTGGACACTGATACAACACAGGCTACACTCCAGTCAATTTCATCAGCAGTGCAACCTTTAGCAGTGCAACCTGAGCATGATTATATCACAATAAGTAAAAGGTTTGTCATTAAGTTAATGGTGGGGTAAACAGTGTAAAACTGAGTGGTTGCTAGTTGAGTAATAAATACAATAATAGAGAACATTTTCACATCCTCTGCTCTTGACTCAAACTTACTCAAAAAGCTAAAATGTAATAACTCTACCTCTTTGTTATTCTGTCTGGCTCAAACTAATGCAATCATGATCAAATCTACATGAGAAGGTTACTTATAGAATGTTTTTAAAAGAATCCCACGGTCTTAAACAGGAGTTTTCCAATATTCTGTTCCAGGACTTTTATCATAGGAACAAACTACATTTCAAAAACACTTTTGAAGGATATAATAATAATAATAATAATAATAATAATAATAATAATAATAATAATAATAATAATAATAATAATGATAAAAAGTGCAATAATACTGATCATTTGTTTCTTCTCAATACAAAAAAAAAAAACGGTTGCAAAGACTAAGGTCGAGAACACACAAAAACGCCATCAAAGTCAGCTTTGTGATGTACACAAATACTTGTTGTTCATTTTACATACAGTTTAAATATTAAAAGCGGGTCTGAAAACACATTTGACACCATAAATACCAACTAATTACATTCACTGTATCGTCTATGCTATGTTTAGTACACTTTGGCCATCCAGAGCTCGAGATCAAGGCGGGGCCGTTTCATTGGCCCGTCCTTCAGTGGGCGGAGAAAGAAGAAGACTATATACTACAGTACGTTGCTGCCGTTGTGTAGTAAAATTGGTACCGGGCGGGATTAACTGCTACTTGAAGTACACGCTAAAGCCAGGTGGACCGTACTTTACTTTGAACAGGTAATGTTGAATAACTTGACTTTAGTATTTCGATTGACTTTGAACATTTTTTTTTGTGTGTCGCGACTGTATCGTCCGGGGTGGTTGTGGAGTTCTGTCGAGGATGGTAGCATTAGCTTCAACGTCGGCTGTTCGCGCTGAACTTAACTCGTGCGCTTGCTGATGACTGGGCGGGTGGATTGCGTCAGCTTTCCTCCCCTACACACGCGGTATTGCAACTTGTCTGATCTTGTTAACCACTATCTTACAATACCTAGTGTCTCGCTGTCGACGCGTTTAGAGGGATTCAGTCGCAACAGGTTACGTTCGAGTTTACGTTTGTATTCTGTTGTCATTTGTGACAAAAAACAAAAACAAAAAACAAATCAAGAACCGCCTTTGAATTAGTACACTTTTATCAGAAATGATAATAAATTACCCGAATAGCCCGTTCGGGTAATTGTACGATTTGTATTCAACATCGACAGTTATTCTACAAACAAAAATCGATGTAGTCTCTTACTCTGAAAGTAGAACTGTTGTTATTGATGTTAGCTTCATGAAAGCTAGGAAACGGAGTTATGGCCATAATTACTCAGGAACTGTTTTTATGTTTTGTGCTAAGTGTTCCAGTCAAGGGAACCTAACGTCACGGGTCCCTCAGCCTTTCCGTGTCAGATGGGTTACATTTAACCGTGCTGCTCTTCCTCTGTCTTTCTCTCTCGGGTTCCAGTCTTCAACGGAGCCAGAATCAACCATGAGTAAAGGCACAGAGGGCGACATGAAGGAAGTGGAGCTCAACGAGCTGGACCCTGAAAAGCAGCCCATGACTGGAGATGGTCAGGCTGCAGGCGGAGAGAAAAATGGCAGTGTCAAGGTGAAGGTCCCCGAGGACGAGGTTACCTTCACTGGCTTGTCCAAGGAGGAGCTTATGAAGGTCGCTGGCACTCCAGGGTAAGGGGAGCAACTGACCAACAGACGGGACGAAATGCATCTTGTTCAACCTGGAGCAGCTTTTTATTGTTCCGGACTCATACGCTCTGTGTCTGTAGGTGGGTGCGTACCCGATGGGTGCTTCTGATCCTGTTCTGGCTGGGATGGTTGGGCATGCTGGCCGGAGCCATCGTCATTATTGTCCAGGCCCCTCGCTGCAAGCCCATCCCTGAGATGAACTGGTGGAACGAGGGACCCATTTACCAAATCTCTGATGTTGAAGCCTTTTCAGATGGGCTTGAAGGTAAGATTACGTTGATATGTGGAAAAAAAAAAAAAAAACACTGCCACAATTGCTGGCATGCCCTGTCTTTTATTTTGTTACAATGTCTTCCTCCTTTCTCATGAAGAAAAATTCATATCTAGTTTTTGCAAGGCAACCTGGTTGGTGTGGCAACATTGTACTTAGTCGGGTCAAAGTCCCATGACAATGTTTCTAGTTTCTTGAGGTTCCAGAGGCTTTCAGCAGGCTGCTGACTAGGCTTACTGTGTGTGACTCACGGTCTAAAGGTCAGGAAAAGCCTGAGTCACATCGTGGTCTTTTCATATTTGCTTAAATGGAATATCAAATATTTGATATTATACTGCTGGAAATTCTTTCTTCAAAGGCTATCTGGACACGATTCCGTTCTTGCCATGTTTTTGAGTAGTTTCAAAGGGCATGAAGAACTTAATGTTAAAAAAGAACATCAGCATTAAATGAATTGCCAGAATGAGTCCAAGATGCTTAAGACAGAATTCGAACAACCACACGTGACCAAAGTGTCTGAAGGGCTTACTTGTTAATCTAAAAGAATGCGTGCTGTACGCAGCTGGCCACAAGCTCTCGTGACAAATACTGAGCTCAAGAGAGAATATTTCCCCTTGGAACATCAGAGTGTCTCGCCAGCCTTCTGCCCTCTCTCCCTGACCTCCTGGCCCTCTTCACATTCACACGCAAATGCTCTCTTGTCTCTTCCCATTTGTGAAAAATTGAACTGACATGACATTTCACTCTCCCTCCCCGCACTTCTCTTTTTCCCCCTGTAGGAATTGCAGACAAGTTGGACAACATAAACCAGTTGAAGGTGAAAGGCCTGGTTGTCGGCCCTCTTCACACGGTCCAGGCCAACAGACCTGAAACTCTTGATCTCCAAGAGATCAACCCGATCCATGGAAACAAGGAGGCCCTTCGCACAGTGATTGAAAAGGCCACGAGAAAGGGTAGGATTTCTTATAGCAGTCTCAAATCGACACAAACATTTCGGTTTTATGATTCTTATTATGCAAAGAATGCCAGCGGGTCCAATTTTTGCTCACCACTCACACACTTTCCTGCTTCCTGTTACATTCTAGGCATCTCTGTGGTGCTCGACCTGACTCCAAACTACGAAGGATCGAACCCCTGGTTCACACAAGTGGCTGAAACAGTTGAGAAAGTCAAGGTGTGGCACTCTTTTGAAAGTTGACCTTTCTGGTGTATGAAAGTACTGCTAAGTATAATACGTGTTTTGAATCTGCCTTGGTTATTGTGGCTAAATGTACCTATTGTCCATTGTGTCTTTCAGACTGCTGCTGAGTACTGGTTTGGATTAGGTGTTCAGGGTATCAAGGTTTCCAACCTTGACACAGTTTTCAACTCCACTGAGTGGTCGAAGCTCCAGGCTGCTGTCCAGACCAATCTCACCGACGATGGGCCCAAACGGTGACTATAGCCAACACTTTTACAGTTTCCTTTGGTTCTTCAGAGGCAATCTCTGTGCGAAAGCCCTCAGGGGAAAAGCCTGAGTAGCAAGCCACCTGACAGGATTATATTTCATTACAAGGAGGATATTGCAATCCAGAGCTGCAGGGAGCTTCTAGTATTAGGGTGTAGATCAACGCTAGATCTTTCATGCCTCACTGGCGACACCCTGTGGTTGAGTGTGTAAACGACAACACATTTTGTAGCGCCACAATTGTGGAACATGGCCTGATCTTTGCAGAGCGTATTCCTCAACATTAGCTGTCGTTAATTTACTGATTGAATTAAGTATAACGCTCAACTTATTGGTTTAATTCTTCTCTTCCCAGGGCTCTGATTGGTGTGGTGCAAGGTCTTCCTGCAGGGGATGTGTTAAGACTTGTCAACACCAGCGGCGTCAACCTCATCCTGTCTGACCTGCTCAGCCAGAACAACCAAGGCATGTCGTGCATCTTGTTTTCATTTCACGTACACCAGGAGGCAGAGCACGGATGAAAGGTGAAATGGTGCACTGAAGGTGTTAAGTTGTGTGTATTTAAAATGTCTGCAGGTCCGAAGCTGCTGCAAGACATGGGCACCCTTAACTCTGAACAGAGGAGTGTGGCCTGGGGCCTCGGTGCCACCCAACAACACCAGCTGTCCAAACTGGCAACAACCCCGGCCCTGGTCCGCCTCTACCAGCTGCTGCTCTTCACCATGCCTGGAACCCCAGTCTTCACCTACGGAGATGAGATTGGCCTTCAGGCAGGACAGGTCGGTTCTACAATGGGCCTGATGTTTTGAAAGCCCTCTTAAAGTTTAGATGTTGTCCCCAAAACTTAACAAAGTTTATATCACATCCATTTTCTCTCCCAACCAGGGTTCAGAGTCTCCTAAGATGATTTGGGATACAGAGGAACCTGGCAAAGAAGGCAGTGGCAACACAACAGCTGAGGTAGGTTTGCCAGCGATGGGAAAGAGTCTCGGCGCATCTTTGGAAAGATAAACATGTTGTCATTCTTTTGGGATTTATTACCCTAACACAAAGTCATGATCTCCACACTTAAAGACACAGCAGGAGGAGCGCATGGCAATCAGGAAGTGGTTCATATCCCTCAGTGACGTCCGGGTCAAAGAGCGATCGCTCCTCCATGGCGACTACTACCCACTCCACTCCACCGCCACCTCGCTCTCCTTCCTTCGTGTTTGGGACCAGAGTGAAAGATTCATAACAGCCGTAAACTGGGGACCAGGGCCCGTGGCCTTGAAGCTCAAACTTACTAAAGATGGTAAGCACAGCATCTCTTCTTACGGTAGTCATGTGTTCTCTTGAGTGAATTGTCCAAGTAATAGTAGTAATTTCACAATCTCCCCCCCCCATGTTTCTTTTAGTGGAGGACGTAGCGCTGCCAGAGATGGCCAAGGTGAAGCTCTCCACTGATGAAGAGCTGAAAACAGACTCTATGGTCAGCTTGGATAACCTCACTCTAAAACCAGGACAGGCCATCCTGCTGCAGTTCCCCTTTAAGGGCTAAAGATGGCGCCACACTCTTGAAAGTCTACATATACTAGGCTCGGTTTAAATTGACACTAGACTGCATGTCGATTGAAATTTGGTCAACGAACATGTTACTACAGGATTTATTTTTTTTTAATGGTTTTAGTAAGAACACAAATCAATTGAGTCAAACATTAGTCACTACATGCTTCAGTTCTTTTTTTCTTTGTGTGACAGTGACCAATCACTATGCCTCCAATAGAGAATGCTCCCTGGCTACTTGACCAAAGGGATATACATCCCTTTGGCCGAATGGTTAAGCGTGCATGGCTAATACCCGGGAGTCTGGGGTTTGAAGCCCGCCCAGGCCCTCTGCGCCTTGCCACACTTTTAAAAAAATCAAGACATTCCACATTTGTTTTTTATGCATTCCGTTAGCAGTTTTATCTTTTTTTTAAAAAGAGGTTTAGTAATGCATTTTTGGAAAACTGATTGTTGTGTGAAATACAGCCAAACCTGAAGAAATGTTAACAATGTCTTTATGTTTTATGGCATTTGGTCTGTCAATTGATCTGAAAATAAACCGAAAGTCTGGTTCCAGCATCTAAGTGTGTGTGTGTGTGTGTGTGTGTGTGTGTGTGTGTGTGTGTGTGTGTGTGTGTGTGTGTGTGTGTGTGTGTGTGTGTGTGTGTGTGTGTGTGTGTGTGTGTGTGTGTGTGTGTGTGTGTGTGTGTGTGTGTGTTAAAAAACAAAAGAAATAACACATTCTTATTCTTCACATTGACTGCTACATGTGCTGTAAATATGTTTTTCACATCAGAGATATCAAATGAGACGTTCACTATTTTCAGGATGTACAGGTGTGATAAAGTGTGTCACAGATGTGAACAAAGGAAGCTCATCTATTTTATCATCATCATCGCCGTCATCGTCGGCAAGAAGAGGAGCGTTTTGGCTCTGCTGTCGTCTCAGGAACTTAAAATCTGCCTTAATTTGTTTTTCTTCCCGGGAACACGTTCATGGTTCTTTGCCTTTTGATGTGCAAACATGCACCTGTTCTAATGTCCATTGTTAAAATGAGAAGCTTCTTAGTCATGACTCAACATTGTCTCGTCACAGAGATGATTAAGTGAGACGAATACTTTCTGACTGTAGATACTGTATTTCCTGCAGTGGTATGTTGGCAGAGGGATAGTTCATGCAAATGAACTCGTAAAAATAGCGAGGTTGAGCTACAGCGCGAGAATGAATATGATTTCATAAAAGATGATCTGCCCTAAGACAGCTGGGACGCTCCAGCAGACCCCCGTGACCCTGAATAGGAATAAGCGGGTATAGAAGATGAATGAATGAATGATCTTAAAATAATATAATATTAAAATACTGCGCTTCCTCAAGTTTTAGCTCGATAGTAAATATGGTTCTTATGAATGTTGAAAATGTGCCAGAGGAAGAGAGCAGCAGAAAATGGGCCTGTTGTTTGAACTCAGTTTGTGAGAACCGTGTCCTCCTTTATTTTAATCCCTTTTCAACGAGTCTAAAGTGCCGCTACACTCACTGATTTGATGGTTCATCTCAATTCTACATGAATTTGGTTTTCGTATATATGGGCTTTTGTGTCTAAGAAATCTGGTACTTGATGACATTTCATTTATTATGCAATTGCATAGTTTTTATTTATCCATTTTGAAAATCAAATCCTTCCATTATAATACACAGTAGCTGTGTATAAACGTGACCTAGCAACAGTTGAGAGGCTAAATGTAGCTCTGCTGGGTTCCTTTTCTATACTGAAATGTTTCTTTCAATTTCTTTCCTCCGAGGGTCTTTTAACGTTGGCTACATCAGCCCGTATGCTATGCTAATGTAGGCTATCCGTATTTATTTGTTGAAGCTTTCGAAAAAGGATGATATGATTTTTTTAATCTTAAAAAGGTGTCATTATTCTTTACATTTTGGATTATGTCTGCTCGTATGCCTTTGGAATTGGACAGAATGTCTGGGGGAATACAGAGCCACGTAACAAGACTGTGAAGCGGCATCACTTCTTCTCCACCTGCTTTTTTCAACTCAAACTTAAATAAAAGCAAACAAAATTTAAAACAACTCAGAAAGGTTTGCTGCGGTTGTTGATTTCAGCGTCACGTAACCCCTCTGGTGAAGCAGAGTGCCGCTCGCGGTTCAGCGTCTCATTTAAAAAACATTATCGAAGCGTCAAACAGCCCCTTGAAACTCGCTGTTCTTAGCTGAGTTTCACGGCCTCGAAACAATTCGGGGCCGTCGCGTTGCTGTGGCATGACGGGGAGGTTTGAAGTCGGCGATAACGGGAATCAGAGGCCGTCTCAGCACCTGTCAGTGCTCCCCCGCTGCCGCTGTGAAACCCAACCACCGCCTCATCCACCGCCGTGCACACTCATGACCGACTCTCAGTCTGAGTGTGACACTCACACACGCACCATTTACATCACGGTGACCTTTTATCAGCTCTTAATGAAACCTATAGAGAGGCGAGGCTTTGTGTTTTTCCTCCCTTGTAATAAAACATCGTAAAACACTGCATTTAAGAAACTAATCTTTTTTCTTCTTCTTTTTATTATCATTATTTATTTTTTGATTAAAGCCAGACCATGCGCAATGTCACAAAAGGCTTAACAATTCAGCACACGCCCAACACTTGCATGTTTTCTGTAAACAGAGGACAAATACATCTCTGAACGTGTCTGTGTTTTCGGCTTCGCTCGTCTTGATTAATGCACGGCATTGACGAGCCGTGAGCTGTTGCTGAAGGGGTCGAGCATAAATGGAGAGACTCATTTACAAGTGTTCTCAGTGAGATAAAGCCACTAAAAATACACACCTGCCATGCTCTCATTTGCTGTTCTGATGAAGAGCAGGTCCACCTGCAGGAAGCCAGCGTATTGTTTCCATCACGTATAGAACGTGGCCCTGCTCAGGTTCTAGGGATTTTACCCTGACGTAGTAGTTGTATGGAAGCCATGTGAGATCATATGGGAGAAACCAACAAACACATTGACAGGAACACAAACTTTTTGTCATCGGCTTTCATTAGATGCTACTGAATGGAAACATATTGAACCTCCTTGCAATAACCCCCATCATTTTCTCCATACTCTGATCAAATCCTTTTCTGAGTACACAGAGAACCTGAGAATGACTTTAGCATCTTTCTCCCTAAAGAGAACATACGAGTTAGAATTACTATTTCAATGATTCCAAGTCCTTCGTTGTTTGCTGTCGTCAAGCTTGTAAACCTTTCCCCCCCGCACAGAGTAAGAATACAGCCCACTGAGTATTTGTTCAGCTTTCCATAGGGGAACCGTGCATTTGGCTCCTGTCTCCTGCTCAGCGCTCCAAACTGTGCTACCTTGGTGTACAGTACAGGGTGGGTCTCACATGCATGAACATGTCTCTGTAACCAGTCTGACTTCTCATAAAGGACAGGTTTAGATGTGCAAGTAAAAGGTCTTGCCTCTTATTAAAAAAACTGCCTCATATTTCAAAAATCACTGTTGTAATTAACATTGCTTGACCATGTTGCCATAAATTCACTGATTCACGCTTTCAATTAGTAACAAATCAAAATATGAAGGATCTTTCTTTTTAAAGATTTTTTTTTTTTTTTTTTTTTCATAGCCAACAGAAAAGGAACCTATACCAAAAACCTAGAGTTGATACACCTCCAGTTTTTGCCTGTTCTGGGGAAGTTCCAGAAATAATGGCGTAGAGAGCTGCCGACGAAGTTCGAAGCACGTTCTATGTGGCTCTCCAGATTTGTATCTAAAATGTGTCTTAGTGAGAAAAGAAATCTGTAAGTTGGTGTTTAAAATGGAAATTTCCAAAGACACTTACAGTAAGTCAGTATTTTTCAACCACCGTGCTGCAACACATTAGTGAGATAATGTCAGGCGTGCTGTGAAAAATGATCCAATTTCACTTAATTGGTCCATGAAAGTAATGAAATTCCATTGTGGAGTGACTGTGCTTTAAAAGGAACGTATGCCTATTTTTCTCCCTCAATTCCTCCCAGGATATTAGCTTTGTTTGCATCTAAACAGACCCATGTTTCACATTGACTGAATATCATACTATTATAAGGCTGAAAAGCGTCACTTTATAATATTTTTGGTTGGTGTGCTGTGGGATTTTTTTCAGTGTAAAAAATGTGCCATGGCTCAAAAAAGGTTGAAAAACACTGTAATAAGTCATCGAAAACCAGGATGTGTTCCAGGTCTACCTAGTGTAATGGCACGAGCAAGTGTTTTCCTGTCTTACTTTTGTGATGCAAAGTCCGTTGAATAATAGTACAATACGTGGCCTGACATATGTTAGGAAAAGAAAACGCAAAATTACATCTATGTGCACACAAGAAGCAGTGCATGTAGTAAAAGTACAATAAAAAGCATGACAACGCCCATACTACCCTTACAATTAAACAAGACTGTCGAAAGCCCTCAATACTGCTGTGACGCTTGATGTTTATTTTAAATTGATTGGCCTAATTTAATTTCATTTTAGTTCACTCAAATGATATCCTGTTACGCCTTCAGCAAGAACACAAATGATCAGGACCACATCGAACTACCAACACACATCTCCTTCTGAGACTCAATACGTGACGATGGGGAAGACAAGATTATCTTGGCAGACATGTGACAATCTCTTTGAATATCTTATATAATGACCGCAAGTCTTTGCATTTACGAAATAGAATAAAAAATTGAAGAAAAGTCTCAAAAGCCATTGAAAATTTGCTGAAGTCAGACTGAACCCACTGGTGCCACTGAATGAAAAGATGAGATAATAAGTCTAGCAGTCGGTGCAAATTTTAAATGTATGTTATGCCCTACCTGAAAGTTCTGAGGCTCCAGATGAAAAATACTTTTAATGTTGGCTAAAATATATATAATATAGCAAATATTAATCTGTTTATATAAAATATAAAACAATACATCAACAATATTTATGTACGTTTGCATCTATACTGTCTGTGTGTGTGTCATACCTTATTATGCATTATGACACACACACGCGCACGGGGTGACATTATCACAAGGGGGATGAAAGGCCAACCAAAAGATCAACTGTACGACGGACTCGGCGAAGCTATATTCTCCCCCTTCTTCTTCTTCTTCTTCTTTCTCTCTCTCTCTTGTTTGTTGTCACTCTTCCCTCCCCCTTTCTCACACACGTGTCTGCCTAACCTGCAGGTCTCCCACACTTGCACACACACACACACACTTGCACACACACACACACACACACACACACGAATTTTACCACCAGTGACGACTCTCTCACCGTTATGACAACTGAGCAGGTAAGAGTTGAGACAATTCTGCTTCTCTTTCTCCTCAGCTTATCTGAAATCTGAGTGATTTATGGCTAAAACGTGTTCAGCTACAGTCAGCACACACACACACGCACACATTGCTACAACGCGTTGCCTTGCTTCTAGGTTCTTAACTGTTAAATTTCACCAAAAGTTGCAAATAAGTGAGTTTAAAAACAAAAAGTTCTCTCCCAGGTTTGAACAGATCTCAACCCAACTCCTGAATTTTGGGACTTTAGAAAATTCAACCGGACTTTTACATTGTGAAGCAATTGGCCACTGAAACCGAGGGTTAGGAAGTGATCCAAGTCTTTATTTCTATATTTTGCATTTAGACGAAGTGAAATTGTCAATGACCTTTAATGGAATTTAGCTGACTTTGACGTGTTTTCCCTCACCTCAACTATGATCCAACAAGATTACTTGTTCATTTCATCCTATACTTCTGTGGAATGTAAAATGAGCCCACTAATTAAAAGATGATGCAAACGGCAGTGTTAACTGTCAAAGGCAGTGTTTTTTTCTTGGCTAGGAAAAAGTGTACTTTAATGTGGTGCACTTTCCTGGGGCCCAGCCTTGCTTGTAACATTTATGTGTCGTTACTTGATATGTAGTCATGTTTACACCAAAGCAACATGAGTCCAACGCAGCGTATCTGAACCTTTGTGAATAATTTTTACCATCATGTTGATACATAAACATTGATATTTTTAAATGCAGAGAACGAGGCCAATGCATGATGTCGCCTAAGCCTGAAACAGACCTACCTGTAGCGTTGTTTTCCTCTGAGGAAACGTTTTTACCCCGAACGCGCCATTGCCATTCTGTAGGCAAATGCGTTATTCCGTCTGATATGAAGCGCGATTGTTTGACCCTCATTTGATTTTTATGACCTCGTTTGACATCTGCAGACAGAATGAGGGCAACAGCCGCTTTGCGAGGCTTAGCCAAACTTTAGCGCCAACCGAGGCCTGATAGAGAAAGCAACTCTGAAAACAAGCGAAACTGTATTTTCACTGCTGAACCGTAGAACAAAAGCCAAAAGAAGCAGAACCGCTTGATCTGATGTGTGTGTGTCGAGCTGTTTATCCTTGAATGTCTGAAGTCTCGCTGCTTCAAGGCCTTCCAGTCCTAGTTGGGATAAGTGGGCGACGTGAGGAAACGGAAGGAGCTTGAAGCAGGCTGCATGTTAGTGGTACACGTTTCGCGGTTATTGTCTTTATCAATCGTATTGTGTAACAAAACACAAGTGCTGTAAAAAGTTGCAAGGAGTGAGTTCCAAAACGCGTAAATAAGATGCAAGACGTTAGCGGACAAAAACACAAAGAAGATTGAGGCTTATACGACATGAAATATAATATTCTCCTTCCTGGAGTTTAGCCTGAGGCGGTACAGGTGCCAGAGGCAAACATATCTGTGGATCCTCTTCTTCTTCTTCTTCTTCTTCTGCATTCAGGCTCTATTTGGTTGCGCAGGTGCCGTGATCGTACGAACTATGATTCAACAGTGGTTGAAATTTTTTTTGGGACACCTCATGCATTTGTGATGCATTTGTGATGTACTGTATTTCACGAAGAGTCAGTCTTAAGTCTATAAGTGCATTTTACTCCAGTTCAGTCACCCTCATTAATCCACGTGCTGCACATGCACTGTCCCGTCCAGCGCAGAACTGAATGTTTCAGCAAGATGACGTCCAGAGTACGAGACCTACACAAATGTGTTTTTCTTATTTTGTCTCATCAACAGAAAACAACACAATAATTTAAATTTGTTTGTGAACCCCTGATGCAGCCCCCCCCAAAAAAAAAATCTCTGGCAAATATTTGATGATAATAATTGGGATCAATACATTTTAAGGGCGTCCGAAAACTTTTTTCCACCATTGGTGTGGATATGCGGCCGGCTTCACAGCTCTGCCTTCATGTTACAATGGCCCCGATGCAGAGAGGCGTCTTCACTGTGTTAGACTTCAGGTTGTGGATGATGGATCTTTTTTTTGACGCACCCTCTGTGTATGTTAGTTGGAGAGCAGCTTTTCCACCTCGATTCGCCTTGCAAGTGGCCTCCGTCTCGTTTGCCTTCTTTTTCCTGGATTTTTCTTCTTTCGCTTCGCCATGAAGCTGCCACTGGCACATCCAGACAACAGTCGTCACTCACGGCTGACTGGTGTCTCCCTTGCAAACCGAAGTCTGCGGGCTGCTGCTGCTGCTGCTGCTCCGTGCAACCCCTCTTTGTATTGCTTCAAATGCGACACGCAGTGAAAATGAGCAACTGTCTTTAAACATTGAAGGTCTTTAATGTTTAATGTTGATGCCGCTGATGCAGGTTGTTGTACCTTGATATTTCAATGCACTAATTGGAAATAGGAGTTGTGTCAGGAACGGGTGGTTACGAGGTTCTGGGGGGTTATGAAGTACGAGGTGCACCCAAAATATTATCAAAGCAGGATTATTTATTTACACCGGCAGGGTTGGTTTGGCAAAGATTTGTTTTTTTCGTTCCCTTTTTTCATTTTCTGATTTCCAACTGGTGTCAAATACATGCCACCCAGTCTGATATATCATAATCCAAATGAACGGCGTGTTAAAAGCAACAGTTTGTTTCTAAAACTGGAAAACTGGAAAAGTGTCTGACAGCATGCGACGCTCGCAGAAACACAGTGTGTGTGTGTGTGTGTGTGTGTGTGTGTGTGTGTGTGTGTGTGTGTATTGTCCTCAGGATAAGTGAGTCACTGAGCCGATTTATTAGAGGGTTGAACATCTCGATCCTTCTGTATCCATCTGATGTCAGAAACTTGAAGTTGCTTCGACCGAACGAGCCGTTTTTTTTTTTAAATTTTATTTTATTTGCTTCAAAAATCCTTTCACAGATATTTTGGTAATAAAGCAGGACGATTCAATGGCACCTAAATAAAATATTTTCTTTTCTGCCGTCAGACACACGGCGCATATATTTTGCGCTTTGATCCTGATGCTGATATTGATTATGAGAAGATGCTGGTTTTGGCGTCGACATTCTGGTAATAATCAAACAGTTGCAGGAAAAGATCAATCAGCAGTGTCCTCTCTGGGAGGGGGATAATCGGCTTTGTTAAGGTCAATGTCAAGGTCAAGGTAGCTTTAATGTCAAATCTGCGATATGTGTAACACACACAAAGAATCAAAATTTAATTTCTCAAGGACCCACATTGCTGCAGTAAACATTCATTATGAAAATATAAATCAAGACAAAATGAAACAGCACAAAAAGAAAATCAGTGCATCAAGTCAAAAATACGAATACTAATACATTTAATTCATTTTGTTCCTATTGGTGCAGGCAGTTCATTTCTATTCAACCAAAGAATCAACAGCCGTTGACACCAGGTTGTTAGAGTATATTTTTCTCAGTGTGTTGTCGCATCTCTGAGCACTTAAGAGGTGTTTGGATTTAAAAATGTGTTTTTAGTCGCAAACTCAAATGGCAAATTATCATCATCAAATTTCTTCAAGGTTCTTTTAACACGTAAAGCAGTTACTTTGTCCTTTCGTTTAAAAACTTGTCATCACACCTGTCGCATTATATTCATAGGCTGCAGCCTGAAGTGTGTATTTTTGGGGAAAAAAATGTTTGGACAGTAAAAATAAAAAACAACCGTCTCGCTAATTCTTTTTTACGCTTTCAGTGTGAATGAATTCCGATCCGATCAAGGCTTCCTCCTCAAGAGAACGCAGTCAACTATTTGTAACTCATTTGAGCTGTACAAATTAGAAACTTTAATCATGTTATATGTTGCTGTGAAGTTGGCAGTTTTTATTTTCTGTCAAACAAGTCTTGAACACTCACTGTCCTGCTGCGTTTAGCGCTTAAAAGCCCCCAACGCATGAACAAAGACTATTTGACTGTCACCACATTCTTTATTTTTTTGTCGGACTTTCCCGCTTTCCGGCTGCAGTGGAACTCTGGGGGTCTCGCTGGTGTCGAGTCCACGTATGTGTTTGTTAACAACGACGACAAGCTCTGCTCGGCAAGCGATAAGCTAGGACATTAGCCCCAGAAATGAACGCTTTCGTGCAACTCAAAAGCCGTGCACAGATCCCTGTCTTTACTCTGCCTGACTCACTCACAACTTTATCAAAGTCGTCTTGCATTTTTCACAACTGTCGAAGAAACACAAATTCGGCGGCGCCAGTTTGATAACTTGTACTGAGCGACTCCGAGTCGGCGCGGCTAACTTGCGTGACCCTCGGTGACTTTTGTCGTTCAAAGTCATCCCGCTTCGCAACCCCCGTTCCCGCCATCACCTTCATGAGACGGAAAGACACCTCAGAGAAGAAAATGAAATGCGCAGACTGAAAAAAAAGTCCCAAAGTGTAAATCTGTCTCCCCCCCTCCTCTGCTCCCGCAGGTTTTTACAGTGAATTTGAGAGAGAACAAGAGAAGCATCTCCCCCGTACGCACTCCTCCGCTCAACCCTTCCATCCCCACACACTGTTTCATTCACACAAAGTCTCTCAAAGTTACAGCACAGGATACACAGTTAAGGTGCACTTCAAGGCCAAACGGTGCCTTGACGAACTTGAGCTTGCACGGAGAGCTCGCTTTCGTTGTTTACGACGTATTCCCCTGTAACAGTGTTTTCTTTTTTAAAAATCGCACTGCGTTCGGTTCCAGCTGCCTTTTATTCCTGAATTCATCCAGAGAGTTATGACGTAATTGCACCGTGCAGGATTCCAGACCCTCTGACTTGGATTTGTTGCTGGTTTCAAGATACTGGCATGGTGAATGTACATGTGAAATCTTGAAACAGCTGCTTTTTTTCCCGGCGTGATGAAGTTGACAGCGGAGCGGAGCCTTATTCTCACGCCTTGCTGCTGTAGTGACAGCAGTCCGTATGGTGCACGCTGATAGAAAAAAGCTTTTGGACCCCTCTTGCATTTGCGATACATTGTATTCCGAATCACTCAAAAGTGTCCAAGTACAATTTCTCTTGTAGTACCGTCTTCAATAGAACCAGGCCTGCAACGTGCAACTTTTCCATCCAGGATGTTTCAGCAACTGAATGCCCCTTGTGACACGTCCAGGACAAGTACAATCATTTACAAGAGGACACAAATTAAAAAAAATTTCCTCCGGTAACAATTAGCAAACAAAATAAAGAAAAAACATTGCAGTTGTTTATGTCTTTCTAATGCAGCCGCACCTTTTGTGAAATGAAATTGCTAATTATCCATGAAAATATTTGAGAGGATTTTAAATTTTAAGAGTGACTGAAAACTTTTTTTCCCCACTGCTGCGTCTGGCTGCACAGCTCCTGTCATCACGGACAAATAACATCTGAATGAGCGACAAGAGCTTGCGGCTGATTGATTGACATGTTGGCTTCTGTGAAGGTTTATCGACATACCTGAAATAATAGAAGAGCTGTACGTGCGTGTTATGATAGCAGCACTTGGAGATTTAGCTCATGTCTTCTTTCGCGGTGATTCAACAACGTGCGGCAAGTGAGAGCATGCAGGGATGGGCTGCCTTTAATCTGAGGAGGTCAAGGTCAGCGGCCACCTTTGATCTCAAGTTAACCAGCGGTGGATGGAGGAGAAAAACTGCTCTGATATGCTGATAGTGTGGTTACTGTGCCAGACAGGTAACCACATCTCCATTTATTACGCCCGATAAGTGGTTTCCAGCGATGCAAAGTAGTCTCACTGTACAAGTGACCTCAGTATTACCATGATCTCCTACCTACACTGCGTCTCTCTCACTTTCACGAGCCCACTCCCCCCGCCCCGCCCCCCCCATTACGAATTACGAATGTGCAGGTAAAATGGTTGTTGTCCTCCTCTGAGGGGAGTTTGCTTTTTGAAATGCTGAAGTGTGAGCGCATTGTGTTGAGGGTTTTAGTTGGTTTGCTGCTTCAGTGCATGAAGGGGGCTGCGGCGCTTGTACGTGCGCCTCCTGCACGCCGTCTCAGAGTGGTTCTGAGAAGAAGACCTCACTGAATTTACCAGGTGAAAAAAAATGGCAAAACTCTTGCACATGAAGGTGCAGTTTGACTTATTTATAGCAGCTGATGGATCACAGCTATTTGTACATGTTGAATTAGTGGCAATGAGAAACGCTAAATTTTTAAAAACTATTAACTTGATGATGTGTGTTTGTTTGCATTTGTGTGTGTGTGTGTGTGTGTGTGTGTGTGTGTGTGTGTGTGTGTGTGTGTGTGTGTGTATTTGAAATACAATTCAGCTTTAACATTTGACCGTCGTCCTGTCTATCATTTGTTATCTGTGACCGTACAGGTTTTAAGATTACACAACAAGTTAGAAAGGCGAAAGACAACGCTCAAGGTGTTTGTGTGTGTGTGTGTGTGTGTGTGTGTGTGTGTGTGTGTGTGTGTGTGTGTGTGGTAGTGGGAGGGTCTGGCAGGGTGCACGAGGGTTCCCTGAACCTTTTAGTTCATGTGTTGTTGTCTTTCATCCTGTTTCATTCTCTCGCTTCCTGTCAGCTGACTTGGTTGGTGAATCTTGATCTGTTCTGCTTTAGACATTGTACTCCAACTGAAAGTATTTTCTGTGTGATGAAAATGCCAGGAAAATTAAAATGTTTACGGCACCACGCAGACGAGGCCCCGCCGATGCCTGCGTGTGTGCAGCTGAAGAGGTTGTGGTGCGAATAGGGAATCAAACTCCTCTGCCCGCAAGGTTTATTGCGTCTTTTTTTTTTTTTTTTGCTCAAAAAAAATCAAAAGGGAATGAGGCTGCAGAAAAGACGGCCGACGCAGACCACGGAAAACACAAAGGTCACACAGGGCGACGATGGCAGAGAGATGAAGGAGCAGAAAAGAGCATACATGGAGGGAGGGAGGGGGGGGGGTGGGGGTAAAGCGGTGACAGATAAATTTAAAAGTTGGGTGCACACTGAGACGTGGAGAGCGACCAGAATGGAAAGAGACACCTCTGTGATGGAGGGAAGGGTGGTGGTGGGGGAAGGGGAGAGGGGGGGGGGGGGGGCAGAGAGATAAAGATAGCTGAAAGGAGGGAGAGCCGTCAGCGTTTGTTTCCTCAGGATGTGGTTAACACGCCGTCAACGAGGCAAGAGAGACAGCATCACTACCCGCTGGTCGCTCTGACACCTGCATGAGCGTCTGCGCTCTTAAATCCTGTACGGCAAAGAGACACACAGTCAGAGAGAGAGAGAGAGAGGGAGAGAGAGAGAGAGAGAGAGAGAGAGAGATGAAAGGGAGGTGAACAGTGAAGAGAGAGAAGAGTTCAAAAAAAAAAAAAGCAAGTAAGAAGTCAAGAGAGCGATGAAGGAAAAGAGGAGGAAAGGCAGGAGTCGAAGATGACGAGTTTGGCTGAGAAGGAAACTGAGGGCACTGAAGAAATGGTAAAACAGACTCGTACTTTGTCATTGCTTATCTTCTTTTGTTCTCTCTCTCTTTGACTCATTGTCCTAGTTAGCGCTGAGTGTGGTTGTGGTGAAGATACACAGGAGATTTGAGAGAGCAAACAGAAAACAACAGAAAACTATCTATATACATGCATACTGTATGTATATTTATATTCATATATACATATACATGTATTGGTGTATTTGTATATGTGTGTACATAAACATGGCATTGTCAAAGCGTTCAGAGGTCCTGCCCTCGGCTTGCGGTGGCTTGCAGGAGAGGCACTTTCAGATGATCATTATCAGATTTCTCCTCAACCGGGCACATTTTCAGTGGAAGCTAATTTTAATGGCTAATTAATGATTAAAAATCAACCAGAAAACTGCATCATTTGCCAATTCATTTTGAATGATCACCGTCATTTTGCAGTTGAAAGTTTGAACGTTTGAATGTGGCGGGTCAGCAACATTGGCATGGCGGTGAAGTGAATCAGGTCAGGCCACCAGAAATCGCTGCTTATATGTTTATCGTGTGTGTCTTTTTTTTTTTTA
The DNA here is from genome assembly GCF_046127955.1 of Nelusetta ayraudi. Lineage (NCBI taxonomy): Eukaryota > Metazoa > Chordata > Actinopteri > Tetraodontiformes > Monacanthidae > Nelusetta > Nelusetta ayraudi. The sequence continues at coordinate 9,297,287 of NW_027466092.1, forward strand.
TCGTTACTTTTACGAATTTTGATTTTGTGACTCAGCCGGAAACTGAGACCTTGCTTGACTTGAGGCTGCCTGATACACAGACAGAACAAACTGCTGTGCATCCCAGACTCGTTGCTCCTGTAGTGCAGTCACACATTAACTGATCAATAATTCAATCTTTTTTTTTTACATTTTGACTTTACGGTTACAGTATTTCTTTAGATTTTATACGTTTTTTTTGCTTGCTCCAGTTCTGCTCTCTGAAACCACGTCGTGGACACCTGGTTTACAGAGTGGGATTCAGTGTACAGTGTTGTCCTGTTATCTGCCGATCTGTGGACTTATTTGATAAGTAACAAGGGAGGCCGCTCAACTTCCGATTTGAATATTGAGAAAACATCACAGCTTTGAATTCCAGATATTAGCCATGTATAGTCTCACCCATCAAATAATGTCCAGCATTTTAATTTTTTTTGGCAGCTGACATGTTTATTAACCCTTCAAAAAGATGTTTAAAAAAAAAAAATAAATCTATCAAATTTTGTTTATCACATAGTATTTTTGCATTGCATTTAATAAATTTGGTTTTGGTATTTGAGTTGTTAATCAGATTAATCAAGTAATTGAAAAAGTCTCTGTGTGCAGACGTAATGTAGATCGGGCTTCTCAACGTGGATGCCGCAAAATGATTAAGTAATAGTAACCTGTCACTTGATGTATGTTTGTATTGATATTAAACGTGAAGTGCAAAGTCATGCTTACACATTAACAAACCTAACCAAGGCGGACTATGACATGATTTCCTCGCTGCACATGTCTCAGTGGAAATAAACAGACCCGGCTGTGTGCACCTATTGAACGGTTGTTACTTGGAGAAGTGTTTTCGTTACTTCATAACATACAATGCGCTTAATCAGCGTTGCCATATAATAAAGTTATAGTAGGAAGGGATATACAAAAAAGCTAAATGTAATGGTAAAATATGTTATAGATAAAAGCAAAGGAAAGTGAAAATTAACATTGTAGGAGTTCCACACATGAAAAATATATACAGTAGCTTTTATTTATTTATTTTTATTTTAATTCTTCTCTATGATCCCCTCCAATCATGTTCATAAAATAGAGGTCTCAAAAACTCACGCAGTAAATATGACACAAAATAATTTTTATATTGTTATGGTATGAGTGAACTTTATCTATTATTTCAATTGCCACTTTCTTCTGTTTTTCACCGTCAGCTACTCTGACTACCCGAGCGCGCTGCCATGGATGATCAGTCATCCAGCCACCACCATCGCCATCACCCCTTCTTCCACATCACCCTTCCTGGCCTTCAGAGCCCCAAACAGGGATACGTTTCTCCTCCTGCCGTGGACCTGCTGGAACAATATGGAGGCAGAGAGAAGGAGTTTGCGAGCTCGTTCATGACTTCCGGTAGCTCCCCTGACGTGCGGAGGGCGAGCGGTGGCTGCGAGAGGGCCTTGCTGAGCCCAAATGTGGATGGAGGGGGAGCCCAGGGGGACCACCTGGACCACGAGGTTGGGCTGGGAGGCCACTTTGCAGACGGTTGGTACGGCACTATCAAAAAAGAAGGGGACGTCTGGGAGGACGACAAGAGCTTCACGGGCACCGGGGACGACTTTTACGGCGACAGGAGCTGCTACGGCGCCGCCAGTGACGCTTTTCTGGCCAACGCCGGTGGAATCAGGCGCAAGGTGAAAGGTGCGAGCAACATTTACAGCCAGTTCAGCTTTGAATCGAAAGACGAAGCAGCCTACGAGAGGGAGGCCAGATCCTTCAACAGAGGCCTGGCAGGGAGCTTCAGTGACAGCAGTTTGGATTATTGCAGGACCGATTCCAGAGTCAGTGACAATTACTTGTCCAGAGAAGAGGATTACGGCTCCAGCTGTGGATCCGGCGAGGATCAGTTTCAACCAGCAGAGCCTGAAGCCCCCTGGCTCAATGGGTCGCCCTCCGCTCAGACCGGGGAGGGCCGGTGGAAAGTGATGACCGACACTCTGGCTTCAGCCTCGGGGTGCCACCAACTGCAGAGTTCCCCCACCGGCGCCACCTGTGGGACGTACCCCCAGAAGCTGGACTCCTTCTCCGACGCCTTCCTCAGCCAGCGGAAGAAAAGGTTCCCCGTGATTTCCAGCGTTGATTCCTCCGGCCTGGGCTGGGACTTTGGGCCGAGGGCGGCAGAAAGCCCTGGATCTGCCAAGTCGAGGCACAGCTGCGCATTCGATTCGGATTCCTACCTGCCCGCCATCTCCTCCTCCTCACCCGCTCACCCCTCGTCTCTGGCATCGTTCCCCTCTCCACCCACGCCGTCCCACCTCATGTCTTCTGTTCTCAGTCCTCCTCCCACGCCCCGACCCGCTCCCTCTTACTCCCCCTCCAAAACAGACTCCCCCGGCGTCTTCAGGGGCGCCGGACACTCTGTCGTCCAGGGCGGCGAAGCCATCAGTGCTCTCCAGTTTTTCACTCCCCACCTTCAGACTCTTCCTCCCATCCATGCTTCTGGGATGATCTGGAAGTTGCCATTGCTGGCACACGGCTACCCACAGTCCTCGGCCAACTTGGGCAACATGAAGAGCAACTTGAGAGGTAAGCGGGTGAGCGTCTGGGTGGTTTTAACCATCAAATCATCATAATAATTCAACTCATCATTTATAATCATCAAACGTGTCCGCTAGAAAATGCGCTCGCAGAAAAAGTTGAGATTTAAGGGGCAGGACTTGGAAGGTAATTGGGTCTGCTATCTGTCAGTCACATGGTGCTGCCCACTGGCTAGCTGCTATGTATAGGATTAAAGCAAAACATTGTTGCCCTCTGACAAAAGCCTCCTGTGACTTTTTTTTTGTAATGTTATTTCAATAAGAAAATGCCATTCTGAAAAAACTGTGGCTTGTGCAGCATCCATGCTAATCTCATTAGCAGCAGTCATTTCTTGTTGCTTCCTCGTTCTTACAAGGTTTTTTCAAAGCAGCTTGCTTATACCGATTGCATATCTATTTACTCAGTAAGCCAACATGTATGGAAACAAAGGGAGTTTGGAGTTTTCTATTCCGGATGTGTTCAGAGACTTGAGAGGTAATACTTGAGCTGCTTTTGCATGGTGATTTTATGAACAAGCCGTAAACACTGCCTCATTGGGAAATAATGAAGGGGATTCAGGTTACTGATCACCCGCCCCCTTTCAAAAAAAAATCAAAAAAACAAAAAACCCAACCGGTTGCCCACATGTAAATTTATGAGAATTGACGTGGGTTTGGGAAGGTGAGCATTTGAAATTTACCATTTCCTCTATGCAAATGACTTTCTTTATGTCACAAATTGAAACCAGCGCTAACAGGGAACTTTGGCACTAGGCTGTGCAAAGTTGAAAAGCATGTGTTGCGCAGTGTGGCGTGGTGATCAATAAGCTCATCATCAACTACCTCTTTTGTGTTGATTGGTTCACGATGCCAACCTGATATTCTCATTTTTCCTTTCTAGCCTCACAAAATGTCCTCAAGAGCAAAGAGCCATCATTCCTGACAACCCTTCTCCCACCAAACTCGCATGGTCCTTGCACTAGCCCATCTGTGAATGCGTCGGCTCATCTCCCCCCTGTTCAGTCTCAACATTTTGAACAGGTGGACAAGACGTCTCCCTACATGTTGATCTACAGAGGACAGAACGGGTCCACTGATTCAAAGCACATGCGGCTGGAGGTAGGGCTTAACACAAGAAAACAGATATGTGAGATCTTATTCCAATATATACGGCAGTATAGACGGAAAGTAAAGTGAACAAAACTAAAAGGGAATCCAGCGCTGCTGAGGATCTTCTGTGTGTGCGCAAAATGTACTTACAAGCTGTGTTTCCACACTGAGGTCGACAGGCTTATGCACTGTTGTCGCTCTTCCATTAACATGCAGGAGCCTGGGGAATGAAGAGTGGCTGCGATGCCTCCGTGGGTGGAAAGATAGACGCTTAACTAAAAAAGATCTGTCTTACTGCTTCCAAAACCACAGTCTTTGGTTTTTATTGTTGGTATGCTGGAGTGGAAGCACAGTGTGAAAAAGAAAAACAAAAAGGTTTCGATGGAGTTTCCTTACAGACAATGCTAAATATGTCAGGAAACTGTTTGTCTATTTAATCAGCTCAAGCACATTTACAGGTTCAGGCATCTGAAGACATACACATTCACATCTGTAAAGAACCACACAATAATTACCAGAAGAACAGTAATGACGACACCTTTTTAGCAGTTAGCGACATGTTGGTTAATATATCAACAATTTGCAAAGCATTGTTCCTACATACATATATGATATGAAGCCATTTGTAGACACAGTTACTTAAAGTTAAGCACTTGCATAATGTGTATTTTGATTGTGCATTCATGCTTTATAAATGATGGATGATTGTTAGGGTAGAGCTACCTGGTAGCCTAACTGTAACTTCAAACCCATCCTAACATTGAAAAAAGAATTATGTTCTTAGAAATCAAATACCGATTAGAATTTTTTTATATGTTTAATGTTTTTAATTTATTATTTAGTAACTGTAGCTGTAACTCCTCTAATTATATTCTTTGTAGCGCCTACCAAAGACCTACACTGGGACTCCATTTCCCAGCGTCCTTCACTCTAGCAGAGGTGAAAAGAGGAGCCACTACACTCCTCGACCCCTCCTCAACCCTGCACGCAGGGGCAAGGGGCTCTACTCATCGGTCCAGCTTCTCCTTCACGCTGAGGCAGAAGCTGCACGAGGAGAGGAAGAAGATGAGCGTGGTGTGTTGCCGTGAGTGAAACGCTAACAGAATACGTTAACTGAATTTTTTTATTTATTATTCTTTGGAGCAATATGTAAAAAAAAAAAAAAGTAAAGTAGAATTCAGCTTCTTTGGTCATGAGTTTCTCTTTTTATTGGCATTGCTTCCACAAATATGCCTCGGTGCAGTTATCTTCATTTAATGTTTTATTGTTTGCATAACGAAATGACAATCAGTTTCACTTTCAGTTTTTACTGACCTCTTTCCCTCCTACGTAGGCGTGTCAATGTGGGTCCTGATTTCCAGGCAGAGCTTCCCAAATGTTTTGTGAATGGGCCTGAGACGTTTCCCCCAGCGGAGGAGTCGTGCTCTGAACAACTGCTCTGGAAACCAACGGATGAGCTAGAAGAGAGCACCGGCTTACAACAAAAAGGTACAAGGCCTCAGAAAAAAAAGAAGTCAAAATGGAATTAATTTTCACAGCGGACAACAGCATCACTAGAAATGCCATTTTAAAGGCATCATATAGACTGAAAAAGACACTATTTTTTTTTTTTTACAATTATGTTGCTTACCTTCTAATAGGCAAAGTCAGGCAAGGCAGCTGTATGAAAAATTAGAAAAAAATGAAAAAGAAAGAAAAAGATACAGTCATGCATGCAGGCAGTCAAAACTGAATTAAAAATATTGCAAAGGAATGACTCAATGATTTGCAATTGAAAATCCACTATTGAAACAATTACCTTGATGAATTCAAGAACTGAGCGTAAAAAGAGCTCACTCACCCATAGGCAAGTAAAGAGGAAGGGTTTTAGTCAACATTTCTAAATCTGAACATTTGATGCTGACCTTGTTTCACTTGCTAGCTCGTTCCATTTGTGTGAACTAGCTTCTCTTGATCTTTTGTAGATATGATTCAGTATCTCTGGATATGTTCTGAAGCGGATAGAAGGCTGGCTTATTGACTTGATATGACTGCTGAAGGTCACATCTGAGTCCTTCAACACACCAATGTTTCATACTTGACCTCTCTGTTGCCAAAAATGATTTCCATTTTTCTTGATTTAATTGGAGGAAACAATTATTTCAGGGATTTTTTTTTTCAATAATAGAAAAGTGTCTGCTGGTTATGTCTGCTGCTGATGCTCCTCATGGAAGATGCACCATTAAAATAACTCCTATCCTTTGCCCACAGTGGAGAAGCTTCTGTTCATGTGTAGTTCCAGTTGTTTACCAGGAGGGGGCAGTAACACGGAGCTTGCGTTACACTGTCTGCACTTGTGCCACGGGGACACAGTGGTAACTATGATCCCTTTCTGTCTTCAACCCCCCCCCCCCCCCTCCCCAGCTTAGTATAAATTATTATCCTGCTAAACATTTTCTGTCATACTTCCTTTCTTCTCCAATATTCATTTAAAAATCCTGCTTACCTCACCTGTCTGTCGGTTCTCCCTCTTTTCCGCCCTCTTCTCCTGTGCAGGCCACACTGGAGAAGCTGCTGTTCTCACAGCCTTCGCTGACAGGAGACTACCATTACTCAGGTAAACCTCTGACTTTGACCTTGACCTTTGAACCGATCCCTCAGGGATGAGTTCCAATGTTGACTTTGGACATCTCGCATTCAGCTGCAACATCTTCGACCGAGCTTGAGTTGCAGGGCACCGCTTGGTACGCCTCGCCAGAGCAAACAGTCGCAGTTGCCCTGAAGCTCATCCTCTCCTGAGCTGCAGGGCATTACATGTTTGACTGCTCAGGCTTGTGTTACTTGGCTGCAGGGCAGGTCCCATGACCTGCTGGTATTTGCTTTCATTGTTCCTCTTGGCCTCTCTCCCCGTCGCCCTCCTCTTTGTCTCTGTAGGTAGTGATTTTTGGACTGAAGCTGAAAAGAGCCTCTTCAGTGCAGCTCTGCAAACGTACGGCAAGGAGTTTTCACTCATACAGAAAATGGTACGAAGCCACTCCCTTTCACGTTTCTTTATGCAAGAAGCTCATGTATCAAGCCTCTTTATGTCAGCAAGGATGCTTTTTTTTCTCAAAAAAAAAAAAGTGAACGGATCAAGCAAAAACAAAACAAACAAATAAAAACATTGTAACAGCCAGATGCAAAGCAAATGTGAAATATGTACACGGATGTTTAGACATTTAACTCTCGCATTCAATCTGGATTGCTTAGATTTCATCCTCATCCTTTTAGCAAACACCCGAATCAACCAACCAACCAATTAACCACCCAGCCAACCAAACAGACAAAAAAAGTGTAGCTGAGGAATTGCAGACATTCCTAGATCTGTAGAATCCGTTTTTCATTATCCTACTGATTTGAGCACGGAGAACTTCTGGATTTGGTCAGTCCCCATTGATCTTAGCTAACATTCCAGCTCTGAAATACCACTCATCTGTTTTGATAACCAGAGTTCAGTCAGTCTTACAAGTGTATCAGATTTCAAAACCAATCAGCCTCCCTTTATTTGTGAACGAGGAAGTATGTAAGTTGTAGAAGGAGTTAATGCGAGGATAGTTGCTGCAAAACACATCTGCTGGAGTCAGTGTAGTCGTAGTTTTCACAACTGGCTGGTCTTGTTCTGACATAAGTATAGTCACAAATGGTGCATTGTGGCTAATATCAACACATGTAGTAACAACCTCCGACTGGTCTGTCTGAACGAAGCAGACAAATTTTCTGTCCAAACATCTTTCAAGTTTCTTATAACACCTTTAGATGATTCAATCAGCTGAATTAGTCAGTGAAAAACAAAAAGGAAATGTTCCACCAGGCCTGTCATGTGTCAAATATCAGAAATACACTGAGAGCATGACTAGTTTGATGACAGGTTTATACTTGTGCAAGTTGAGCTGTTATTGTGTCTGCGCCCCTCCCTCCAACACAAGCTCATTTGTTTTTCAGTGCTAAAAACCTATAAGACAGCCCGCAGAGCCGATTGACTGTGTGTGTTTTTTTTTTTTGCGTGTTTGTATGTGTGCGCACCAGGTGAGAACAAAGACGGTGCCCCAGTGTGTTGAGTATTATTACCTGAGCAAGAAGCTGCATGACAAGCAGGAGAAAGAGAAGGAGCAGGAGCGGCAGGAGTGCGAACTGGAGCAGCAAACAAGGGTGAGCTGAGCACTCTGCGGCTTTTCAGCTTCACTTGTCTGACTGTTTCCCCTTTTCCCTCTTCCTGTTTGATTCTTCCATCGTGATTATGCATGGTCTAGTCACGCTCTGCGGGCCGTGCTGTCATACTCTGCGAAGCCTCAGAGATAAGACTCACGCCACCTGTTAAAGTCACATCAGCTAACTGAACGCTGCTGTTTCTGTCAGGCTGCGTCCACCTGTCAGCCGCTGAACAGACCTTTTGCTCTGGAGGAGGTGGTTCCTGCGCCACCGCTGACCAGCTTTTTCCCCTGCAAGCTGTGTGGCAAGTGAGTCGAAAAGTGTAAAAAAAACTCCAAATGTTCAGCGGTTTGTGTGCAGTCTACACAGCAGGGGGTCAACGACGTGGTGCCGGCTGGCACCAGGTGGACCCAAGGACCACAGGCCTGTTCTGAAAATCGCTGTGTCTAAAATTTTGTTAAATACGACCTTGTTAAGTCCAACCAACAAAACCGTTTTGAATGCCCGCCCGCTTCTTCCTGAACTCAGGGTCATGGGGGTCTGCTGGAGCCTCTCCCAGCTGTCATAGAGCGAAGGCAGGGTGACACCCTGGACAAGTCGTCAGTGCATCTCAGGGCCACATAATGACAAACCATTGTCAAACCACAGCCATTTGTACTCACACACACACCTACTGTCAATTTAGAGCTCTCAATTCACCTCACATGCATGTTTTTGGACTGTGGGAGGAAGCCGGAGAACCTGAAGAGGACCCACACTGGGAGAACATGCAAACTCACCACACAGAAAGGCTCCAGGCCCAGAATTGAACCCACGACCTCGTTGCTGTGAGGCGGCAGCCCTTGTTAAGTCATTGTTGATAATTAGCATTAATTAGTTATTAATAATCACATATAACCAAAGACTAACTGGGAAATTGTGTTATTTCACAACAGTGTAGCAAACTGGTTGCCCTTCATAGGACTCCTCAGCTACGGGTCCAAAAACGTTGGTTCCTCCTTCTGCCACATCCTCATTTGATTTTTTTTTTCTTTTTTTTTTTTCCTTTTGAAAACTTCTCCTGCCCCCAGGATGTTCTACAAAATCAAATCCCGCAACGCCCACATGAAGATCCACCGCCAGCCGCAGGACGACTGGACTGACAGGCGGCTGCAGCACCAGCTGCTCACCCAGCGCCTGGGCAGCAACGTGGTCCCGCCTCAGAGCCCGGCCGGGAGCCTCCCCTCACCCTGCCTCCTCGGAATGGCTAACAACGGCGGCGTGACGGACGCCGTCTTGAGCTCGTTGACCAGCAGCAACACCCTCGCTACCAACGGCGCCGTCGGTCCGGGCTGTTTGATAGCATTCAGCAACGGCACTGTAGCTAAAGCTCACGCAATAGCTGACACGGACGGCGGAAACTCCAGTCAAAGGCAGCCCGGCTCCGTCTTACCTTTCCGTCAGCAGTGGGCTTCACTGGGACCTGACCCCGTCGCCCTCTTCTGCAACACCGAAGGGAAAGACACCGTAGCGACGGTGGGGATGAAAGAACCAATCAACTGGTAGTAGTGTAAATAAAAAAAACTGTGTAAAAAAGCATTGCTTCCACGAGAGTCATCAAGACTGTTTTTTTTATTTGTGCTATTCAAACTAAAGTGTAATTCAAATATTCATATTTTTGACCACAGTTCATTTGGTAGCTTGTTCCATTTGTGTGAATTAGCTTCTGCTGGGCTTTCGTAGATATGATTCAATATCTCTGGATATGTTCTGAAGCTGAGAGAAGGCTGGTTTGGTGATTGACTTGACATTGAGTTTATATGCATATGTTGTAAATTGTATACATAAATCAGATAATTAGATATTTAAGTGTTTTTAGCACTGTATCCTGTATTTGAATAAAATGTGTACAAAGGTTTCCAGTTTTAACAAAATAACAACCGTTGTCTCCCACTGTTTCAAGGCATCGCATACACAGACTATTATTTTTAGCTACCATGCTGTATGAATGCGACCAAAGTGGTGGCTACAGGGATACGAGTCATCCACCAATTAGCCGGGCTACAGAGGTGGTATCAGGGTGGCATCATGGGAGAGTTGGCCTGTGTCTGGAGGGTTGAATTTCTGATGGCGTGTTATGTAAGTGACACATCCTCCTGTAGTTGGTCACCAGGATTTAACAACTATGAGGAGGAAAAGCAGCAGCAGTGGTACAACTACCTGTTTCTGTATCGCGCATATTGTTACAGCAATGTTACCACTTAGCGTGAGCTTTCAAAAATAGATGTACTCACTGGCCACTTCATTAGGTACACCTGTACCGAGTCACTTGCTCACTAACCCAAATAGCTGTTGGAATATACTTTCTTGGCACACCTGGTACGACTTGAAACTTGTTAAACACCACAGCCAATCTGAGAGTTGTTGTCACTTTAAGGCCGCAGCAGCTCAGGCATCTCCTAATGAATACTACCAGCAGGTCTATGCACCTTATCAGAAAGTGTAAAACATGTTTTTTTTTTTTTTTTTAAAGGACAGCGAGCGTGTCCACTGCATTCCAGTGGCAGGGCACCTTTGGGATGTGATAGAATGGGAGGTTCGCATCACACATATGTGATGGCTTCATGTGAATCTGAACCACCTTTCCTTCACAGGCTGCATTTACAAATCTTTGGCTTTAAACAGCCACGGTATACAATCATAAGTTGTGGTCTTTAAAGTTTTCTGATAGGCAGTTCTCTTCTAGTCTTTGTGCTGTGCTTAAGGACAGTCTTTCAGTCTGCTTTAGTTACACCTGCTGTCTGCCTGCAACGTCTATTATCTAACGTCTGTCCTTGGTCAAATTGATACAATCACCTTTTTTGGCAGTAGTAAGTATTACGAGTACTTACAGAATCAGGGCACCTGAACAGACAACTCAGTTTTCTGCCTCTTCCATTCCATTGCGGACAAGTGCAAAACACCAAACACTGGAATAAATCAAATGAAATGATCTGTATAAATTCTTCAAGCGTCAAGACGTTCAATGTAAGAATTTGAAAATCAATTTAACAGTGAGAAAAAAAGGGGGCATCAACTTCTTTTTCTACTTCTTTTTCTACTTCTTTTTACTTTACTTTCGGTGGAAAAAAATAAACTTAGTGTAAAAGCCTCACTTCCTTTACGAAAGTCCTGAGCGAGAGAGTGAGTGAGTCCTCACTTTGCTCACGAACACACAAACACATGAACAAACACACCTGACCCGTGGAAAGGTTTTGATACAACACCTTAATGGGCTAATATTGACCTTGGTAGACTGTGTCCACTCTCAGGCCACAGATGTCCAGGTGCTTGTGCGCTCAAAATTGAGTTGTTGATGGTTAACCAGTATGTGTTTGTGTGTGTGTGTCTGTATTTGTGTTTTAACTCTACCTGGAAGGCAGCCTCCTTGAAAAAAAAGCAAAGAAATACATCTAGCTGCTCTGCATGTGTGACGGCACAGTGGAAATGGAGCAGTCTAATTCTTTGATGAGAATTAGCTGATTCAAATTTTGAGCATTTCACATGATCTCATCGTGATTCTTATTAGTTGGGGTCATTTTTCAAGGCTGTCGGTATTATTTGGTGCCCTATCTTTATTAGTGCTAGTGTAACTGTCACAAGTGATAACAATATTTGTATGTTTGTGTTTCCATGATTTGACCTTTTAGTCTCTGCTCATTTCCCAGCAAAAGAAAGGCTTAACGTTAAAAACAGTCCTTGAACGCAGCTGGTAAGGAAAAGATTTATATGACAATTGCCTGGAACTTTTGTATTCATGTGATTGCCGACATCACGTGTTGACCTCTGGTTGGCTTCCTTCCGGAAGAAACCTCACCAACTAATTGTTTGTTTTTTGGATTATTTTACTCCACCTTCTGCTATTTGAGAACCGGGAAGGTTCTAACATCTCTGTGGATGATGTTTGAGTGTGTTCAAATGGAAACTGCACTGTAATAACAACAGAAAAGCACTGTCATGGAGTTAAGGGAAGAGGGCGACCAGACTATTGGCATAAAGGAAGTGGTTGTGTTGGCATGAATCAAGAGAGAACAAAGACAAACCAGCCATTTATTGGCAGCGGCTCGCTCACGCCTCCCGATGCAAACTATCCTACTCTCTCCCTCTCAGCTGCTGCCTTCTTCCCTCCCTTCCTCCCCCAATCAGCCAGCGTGTCACCAGTAAACAAGACCAGGCCTGTTGCTGCATGGGCAGCATGCTCAGGAACACCTTAGCAACAATACCAGAGGCAATGGAAAAGAAAAAAAACAAAAAACAGAAAAGAGGCTGGGCCGTGTTTATTAAGAAAAAAAGAATCATTCACAGTATTGAAATATGATGTTTTTTAACATAATAAAATAAAGACACGATAGGACGTTATGTTGACTTCGAAGTTGACAGCTCAGGCAGATGACATGCACATTTGTGAAACATTCCTTTTGTTTGCCTGTCTACCCGTCCTAGAGAGAAAAACTCCTCTGCTGCAGTTCTCTTGGAGGATTCCCTGTTGAGAGATTTTTAACTGTTCCTCACCTGGTTTGAGGGACTGTGGGTAGAGGGTGTTCCATCTGTTCGGAGTGCGAAGCCCTTTGAGGCAAACTTGGGCTATACAAATACAATTTGAGCAATGACTGATTGAAGTAGATCTAATGTACGCTTCTTTCTGTTTTGTGGGGCAATGTGTGTGTACATGATTACAGGGTAAATGTTTAGCTTTTATCACCACGTTGACCCCACATTAAGGGCCCGACTACACTCAATGACACAGTTGGAGCTTATGTTCTGTTATGTAACATTTGGCATTGATTCGAATCGAGGTAAAACATGTAGTTTTTGGCCGGCTGGGTAAGGAACGTTCTTTTTTAGAACCCACCGGCCTTTGTATGAGGTTTCGTAGTAAAATGAATTAAACGCTTTAGAAAATGGTGTCACTGTGTTTGTGTCACAAATTCTTGCCGCCTGATCCAGTGCTGCTTAGCTGCAGGAGCTGTGTGATGCAACACACTGCTGCACATGTCTGAGGACGGTGGCTGCCCTTTGAGGAGACAGGAGAGAGAAATCAGTGTAGAATGTTAATCACAAACTTTATTTCAACCTTTGTGTCCTTTCTGGCAGCAGCAACAAGCAGCATTGCCTCTTACTGGTAATCACAAACTGAAAACATGGTTGGTGGGAACGGAAAGGACTTTCTGGATAATAGCATATCAAAGTTACTGTGGTTTTAGCCTCCAACAAAGTGCTCAAATTAGTTCCTAAATGCTTTTCTTACTGACTCACTCCTTCACATTTGTTTTAACCTGCCATCTGTTGGGTTCGTTCACAAGTGCTCTGTTTGGGAAGTCATTGACACAGACTCTGTTATCTGATCTCGATAAGAGAATACACAAGGATTGAGAAACAAGCATGCAAGAGTAAGCCCGTGTGATTGTGTCTTGCTGGAGAAGCGTTGCTCCCACATTTTTTTTTTTTTTTTACAATAATGATGTTTTTATTATATTTTCCTGTAACGTTCTTTTTTTTAATCCAATTGTTCCGAATCAAGAAATATGTAATAATTGAGAGCGTATGTGTGCTTCAGGTTGTGGCCCTCACAGTGTGCACTGCACGATTCTCAGGAACATAGTGGTCTATTGTTCACGTCACAAAGCAGGACTACAAAGAACTGTTTTAGGAGCCTGAAACGAAATCCATCCTTTTCAGCAGTTCCTGGTCTTTTAACTCTTTCTTCACGTCCAATACGCAATGTGCACTCACTATACTTACTTTCTCACTATAATTCTCTACATTTCTAACTACTGATGTCCCCGAGTTTGGAACTGAAACATTCAGCCTGTATTCTATCTAATCTAAATTACCAACAAACTGCATTTATCTTAAAGGAAGTGGAGTTACCAAGTTTTATGAGGTTCATTGAATCTTTAACGGACATGCAGCCGCTTTGATGAACTACAGTGCATGGTGAATGTTACTGGTGTTATGTTTTGTATGTACTACAAGCCTAGGTAAATAATTTAGTAAGGCTATGTTGACTGAGGATAAACAGTTGTGATTTAGAATGACTTAGGGAATTTAAAAAGACATCCCTTTTTGATGGGACATATTTAGTGAAATATTTTCCACCTGCAAATATGTGCCTCCTCCTCTGAGAGCAGTATGTTACCAGTGGCACAATATTGATAATTATTTGGACAGCAACTGGCAACCCCACGATAAAACCTTTGGCTCTATAGTCATAACAGCCAGGGGGGCATATGACTTTAGACTCTGGGGCCCCAGCAGCAAGGACAAATCCATATACCCACAAATCAAAAATATCACAATAATCCATACACAAAAAAGCCCAAGGAGACCACGCTCCAACCAGACCCACTCTCCGACATTACAATTGTGGTTATTGTTGTGTCGTAGACAGTAAAAAAGTACAAGTAGTCGGGAGAATTCAGGAACACGTTTCACTCAGCTTCTTCTCAGGACTATTCTCTATCACAGTCTATCTGTGACACTGCCACCTCAGGGTGGAACACTGTAAATGCAGGCAAATACCACAGTTATCTACAAAAATAATTGAAAAAACAACAACAAACAAGCAGTTTGTAATCGCCAGTGATGCAATGAGCATAAGCTAATGAATTGGCTAATATACAAAGACTAGCGGTCACTTGCTTGCTCCGAGGCGTTGTCTATTGCACCTGTCTATCAGTAATAAAAATTTCCTGTGAGCAACACCCAACTGGCTGATAAGTTTCACGGCTCGTCAGCGACAACGCAGGTGATTGGCTGGGTGGGATGTGCTGTCTTGGCCTTAGCGGAGCTCTCCGTTCTAAAGGATCCAATTGTTCTGTCTATGTGTTCTGTCTTTATTTTTTAATATTATTAGAACAGGGTGACACAGTGGCGCAGTGGTTAGCGCTGCCGCCTCACAGCAAGAAGATCCCAGGTTTGATTTCGGGCCTGGGATCTTTCTATTTGGAGGTTGTATGTTGTGGGTAGTGGGTTCTGTCCAGGTTCTCTGGCTTCCTCCAACAGTCCAGGAACATGCATGTGAGGCGAATTGGGAACTCTAAATTGACCGTGTGTGTGTGTGTGTGTGTGTGTGTGTGTGTGTGAACGTGTGTGGCGACTTGTCCAGGGTGTCACCCTGCCTTCAGCCTTATGACAACTGGGATATAATCCAGCAGACCCTTATGACCCTGAGTTCAGGAAGAAGTGGGTATTCAAAACGGATTGATGGAATAATAATTGTACAATACTACGAAATTCGGAAAGAAAACGGACCGAAAAGCGAGTGAAAGTGTTGGCCCTTAAAAATTTTTTTTTTTAATCCGGAGCCCTTTAAAATGTGCCGCGTGCTGTTATGCCTCCTCCTGTGATTGGTGGTGAGCCGACGGGGGGCGTGTTCGGTTGCGTCATGCCAGCAGAGGGATGAGCTCTTGTGGTTTTATGGTTGAGGGGGAGAGAGAGAAAGAGAGGGAGGGAGGGAGAAACTGAGAGAGATTATCGCGGAGCAGGAGGCACAGTCAGGCAGGCGCAGTAGCGGACTGACTCCCCATATCCGCCAGGCTGAGAGCTAAGGTGCCTGCTGCTAGCTGAGTTAGCCACCTAGTTAGCGCTTAGCAACTAGCCTCAGAGTCCTCAGCGCCTTCCACTTCCACGGACCCGAGCTTGCTTGTGTGCGTGTGCGCGTGTGGCCGGCTGACAGCGACTGTCTCGAAAGTCACTCGCCGTGCGCGTGCCCTTGTGCGTGCGCACACGAGTTAGTGAGTGTGCGTGTGCGTGTGCGTCCCGTCATAACTCCCCAGCAGCACCTCAACACCTCCCTGTTCCTCTTCCGACCCGGGGGGAAGAGCGTGTTTATGTGTATGTGTGTCTGTGTGCGTGTATGAGTGTGTGATCCTGTTGTGTGTTGCTGGCGAAGCAAAGAGGGCAAAACAACACAAACACACTTCTGACAGCCGCCTGTGAACATTTGGTGTCCAGTTACTTCTCAGCGGATTCGCCTCAGCTCCTGTCACCAGCATGTGAGTAGTCCTGATGGCAAAACGTGCGGGTGTGTGTGCGCGCGCGCTTGTGCGTGTACGAGCGTATCTTTTGAATGACCACCCGATGTGTGTGTGTGTGTGTGTGTGTGTGTGTGTGTGTGTGTGTGTGTGTGTGTGTGTGTGTGTGTGTGTGTGGCTACACCGAGACTTGTGCGCTAGCCGGAGCGGCTTATATCTCGCTGTCAACGTGGTAACCGACGCGCGTCCAACTGTCATGGCTGCGCAGCCGGGACAAGAAGAGTGACACTTTACAACTCGCAACTCGTGTGTCTTTAGACGTGTTGGAGAAGTTGTTCGGGAAGTAAACACCGGCGTCTCCCGACTCCTGTCAGTCACCGACTCCCCTTGTAAGCCTGGGAAAGACATCCGGTGCCGTAGCTTTCAAGTGCTTGAAACGCTATCAACAATGTTCGCAAAAATAAGGACATTTTTAAATGGAGTTTGGTCGTCTGCTTGGGAACGAATGGGTGAGGTGGAACACGGCACTGCCCCCTTTTTCTGTTTTTATGGGGATTCTGGCATGTTGAAGAGCTGGAGCTGCCACACTGGGACACCCACCCCTCCCAACATGGGAAATGTTTTCATTTTGAAATTTGCCTGATTGTGTATGCTGCTGGTTTCCATGGAAAGAAGGAGAACAGTTTGGTTCCCGCTCTTCTCATCTTTGAACCTGTGCCCGTCTGTCCTTCTCAAGATCATTTGACCGCACAGTTCGTTCATCCCTTCAAGCAGGGGTGGGCAAACTAATGGTCCGGGGGCCATATGTGGCCCTTTAAGCTTTTTTAATCCAGCCTACCGAATTTGAAATTATATTAACAGTAAGTCATAAAATATCTGTTTTCAGTGTTTTAGGAGTCATTTCAATAAAAAGCTAAATGCCATGGGGCTTTGAATTCAGATATTTTGTGGTAATGCTTTTGTTAATTTTCAATTAACACGTTTTCTACATATCCCATGATATATTGTCATGAGGTGGGTCACCAAAATACTCCATCCATCTGCTCCTGCTCCTCTGTCAATTGTTAGGACCCATCGTGGACTGCCAGTCAAAACGTGTGCCTACCCCTGCCCTTAAAGTAATCTTGACTCCAACATCTGTTTCACCCTGTGACTTATTGGTGTAGTGCCACTGCTATCTGTCATTGGAGATCAGACTGGAGCTGTGTAAAGCCAGTCAAAAAATACCAGACAGAAGTCATGCAAGTAGGAAAAAGGCTGATGTAGGTTTTTTCCCCCCCCCTCGTTGTTCTCAAGTGATGTGTGATTGACATGAACATTGACATGTTTATTTACTTATTTTATATAATAATGGAGGTTGTAAGCGTGCATGGTAACACACCTGAAACAAAAATGATAGATATGTAGATTTGACCCAAATCACTTTCTGCCATTGTCAGCATTAAAGTTTCCATTTTATGGTCATTTTTCTTTTTTTAAATTTTGGATTCCTATGGAGTAGCCTTGCCTCATTGATTATCCAAAAGCTTTCTAGATAACTAGAAATGAATCATTTATCCCCCTTTAAGAGCTCTCTGGTAAAATACTTGGTTTTAGTTTCCTGCCAAAACTGAAACAAAACTGTACTATAACTTCCAAGTGTATAAGATGGCAGAGGACAGTGCAAACACTGGATTGTGGGTGTTGTCAGTAACCTGGGACAGGTATCAGGGAGATATCAGTAACCCTTTCGCAAAGATTCCCATTATTCTGTTTAAAATGCTTTGTAATAGGTGGAGCAAGCTCTAGAGGATGGACTTTTGTCATTGTTGAGTTTAGTGAGGACGAAGGGATGTATATTATATTTAGAAAATATTTACAGAAATAATATTTTTACAGAAAATAACTTTCTTCAACAATTTTGTCAATATTTAATGAAAATAGTATTATATTATTATATAATATTATCCATTAACTAATTTATTAATACTAATGGTAAAACATGCTGCTATTGTCGCCTAAATTGAAAATAAAATGGCATTTCTTTCACTTGTCCTTGTCCATGAAACAAGACTGGCAACTTGGTATACAAGTTTTGTTCTATAGAGGTGGAGTGCTCATTACACCAAAGGTCGCTAAGGACACGCAGGGAGGCAATTAGTTGCAGTGTTTGCAGTGTTAATGCATTGAAAACCACTACATTCCTGGTTTAATGTCATCAAATACTGTACAGCCTCTGAAAAAAAAGTAAATATTTTTTTCATCTCTGTTGTAATTTTAGATATTTTAGTCAGAATTGGTTTTGATATACAACAGTTTTTTTTTTTTTTTTTTAATTATATCAGGTTAAATATGTTTTTGTTTTTTCTTAATGGGTATATGTGTTTTCATGTATACATATGTTAAAACATGTTGCTTTGTAATGCTTTCTTACACTGAAAACCTGATAGGTAGGTTTTTACATTTTAACCCTGGTGTTGAGCAAGTTTGTTTGGCCATAGTACACTGCAATATCCAAACTGATCTGTTAGTTAAACAGAACTGAACCTAACAAAGGTCATCTCTACTTGATTTTATAAAACTATTTTCTGCTCTGGACGGCATTCCCAGTAATTTGACTTTAGTTTAAGATCTACCGCAAACCCCTATATGATCGGAATCTGCTGCCTGTTTCCTGGTGGAAGGAATCCACACAGGTCTCTGTTTGATATCACATAAAGTCGCATGTTCAGAACTACCAAGCAGACTCTAATGCTTTATGCTAGACACATGCAACTGTGATTAACAGGTGTTGAGCCAAGTCATGAAACCCAACTTCAAACGTCAGCAGTATCAGAGAGCTGACTCCTCTCCTCGAGGGTGAGTGACTCGACTCAGCTGGGCGGGTAAAAGAGTAGCTGCATGTAAACCCTGCAGTCCTTTCTAAGCACACAAGAATGGGGTATTATTCGATAGCTAGCTGGTCTGACAAGTTTTTCCTTGGTTGTAATCTAGAAAGGCATCTAGTTGCCATGCCTTCATGTCTTGCAGCATAGTCCTATGGTCCCATATCATGCAAAATTCACTTTATATACTTTAAATGTTAAATGGTATATAAAGTCTTAAACATTTTATATCTACATCAGCAAAATGGTCAGAAGGATAAAATAGACATTACAGTTGCCAAACATCTTCAAGTTTAATATTCAGGTGTAACACATTGCAATATATTACTTGAAGTTCCTACATACATTTAAAAAAAAAACAAAAAAACAAAAAAAAACTGCTTTACCTGCATTTCACAACGTGCAAAGCTGTTGGTATATTCCCCACTCAGAAAAATCCATCTTTCACTTCTGTTACTTGGTCCTGGAAATTGACCCTGTGTGATGTCACAATGGGCTTGCGCCAGCACCTCCAGACAAGGGTGTCATTCAAGGCAAAGTGGCCATCCATGCACAAACTATTTTTCAAGCAAAGCCTCTTCTTTTCCTTAGAAATAACATGAATAACACTACACAAACTACATGCATAAGAGCCCCTTTAAAAACGGTTCCACATGCAGCATTGCAGCATCTTTTTCATTGCCACTGAAGCGGAGGCTTCGTGATGTCAGTGCCAACTTTATCAGCTGTCTTGGGAGGGTGGTGGGGCCTTTGGGTCAAACCCTTTGACACCTGGCCCAGGTTAATGACAATACCTGATCAGGTGTCACGTTCCCTTTGACCACCTGACCATTAGTTGTTGCTTCTTTCCAAACATGTTGGAGGTACATCGAGCAGGAAGCTAAAACTGAGTAGTTTTACAGAGGAGCACGTGTATATGAGTTGATATAATATGAGGCCTCTAAGCAGGATTTAACCTTCACGAAAGCTGCAGGGGTGTTTGCTTGCTTCGCAGAACTGTTCAAGACTGTCTTGAAAGTGTAACATCTTACAGCTAAACTATGCTTCAAGGATGAACTTGGCATATTAAGCATTATAAAATGCTGTATATATTTTAGTGGCGTTGGAAAGAAGAGTATAATATTCTTATTTTGAATACTTTCACCCAAATATTTATTTATTTTAAGCAGCAGTGTATATCAGCAGGAGGCCAGAGAGTATGTTGACCCAGCTGTGGTGGAGGCTGACTGATGGCTTCAAGTCAAGAGAAAAATGTACAGCCAGCTTTGGCTGGCCAACGTTCCACACTTTATGGTGGTTGTGTTGACATCGTACTGCGGAAACAGGGCACAAAATTGTCTTTTGCAGTTGTTTGGACTGGCGAGGACTGATGATGATCGATTGGTTTGTCGTGCCACTTGCCAGCTTGGGTCTGATTTCAGGTCTTTTAGGGGATGCCGGGACCTTTGAAGTAGAAAAAGGATCCGATGACACAATCTGACCCTTGACCTCACTATCATAAACGTCAGGCTCTATGTTTGGCTTGTTTGCATTCAGATAAGTCCAGCTCACCTTTTATGGAGACATTACGAAAATCTTGTAAGCGATTGCGTCTAAAAAGCCCTGACCTGTTTAAACATACGCAGTCATGTTTCTCCACCTATTAGGTGAGGGGGAGGTGGGACAAAGGAGGGCCGTTGAGGTGGAATGAATGGAGTGTGGATGAATGGATGGATGGATCTTCCATTTGTCTTCTCATCTTCTAGATGAAATAACTGATGAAACCTTCTGTTTGTCTGAGCGTCATCAGTGTAACGAGATGATGCTAGTCATGATTTCTTCAGGTTATCTAAAGGTGTTCCTCAAGGGTCAGTTTTAGGCCCTGCTTGTTTCACCATCTACACAATTTACATAAAGTTTCAGCAGTGAATGGCCGTTGTTGCACCTTTGTGTGAAGGACACCATTGTATACTGTGTGGCACCACTGTAGAACTAGCAAAAGAGAATCTAGGATTTGCTTTAAATGTTCTGCAGGATGCTCTTGCTAAACTTCAGCTGTTCCTCAATGGAAGTAAATCAAAATTCATTTCTAGAAATTGCTGTTTGTGGCTAGATGGGAATGTGTTTTTAAAGTTGCACATTATTTTATCAATAGGAACAGAGCCTGCCGTCCTATGCTCTGCAGGAGGGGCATTGTGGAGGCAGTATTCTTTAGCCATCTTAGATTATGGTGATGTACTTTATAGACATGCTGCCGGTTCAACCTGAACACCTTCTGATGTCATTTACCAGTCAGTTCTTGGCTTTATTACTGGAGGTGATTACAACAGTCATCACTGATCTCCTTTCCAGTAAGGTTGCTTGCCCTGTGTTAGGTGAGAGACATGTGTGAGACACTGGCTCATTACTGGCAGGTAGACATCCTTTGCTTTCTTTGGAATTTGAGTTCCTCCTTGGTTCAAAGTCCTCAGAGTTAATGTCAATCTTTCACTTTTTTCCCCCAGTGCTTCTAACTCATGGCATAACTCATGCATACTTTTTTAGCTCTTGTGGGCATTATCTTATTTTAGCTGAGTGACTTTCTGTTTGTTTTTCTATATTTTTTAACTTGTCAGACTCTCCAGAAAAAAAGCCTGCTATTGAGAGCCACCTGCAAAGACTCAGGTTCATCCTGCTGTCTCTGTGAAGGTTCTCAGCCGTCCAGTTCCTGGTAGTCTCGAAGGTCACGTTAAGGCAACGAGACTGTTTTTTGGTAGCTCGAAGACTTTCGGCTCTCACCTGAAAGGCTTCTTCAGTTCCCAACTGAACTGGTTCCCAAAAACCAGCCCAGTTTCCTTAACTGAACCATTATGGCTATTTCGCTTCCTGCTTCTATACCAATGTTTTGTTTTGCCTTCCTCATGTGCGTGGAAGGAGGAAGCAGCTGGTTGGGGTTGTTGTGGCTGAGGCGTCGCTGCATTTGATGGCGTCTCTAAGGGCAGACTTGCAGAACTGTGTGTTTTTGCTCGCAATTTCTGAGAAATGGAGCAAAGAGAAGAAGCAAAAGATGGTCTTCTCATTTCAGAGGGTGTCACTGACAGGATGGAGACACATATCGCAAAACATTGATAGATGGAATTTTGCCCAATATATGGAGCCTTAAAGACACAGAAAAAAACATTTCCTTTTTTGGCCCCAGTTTTGAACTATGATTAAAGAAAGCTCGCAATGCAAAAAGTATTGTGGGCGTAATTGAATCATCTCACTGGTTACCTTGTCAGAAAATGATAATAAATGGCACATAAAATCCCTCATAAAACACTTTTTTTATTTTCAATTGGGGATTTTATTCGTACAAGTGCTGTCATTGCATTCTAATGAGTTTACAGTCAAAACTGTAAACCTTATTCTTAGCTATGTTGCCAGTTTGGCTGCAAGACATGTGTGGCTCCAGCATTAGCCAATCAGGCCAAAGGTAACTGCCTGGTTGTGTATGTTTGTGTGCCACAGTGTCACGGGCTGCCTACGTCAAAACAGAGCAGAACTTTGAACACCGAGGAGTTAATGCGTCAACCAGACATCCCAGTGTGTCATCTAGTCAAACACACACACGCGTGCACACACACACACACGCGTGCACACACACACACACACACACACACACACACACACACAGAGCTCATCCTCTGAAGCCTCAGGCAGGCGGGTGCATGGTGCGAGCACGTGGCAGAGCGCTGCTGCCGTGATTCAGGTGTGCCGCACTGACGGACACTTCAGGCTGTTGGGAAACTTTGCTTGTTTGTGAGCCTGTGTGTGCGACGTGGGCGAAGGTTGCGAATGCACTTGCTCCGGCTTCCCGGCTCTGGAAAATCGCTGCTTGTTTTGTCTTGAAACTGGCGCACGTTGGGGAAAATTTCCCACAGTTCAGATGTTTTGGGTTTGTTGCAGCGAGGCCCCACCAAGACTGATGGGATGTGATGCTCCAGCAGCCATAACCTACAATCAGCTGACGGTGACTGTGTCTCGACTCCCCAAATATCACACCCCATGATGCCTGAGCTCTGCTTTTTTTTTTTTTTTTGCTAAATGGCTTTTCTTCTCTGCAACGCTTCAGAAAGTTTGCTCCAGTGACGCGACGGTCTTACAATATTGCTCAATAATTTTTTTTAATTGAATGCCCTCTGTTGCCTGCACAGGATTTCTTGCTCTGACAGATTACAGGGACAACAAATTAAGATTTAGCGTCTCGTGCTGTCATGTGGGTCTAAAGGCTGGCTGAATGGGTTTTGCCGTATGTGGAAGAGGGTGACAAAGCCTCTGTCCTAGTTGGGTAACGGGTCACATTCCTGCGGTACAGCAGGAACCTATGGGGGGGGGGGGTTCCAACCATAACGGACTGCATAAGACTGGGAGGTGATTCTGAAATATCAGAATTCTTGTTGATTCTCTTTGTTTTTGAAAATAATGAAAACAAAGTCATGTTTAACAACACAGTGAAGACAACAAGGGGTACTTTAAAGATCCCTTATGTGCAAAATGAATCTCACTATGTTAGTTGACAATTATGTGCGTTTCTGTCCGATTGATGAACTCACCAGAAAGGAAGAAATCCCCCCCAAAGAATATTAGCAAAATAGGTAATAATTTTACAACTACTCCATATGCATATCAATTCAAATGTGAATTTCTTTATAATTAGTCTTGATTGTAATGCTGTGACACACAGACATGAGAAGTATAAAGAAACCTGATCCCAAGCTTGCAATCATGCAACCAAAGATGACCAGAGTGCATTATCATTCATTCATTCACTCACTCATTCATTCATTCATTCATTCATTCATTCATCCATCCATCATACCTATGCTGTCCTACAGAAGTAATCCTGTGCTGCAGTGCGCTGAATATTGTAGAATGATGGCTGTGTAAACCTTTGGCCATGAAAACATGATTTTTTAATTAGCACACTTTTTTTTTTTTTTTTTTTTTTTAATCCGAAACATGTCCATGGTAGATTTCTCCCCTTCTGTCTTGCAGATATTTTGTGTGTTCTCTCAAACGGAGTTGGGTCAATTAAACATCAGTGACCTGACTTTATTCTGACGCAATATGAATTGTATGATGTGTACACATTGTATATAGACATTTCTCTATTGCACATTTTCCTTATTTTTCTCACTCAAATAATGATCTAAAATACCTCCGGTTTTTCCAGAGTCCACACCACGTCTGTTCCTACTTTATCTGAGGAATTCACCAGGGACAGAATAGCTGAGGACCAACAGAATGTCACTTGGGAGACGACAAACAAATCTTCTTGTGAGATGTTCTCTCCCTTGAATGTTGGCTGCTACTTGACATTCCTTGCATTCCACATTTTTATCCTTGATTTTGCCTCATTGCCTTTTGGTGATGTGTGCCACACTGGAAGTGAAGCTCTTGTGCCTGAACCGTAGTGGGTCTCCTGAATAGACAATATGCTTATTTCCATTGAAATAGATGTTTTAGTGTCATTTGAATTGCCTCTGGCCCAAAAATGAAAAACAAATAAAATAATAATAATAGTAAAATAAAATAAATTAATTAAAAGATAAATTAAAAACAAATATAAAACAAAAGTGTAAAGTTAAGTTGGAAGTAAAGTTGATCGAGGCTCACATATTTATTATATTACTCACTCACACTGGCTGATTTCCTATGCAATAACAGCACATCTTAGAATTTTAGACGATAGTGTATTCAAGTAACAACCTTTAGAACTGCATTTTTGGCCCTAAAATGTCACATAACAAATGAGAAGTGAGCAATAATTTTAGTTTATGTTCCTTGTGCAAAGTTCATTGCTGTTGTTGAATGGACTGCTGTGATGCAGTACGACCACAGTGTGGCAGCAAAGGACTGTAGGTGGTTTGTAGCCTTGCTTCCTGACCAGAAGAAGAAGCTCCCTTCACTCTGCAGTCTGTCACTGTCAGGCCAAACCAGACCACTCCCTTCACTCTTCCCTCAGTAGTTACAACACTCAACATCTTGCAGAAGGTATTTTTTGTTTCGATAGTTTACAGGACTGTGTGCAGGTAAACCTCATGTTGCTGTGCCATTCACACTAGGTGGTGGGTGAGCTTGGGTCCTGTACTTGGTAGTGTGGTGGCTACTTGGCTTCTTTGGAAGTTATTTTAGAATTACAACAGCAAAATATTTTCTTTTTGGAATCGACTTACTGTCAAACATGAGATGCTCACAGTTTTGCAGATACAACCCAGAAAGCCTCAAAACCTAAACTTCAGCATTTCATTTAAATTCATGTTGGTCTTCATCTGTTGGGAAAAACACCAATTTACATTTGTTGGACTAACATTAGCAAGTCTAACACAAGCAGTTTGTACATCTCCCCTATGAGATTTCCTGTCTTTATGGCGTCACATGTTTGAGATGTAAACAGTGATGCCACCAGCACAGCACACCTGACTCCTATCTGCCCTGAATTAGACACACCTATGCAGCTGCTGATTGGCTGTCGGGCTTGCTCCTCCCTCTTTGAAGTGTTTACTGCCTCGAAAATAACCTGAGTTTCGATCGTTTGTACACATTTTTTACACTGTGCACTGTTTTGTTGTGTAAATATTTTAGTTGAGCAGAGAGCGTGAAGATTCGTTAAAACCAGCATAAAAAGAGCATATTTTGATTTATTCACCAAAATGTTCTGCAGAAACACCCCACATCAAGCAATATCATTACAACCCCCTTTTTGCATCAGTTATTTTTGCTAATGTAAAAATGTTTTTCCGTTCCCCTCTGCATCAGCCCTGACCTGCTGACTCACTGTGTCCACTCTGGATGTAATCTTTTTTTCCCCTCTGTCTCCTAGGATGTTGAAGTACATCACGGTCCGAAGCGGCATCGGCCTGCTGGCTGTGAGGAGGGCGTGCGTTCTCTCCCGCTTCGCCCACTCCACACCTCAGACTGTGTACCGGCCCATCAAGAAAGTAATGGTGGCTAATCGAGGTAAGAGGCCCATTCGCTGGCCAGCCGCGCTGATTCACCAGTCTCACTCGACAGCAGCAAGAAGTTGAGACGGCAGCTGAACTTTAGATACAGTTTGGAGCCGTGGAATCCATAATTCAGGGGTGGGAAAAAAAAAAATAACAGTGACATTTTAATTCACGGAGCAAAAGAAGAGAAGGCGTTAATATTTTATGGCTAACATTAAATTTAACTTGACGGTCGCTAATATTTAAACGCGCACCGTGTGTTTCTGGCAGCCACGTTTGCCAGATTCAGCCGCTGATTTCTCAACCACGCTGAGTTAAATAACCGCATCACTGTAAAAACTATAACCTCATACGTGGGAGATCACTTTCGAAACGCTGCTTCACACAGATGCGTTCCATTACTGATGAAGCCAGCGAAAAAGCTATCAGCGTGCAGGCCTCCTCTGGAGAGATGCTTTGTGTTGTGTTTGTTTGTCCAAGACACAAATTGGGCCCTCTATTAGGCAAATGTATTTATATTTCCTAAGCTGCTAGAAATCACATTTAGTGCGGGGCGACATTAAAGGGTTGAGAGCTGAATGGAAATATAATTACAGCTATGGCCGGCATGTTCAAAAGGCCAAGTATTCAGCGGTCTGGCTGTAACATGCATCATAAAAAGCCAGACGTGCGGCAGGCTACCGTTAATGCCCAGAAAAGCCCTTTGTGCAGCATTATGAAAATGAAATGTCATGTCATGGTTATTGTTTGACTAACATATATTTGGGCTTTTTGTTCCCATTGCTTTTTAGAGCCTCTAATTGCGTCGCTGGCCGTGCACACATTTAAAAACGCGCAGATTTTCACTCCAGCGTTTGCGAATGATTTGTCGGGCGATGTCTCTTCCAGCGCCATTGAAATTCCGGCCGCGTCCTGCCGGCAGAGAAAGTTTAGAGGCCTGCGGCTACACATAAATCTGCAGTGCGCATATGCATGCATGTTTACCTCTCTATTTAGCTCCTTAATTCATCAGTTTAATTCAAATGGATTTGGGTCTGTGCCACACATTCAGACTCGGCGTGGCTCGCCGTGAACCTCTCCTCGCATCGTCGAGGGGGAAATATCAGCATCCTATTCGGCTGCACCCGAGTGTAGCGGACCGTGTGTGTGAGTGTGAGTGTGTGCATGTGTGTGTGCATGTGTTCATATCGAGTCGTATTCCACTCCATCAGACGCATCTCCATTTGCTGGTGCTCCCTTTGCCTTTGCTCAAATCTTCCTCTTCCTCTTCCTCTTCCTCCCTCCACTCCCTGCAACTACTCTCCTGCCGTCCTTGTCCTCCGCACTGCCTGTCACTTCTGATTCTCCTCACGACAACTTCTTCTTCTTTTTTTCCCCTACTTTCAGACCTCTACAATCTCTTCTTTACTTCATTAACTCTCTTCTCCTACTCCCAGCTTCTCTTGTCCTCTCTCTGCTTATTAGTGTGTGTGTGTAAAACTGGCCAGACACTGTTTATTTGGTGTCCTAATGCTTCTAATGCAACTGCTCTCTTCACTGAGGCTTTTCTCCTTGAGTGGTTGACTTGTCCTTCTCATTCTGTCATTTGGTTGTCTTTATTGCACCTTGTATCTTACAGCAATGATACAACAAAATGTGATAAATTGAAATTATTTGAAAACAGATTTTTCCAGATCTGTCTGTCTATCTATCTATCTATCTATCTATCATCTGTCTATCATCTGTCTATCATCTGTCTATCTGTCTATCTATCTGTCTATCTATCATATCGAAATGTGACTTGATGGAAAGCAATGATTCAGCCCTGAAATAATTCTGTGTTAAATTGCAGAGTTCAGCTCCAGGCAGAAAGAATTGACTATTTATTAGCCGTTTCATCAAGTGTAATAAAATGTGCCGGATAAATTTGTCTTTCTTTGTAAGTTTAAGGTTTAGCCTGAGAAATCGTTCCGTGCTGTAATATGACTTAAGCTGCAGGGACTTCGCGAGATGGTGTGGAGTATGCGGTTATGAATTATAGAGAAGGACCCCCTAATATTGATATCAAGCAAGGCTTTAAACTGTGAGGAATTGTTTAAATATGAAAAATTTGATGCCCAGTTAAGAGGATTTTTTTTTCTGCAAGACCAATGAAAGAAAATAATGGATTTTCTCATTCGCTGCCCCCCCCCCCACCAGGTGAGATCGCTATCCGGGTGTTCAGAGCCTGCACCGAGCTGGGGATTCGAACCGTGGCCGTCTACTCGGAGCAGGACACTGGACAGATGCACAGGTAGCTAGCCGTCACTGCACTGCGTGGGGACCGAGCTCGTCAGCGGCGGCATTAACCAGAGAGAGCTGTTGGTCCAGGGCTGCCGCCGCCGCGGCGTATCGACCGTGAAATGCTAATGGCTGATTAGAGCCAACAGCAATTAATAGAAGCCAGGGAGCATTTTTCTTGTCCACAGCGCTTTGAGCCGGAGCGCTTTGTTTTGCGATTGGTATTTAGCGAGGACATAAGTGTAATTGTATTGACATAACAGGCATCCAGGTAATCACAACTGCTTAGAATACAAACAGAACCCCCCTACTAATTTGTCCGAGTGACACCACTTTTGCGGCGAGAGCACTTTGTTCTGATTTTTTTTTTTTTTCCCCCCGCTGTTCTATTAAGTGCTGGAACATTAACCACAGCACCGCTATCTGTCACACTCATACTAATTCTTTTGGCCCTCATCCCCTTCAGGCAGAAGGCAGATGAGGCTTACCTGATTGGAAAAGGCATGCCACCTGTCGCAGCGTACCTGCACATTCCTGACATCATCAAAGTAGCAAAGGTAAAATGCTCCAAGACGTCTTTAGTTCATGTGGCTTCTGATGTCTTTTTGTGTTCTTTCCAAATGTTGACAAACTAACATATTGACAAACTAAACTTCCCCACTTTTCCTTGAGTTCTTTCTTTAAGACGGTTAATGCACCGTATCTGTGTTAACCAGGCCTAAAATTGTGAGTCTGTTCACTTGGTCCAATGAAATGACTGGAGAGGACGGCAGGGCAGGTGTGTCTGTGGTGAAGCAGACCAGCGCTTGTGAAGCTCCCAACTCACCAACTTGTTTTTCAGTCATTTTTGCATCAGCTGAATTTTTGTGTCTGAAAGAAAAATGTGAACCAATCAGGCTGTTCTCCTGGGAAAACTCTGGTATTATCTTACATTTCATTTTAATGGGAAACTCACCACACTTAGGTTGTTCAGTAGAGTACATGAGAGAAGAGCGAACTAATCATTTCAGGCCTCTTTGGTGGTCTTACTGAGTTTGCTTACTTTAATAGAGGAGTTTTGAGTGAAGGAGTTTTTTTTTTTTAATTAAAATGGAAAACTTATCTGATTCACTGAACTTTTTGTACTCACTTCAGGTAGCATAAAGGTTACCTCAGCAGTTTATTACCAGGGAAAACAGTTTTTCTTCTTGGCTCTAACGTTCTGTTCTCCATCTTCTCCATTTTAAAAATCACTATCAGAATTTATCAGTGCCAGTCGCTCACAGACACCAAATCTGCATTATTTTCCTGTCCCAAGATAAACTTCTTACTGCGATGGAAACCGGGCAATCCTTGCTTTGAGCTTCGTCTCTTTTCTTTATTTATTTTTTTCCCTTTGTCAGATCCTATCTTTTCAATTTTTACCCTTTGCTCCTCTTCCTCTCTGCTTTGCCAGTCGTTCATTATCATTTTTTCTGATTCGTTTCGTGTGCTTTTGCAATTTTCTGCGTGGGTGTGTGGTCGACCTGCCAAGTTTGGGAGCCTCTGTTGTCTAACTCATCTTTCAAAATCTGCCTGCCTATCTGGGAGCCCAGCAGCCACACCATGCCAAGTGTGTGTGTGTGTGTGTGTGTGTGTGTGTGTGTGTGTGTGTGTGTGTGTGTGTGTGTGTGTGTGTGTGTGTGTGTGTGTGTGTGTGTGTGTGTGTGTGTGTGTGTGTGCGCAAACGTGTGTTTTCTTTTCTTTCTTTATCAGACTGCGTCTTCTGCTGTTGTGAAAGTTGGACCATAAGATGTTGCTCCTACTCGTGTGTGTCCACCGATCTTTCCATTTGTGTGCGATGTCTTCATGCTTTTGTTCACCATACCCCCTACTCCCAGTTGAGGGGGAACATGTAGCTCCATTAAGCATGGGACAGCCCATAATCATAGTCCAGCCTGTACTGGTGAGCAGATGGCAGAGCCTGGTCCAGAGACAGCTCTATCCATCAAACTCAGCTGCTGCTTGAATTTCTGTGCTTGTGTGCGTCCCTCTAATACACTGTTGTGAGGCCTGGACTTTGTGTTTGACCAGGAAGTGAGGTCAGTGTGGCCAGTCCTCATTTATACCCACAACTTCATCATTCAATGTTAAGGTGCAGATTTGACTGTTAGTGGTAGGTGAGCTAAGGATTGTAAAATGCATCCAAGTCATTCTGGATCCTCCCTTCCTCCTCATCTCCTCACTCGCTGAGTGCGCCGCTCACCAACTGCTCTCACCGTTCAGGAAAACGACGTGGACGCCATCCACCCCGGCTATGGTTTCCTCTCGGAGCGGTCCGACTTTGCCCAGGCCTGCGCTGACGCAGGGGTGCGGTTTGTGGGACCTTCCCCGGAAACAGTCCGCAAGATGGGAGACAAGGTGGAGGCTCGCTCCCTGGCTATCTCCGCAGGTAAGGAAATAAAACTGCAGCACACAGAGTAAGTGTGGTTAGTGGAGTCAATGGTGATTGCTCTTAAGGATGCACACTTTAAATTGTATAATTTGAAGTATTAATATATGTATATATATTTCAAGGTGGTTCTTTTTCTCAGCTGGAAAGATGCTTTACATTTGTACAGGCCACCTGTAGACTTTGGAGGAAACAGGAAAAACCCCTGCCAATTAAAACCCATGCTGCAGACAAAACTCATGCTGCAGATGTGTTTTCTTTCAAGTCTCTGCTGTGTGGCGCTGGCAGATGCAGCGTTAGAATTATTGAAAATACTGCCATTAAGATTGTTCAGTTTTGAATCCAAATATTTCTAGTTGCAGACACAGTAGCAACTCTGCTCCTATTTCACCCTGACCCTGGTCTGATGCACAATTATCGTCTCCACTGTGCGTGACCCTGTGCAGAGACACTGTGTCTCGGTTTTGAAGTACTTTATTTCACCTTTGAACTTGCTTAATTTCTTTCCATTGACAGTGGCATAACACAGAGCTCCTTTTTACTTTGTGCCATAAATCAATGTCTTCTCCCGTGCAGAGGTCTGTCCTTGTAGCACTCGGATGTAATTTACAGAGCCCGACTACAGTATCTTTGCTCAGTTTCGCCGTGACGCGCGATAAAGAAGTCTTTCAAATCAAAAGCTTTCTTCACTTGCCGTATGTCTCCTCTCACTACACCTCCAATTTGTGCGTTAGGCGTTCCCGTGGTCCCGGGAACCGACGCCCCCATCGCCAGCCTGCGGGAGGCGCAGGTGTTTGCCCAAACGTACGGCTTCCCCATCATCTTCAAGGCGGCCTATGGAGGAGGCGGCCGTGGCATGAGAGTCGTCAGGGAGTACGAGGTGAGTCTGTCAACCAGCACGACTGGCTCTCTAACCCCTTCCACTAAAACCATAGATCTGGTCCATCAAAGAAGGAAAAGTAAATAAGTAAATATTTAGTTTTTTATGACAGTTTCCTGTTTGAGATAAGCATTCTAAAATCTCCTGGAAAGTACTTTTTGTTTTTGTTTGCGTGTTTTTTTTTTTGTCTCAGACAGCCCATCACCCTTGTGTGCTGCTTATTTGTGTGCATGCCCTGAAATTGCCTCTGTCAGCTAAAGGGAAGGCTGTGTGTGTTGTAATCTTGCTCTCATGCATCATCAAAGGGCATTAAGAAAACAAGAGCTCGGCCCATATATTTATCTCAATCTAGATGCTAATAGAACCCAGTGTGATGCGTCTTGCGCCGCTGCGGCACGGAGAATAAATAACTGCGCAGCGGCTCCAATGATGGGGAGGTGGGAGAGACAGCGGGCCAGAAATACATTTCCTTAAAGGAAACACCGTCCCTAACTGGATGTGTCCTCAAACTATCCATGTGTCGTGCATCCCTGGGCAGATTTACATCCACCAGTCTGTCACGAGCGTCCTCGTCTTCCTCCTCTCAGCTACGTTTAAGGTTCTGTGTCGCAGACAGCGATGATGGGCTGTCAGAGTAATTCCCGCACATAACTTTGACGGGCAGAAGTATTGGCCACGAGTGCAATATTTTTTATATATGCTCATGCTATTCTCCACCCGTCCCAGTTTTATTGCTTTCAAAGATATGTGACCTGTCACTCCAAAGGCGCACCATGGCCTGAACTTTATTTATATGTGTATATATACATATATATATTTCCCCCCCAATAAAAATTCAGTTTACAAAGCAACCCTGTGCATCATATACAACAATTTAATGCATGCAGCAGCACCAGCAAATGTGCAGCAAAGCATTGAAAACTTCTGCTTCTTTCATTTTTGGTGAATGCTGCTGCTGCTGCTGCTGTGTTTCATACGTTTAACCATGGACGGCCAACATCTGTTCGCTTAGTTAAAGTGGTGCTCAGGGAGATACTGGTAAGAAATTCCAGCTAAATGCAGACCACCCCCTCCCCCGATACAAATGCACACACACTCACTCAGTACACACAGAGGCAAAATAAAACCATTAAAATAACAAGTTTAACGTCCCCCTGGACTTTTATGTATCGCATTATACAAGTTTTTTTTTTTTGAACATAAATGTCTTAAAAAGACACCAGGGAACAGAAAATTGTCATTTTAGTGACGGCCTGCTGGCACATTCCTCTCTCCATGCAGCAGCGCAGCATGTTGCCCCCCCCCTGAAGGTTTTACAATGCCAAGTTCTCTGTTTGTTGCACGGCCATATAAAAGAGGGCAGAGAGCAGCGTTTGAGTCGCAGCTGCGCGGCGGAGCGCCGCCTGCTCATCCGTCTTCGCTGGTGGCAGTCGGGGTTTTTCTTTCCTATTACCGCCTTAATTTGTCTCCCTAAAAAGCCGCATTAAATCACGTCACTGAGGAGAGGAGCGACTGCGTGCTCGCCTCTCTCACGCCGCTGATGGCAGTCTGTTGATTAGGCTGTAAAAGTGATCATGTCCATTAATAATGTAGGTGATTGAATAATACATTAGGAATGTTACATTTTTTACCTGGAGCAGTCCCACGGGAGCGAGAAAATGTGTCTCCCAATTTTGGGGAACTGGAGCTGTAATTCATTGACTTGAGTGTTTAGGATCCTGTGCTAAATGCTCCACTGTGCTCTTCCAGTTATAATAAAGGATTAGCAATGAAATCATTTGCAATGAAGCGTGCCATTCTACCTAGAATGTGCATCTTTAAAGGCCCCGTCTTCATGCAAACTTGGCTTCACAAGAGTTATCAACAATATGTGTGTGTGTCTCCAGCCTCTCAATGAAGAATGAATGAAGACAGACTTGAACTTTGCCAAACTGTGTTCTTAAAAAGTGAAAAAAAACAAAACATTCAGATTTGGCTTTGCAAATTTTTTTTGACATCACAAAGCGCAACGATCCCACTCCAATGTTGGTGACGGCACTTACAGCCAGGCGTTCTGCAAACAACATTGCTGGTGGCTTGTTTGTGTTTGTACAGCTATGCGCCCCCAATAAAAACAACGGTGGAAGGAACCACACGGCAGCAATTTTAGAGGGAAGTTCCAACCCAGCACTTTTGCTGTTTTATGGCCTTTTAAACATGTGTTTATTTCATGAAATCACGTTACTGCTCCACTGGCGTTCAGGATGGAAATGAACACTCCATAATATGGAATTGTCCTCCATCACCTCCTCTTGAGACTGAAGATGCCATGCGGATGATCACGGGTGGTTTGAGTGTGTTCGCTACCTGAATGTCACAGCCACATGGCGTTAAAATACCACAACGATGAATCCTCTAGCATGAGCTGAGCTCTTCATTTTAATGCATGCATGCTATTTGCAACATACCAATGAACATGCTGTAGTTCTCATGTCCTTTTCACCGATATAATTACATTGGTGCAGGGCCCTGCTGGTTGTGACCTACACTGGTGCCAGAGGAACCTGCCACCTTTGATTAGTAGTGCCTCAAGTGTTTCTATAGGCTCCTCAGTGACCTGTGCAAGAGAGGTAGCGAACACTGTATCAGCGAGTCTCACACGTCAGCGGTTCTGGGGAAAGTTTGACCTTTTTGGAGTCCTGCCCCAGTCTCATTAATTAGCTGTTGACATTTCTGGTCACTCAGCCATGTCACTCGCGCTGCAGCGTCTTCAGCTAATGTTTTGTGAGGAAAGTGTAACGAGATTTATTTGGTGCAGCTGGGACCCCAAGAAACAATGCACCATGGCAGCAGCAGCAGCAGCAGCCTGTGGATCATTTGTATGCTGACTATAGCAGTAGATTGAGTTGAGGCGTGCTTAACATATTGGAGGCTGTGCTGTACATGTTGACGAATAAGCGATGCAGATTTTTATTTTTTTTGCTCTGAGTTTGATGTGATGTGCTTTCCAAAGGAGTGGCACATATCAAAGCTCGAGCGGCCAGAGCAGACGGAGCGACTAAACTGATGTTGGAAGGAGAACAAATGGAACTCTGCTAACTTTGAGCCTTTCAAAAGTCTTTTATGCCGCTACAAATACTACGGCCGGGAATGTGTTTCTTCCTGTGCACCTTTACTAAACCGATTCAGTCTAATTGCGTTGTTCTTTTTCACCGTTCAGTGTGTCCCTTTCACTTGATACATTTTTTTCAAATTTGCGTTTTCAAAATGCCTTTTCTCTGTAAAATGAGGGGAGTTTGCCGTAAACTAGTGAGGTCAAACCTCTCTTTCAATATGGCTGGTTTGTAAAATATTTTTACTGAGGTAAGAGGTTTTTATTTTGTCGACAACAGGGGACGGGAACAAAGACAGACTGCAAAGGTGTGTGCAAATGCTGCTTTGCTGATTACCAGAAACTGCAGTGAGATTAAACATACTCGGCCTCGCAGGACAACTCTGCTGCGTTCATAATACTCTAATTAAAATGTACCTTTGTGATGTACAAGCCTGTGAGGTTGCACATCAGGGTTTTATTTTCAAAGTATGGTTGTGATGAGAGAACCCTGAAGACTTTGAATCCATTATCTATGTTCAGAATTGCTCTAATCAAATTTAGGCAGCAATGCTGATTTATTTTTGATTTCTAATTAAACACAACGCCACGTGTGAGCTTCATTTCAGGATAATGATTATGGATCGCGAACATGAAGGTATCATTTCATTCAGTATTCTCCCAGGTGTTTCAAAATTAGCCTCCAGCCTGTTTTCAAACTCCACATTTAACTCCCTCTAAGCCATTCACTGATACCTCTCTCGGCTTAGTAACAACATGGCTAGCCGGGTATTTGCCTACTTATCTGAAGTGAAAAATCTTTAAGGCACAAAAGAACACCTACTACAGAAAGATCAAACAGAGGGCTAAGTTTTCTGTTTCCTATGCATAGATTTTTGGGGGATAATTGTGCTGCTTAGCCTTTTGTCAGTCAATACCTGTCACAGCATCAGCACTGGACCAGCTTATTGCCCTGCCATGGTGATGTGATATGACAGCCGCGGATGGACTTGCTTCCTCTCTCCTGTGGCACGGCGAGGAGAGGACGGGGCCGTGACTGGTGACTCAGTCTTTTCCCGGTGGGGTAGCATGGACAGGGCTGGCAGGACGTTTCAGACTAACACAGATTGAGTCTTGACCTTGAGCGGGCCCAGGGTGTGACCTCCCCGCAGCCACGTCCCGGAGATGTTCTGAGGGAACCGACTCCCCACGGGCTTGTAACATTTTGAGTTGAAGTACGAACATGAAAGAAAGTGCACGCCATGGGAATGACGGCAGAGGGAAGCAGAAAAATGGAATAGAACAGGAAGTGAAAGCTCAATGGGATATAAAATAAAAAATTAAGGCTAAAAAAAATGCCAATTCATTGCCCAACAACAACCAAAGCCACATTCGTATTTCTCTTGTCTGTTTGTCAGGAACTTGAGGAGAATTACCAGCGGGCCTACTCTGAAGCCCTCACGGCTTTCGGGAACGGAGCCCTGTTTGTGGAGAAGTTTATTGAAAAGCCAAGACACATCGAAGTGCAGATCCTCGGTAAGTTTTTCACTTGGCCTTTCCTCACACTTGCCTTCTAATGAGGTCTTTTTGTTTCTCTGTCTGAGAATGAGGGGTTCTCTCAAGCCCCCAGAGTCCAACATTGCGGCCCATTCATTTCAATGAAGTTGCTCACACAGCCCCGAAAAAGTTTTTACTTCCGCATTAATGGGCCCATAGAGTATGCGCAGTCGTGTCACTTCCCATCATGCCTCTGTAACTCACATGATCTATTTGGCCAATCAGAACGATTTTGGAGAATGTCACTTGCAGACATGTCAGGATGTAGCCAATCAGAACGAGCTGAAACACAGCAGCACGTACAACCTTGTGATGTCACGCTGGGAATAAACTCTTTTCTGATTTTCTGGCCTTTATAACGACTTAAAGACCAGAACTGAAAAATCTACAATAGAAAGATTTGCTATGAATCGCATTTCAGGTCACAGCCGTCCTGTTGGCTGTTTTAAAGACGTTCATTTTTGTATTTCAGTCAATGGGAAAAAAGCTTTTTGGGCCCATGGAATTTTTTGGTGCAGTACCTCCAGTGGCCACTGGGAAAAATTTGGCGTGCCGCCATATTGCCAGTTCTTCCAGTTCTTATAATACATCCATGGTTTCTCTGGATCAGGGTCGAAAGGGAGACTTGGGTTGTCTTCACCGCTACAACTTTTTTTTATGTGTTATTTTTAGCCGCCGGGTGCATTCGATGGAAACGCTCCAAGGGTTTTCAACCCCTTCCCCTCCACCACACCCTCGTAAATGATCAAAGTACCTACAGTGCAAAAGTCTCTCCTGACTGGTGTGGGCATCGTTTACAGCAGTGATGAAAAGCTGCAGAGTTCACTTGTGAGCGCCCTCACTCCCCCTATTCCCCCCTCGCCCACCACACACACACACCCCACCCCTGTCAAACACACCAGAGTCCAGTAGCTTTAGTCCACAGTCCTGCATGAACGACTCGGCGCTGACCGCACCAGCAGGTCAACGGCTCCAGGGTTTGCTCTGCCCCTGCTCGCTGCCGCCGCCGTCAACATGACCTTAACGGACAGAAGAAAACTTGCTCTCATTTTTTCCACCCCTGTTTATATTGAGTTTTCCTCAGCAGTTATTTGATGCTATTAAATCTAAATTCGCCACCGACGTTATTGGAAGGGTTCCGGTGCTGATATGTACTGGAGAGCGACAAATTAGCACGCATGCTGTGTAGGAATGCATGTGCAAGTGGGCAGAATTTACTCACACTGGAAATTGTTTGAAAATTGTTGTTTAAGAATGTGTGAGTGTTCTGAGGATTTCCTCGCATCCTTGTGTGTGTGTGTGTGTGTGTGTGTGTGTGTGTGTGTGTGTGTGTGTGTGTGTGTGTGTGTGTGTGTGTGTGTGTGTGTGTGTGTGTGTGTGTGTGTGTGTGTGTGTGTGTGTGTGGCCGCTGTGATTAATTAGTGTCTTCAGGGCTCACAGGGATTGTGAGTTTTTCCTCTAATTCTGTCTTTCTCTAATTTACCTTTCTGTCTTCTATCTTCTTTCGTGTCATATGATTGTATCGACCCAACGCTCCCAATGAAATAGAGACTTAAATGTTAAGGAACTGCAAACAATGAATCAATAATCTGCATGTTGGGATATTGATCTAACAAGACTTTGACAAATTACGACTCCTTTGTTTTTGTCACCTTCAGCAGTTTTGTTCCGCTCTGCTTCTTTAGTTTTCAGGTTGCCCTTTCAGTAATTAAATGAGCTTTATTATGGCCATTCCAGACTTAATAAATGAATTAAAGAGCCATCTAGAAATGCGCAAATTCTCGTTAGTCCTGCTTAGTGTATTAGTTGGCAAGCCAGTAACACTATAAAAAAAATGCTTGTTCAAGAGCTGAAAGCCTCAGATTGGGATAAGGGGACCGCTTCAAAGTAGAACCCTGTGCGCTAAAAGACAGTAGAAACCTCATACAACATAGTGGGGTGGTATGCACTGCTGAAATAACGCTGTCGCTGCCTTCAGTCACCCCAGGCAGTCACATGACTGTTGCTTGGTTGGGTTTTTTGAAATGTTGCCACTGCGCATGCAGTCTTTCTAGCTGCTCCCTCTTGACCTAAACTTCAATGAAACCCTTTTCTTTTTATATTGTCTCTCTCCCCAGGTGATAAATATGGTAATGTCCTCCACCTCTATGAAAGAGACTGCTCCATTCAGCGGAGACACCAGAAGGTGAGATCCTCTTTTTAAAATTCATCTCACCTAACTCAATGTTTAGGGTGCATTTAAGATTATCTTCACACCAGTTTTGCGGTATTATGCAAATAAGTCGAGTGTTGGGTGGCCACAGTGCAACAGGAATCCTCAACCCCTTCCAAAAAATCACAACTGTAAGCCGGGCTGCTGAACACACAACGTAATTTTGAGAATTTTTTTTTTTTTTAGAAATTCTGTTTTTATTCATTCAAAAATGCCACGAAAGCGCAATTTTATCAAATAAGGTCATTAAAGGGCTGATTATAACCATTATGTCTGTGATGGCCCAGGGTGTCCGAGTCCTGAGCAGCAGGAGATAAGAGGCTTATACACAAAAATAAATGAGTCTGGGCTAATGCTGTGTAAATGGGAGCCTTGGCCACAACTACAGCAGCCTCATCATTTTCCACCAGATCAACAGAAAGCAGTTTACTTTAGACGACACAGCTTTGGATTGATTTTCATCCCCCTAGTCCGTCATTTTCACCACATTTTTTTTTCTCTTCCTTTTGCTACTCTAAAGGAATGAATTGATGTGAGGGCGTTACTCAATGTTCAAATGACAAGAAATGTCTGAATAGCACATCAAAAAGAGATTGAAATCTGCAATCTCACTTCTGCTCAGTGTGAAAGGGCCCTCATCAGAAGAAACTGATTAACGTGTGTAATATTTTATTACACATTGTCACCTCAGAGCAGCCCCGGCCGCCTGTTTTCACCACTTTCTTCTTTTGCGTTTTAATGAAATTATAGATGATAATCATATTAGTAGCTCTGTTCACGCCAGAGAGACTGCTCTTTGATTCTGCGAGGCTTAATCTTCCTTTGCCCTTAATCTAAGATCTTTTTGAATTCAAGAAACAAGAATAGTGGCTTGTTGGAACGGATTAGGGATGGTAGAGTGCCCATAGGATATTTTTAGTTTTGCTGTCTTGGAAGTGATATTAATACATGGAAGTGTCCCCTACCCGCACTCTCACGCTCCTCCACCCCGCCCTTTTTTCAAAAGGATATTTGATGAAATCTCTTTGCCTTTATTTTTGGGAATGAAGCACAGGTCACTCAGGTTTGAACTGGATTCAATCATTTCTTTTGAACGCGCGGTCTTGTCTGATGAACGGAAAGCCAGCGACCGAGTCCTCTGCAGGGGCCGGCCGCTCGCACCCTGCAGCTGTTGAAAGACCAAGTGACCAAATGTGACTACCACTAATATGATTCACTCCATCTGCTTCACTGAAGCCAGAGTGACACACAGTTCATCAATGTGATGACTTGCTGGGGAAGTGGCAAGTTGTGATGGTAAATGAAACATCTGAATACAAATGGCTTTGAAAATTGATGGAATCCACCTTTGAAGTTTCATTATTCCTGTACAGTGGAAGACTCCAATCAACAGTCCCGTCGGCTTGAAACTTATGCTAATTTGTTTTTTTTTGTTTTTGTTTTTTAACGTGTTATTTCTATTAAATTTGTTGGAGCGAATTTCTGCGTTCACGGTCAAGATGCCAACACTTGCTCTCCTGTGACTAGCATCTGGAGTGGCTCTTCTGCTGCTCAAGGTCAAAACACAGAAATCAACATATTTCAGAAACCTGGTGGCAGGGAAGGGAAGGGAGACGTGGGAGATGACGGTCAGATTTACAGAGAAGATTGGATAAAATTGCAACACTGTGTTGAATTTGCAGAGATTGTTTGAACTTGTGTTCACAGTTGCAATCGAAACATCACAAGGTCACGTGAAGGACTTTCATATTTTTTTGTTTTAGTTTTGTTTGATTTTAGGATAGTTAATAACCAATAAAAAAGAAAAGGCTGTCCTTAAAATAAAAAAATAAAAAACAAATAAACAACTTCACACAAATTCAGCTTTTGTGATGATTAGATGTCTGGCCTCGAGGTTAATTAAATCCCAGCTGCCAACACGTTCAAATTGAATTGTGCCTCTTACCAAATGCTGCTATCACTGTCAGTGAACTAATATAGCTGTTTGTGCTCAGTTGAGCCACAACAACAACAACAAAAAAAGTCCATTGTTGTTTACCATGGCTGCCGTTTTCTTTGAGGTTCATTTCACAAACCTTG
Source organism: Nelusetta ayraudi (assembly GCF_046127955.1). NCBI lineage: Eukaryota > Metazoa > Chordata > Actinopteri > Tetraodontiformes > Monacanthidae > Nelusetta > Nelusetta ayraudi. The sequence continues at coordinate 9,337,412 of NW_027466092.1, forward strand.
TTGTTTTGAAGGTCGTGGAGATTGCGCCGGCTTTCCAGCTGGACCCTCATCTGAGAGACCGACTTCACGCCGACGCCGTCAACCTCGCCAAACAGGTGCGTTTTTTAAAGAAGAAGATGATGATGAAAGGAAAACCTCACAACAGCTCACAGCTTCCCCCATCCCTCTTTGTACTCGGTGTGCGTTTGACTAATATTGAAAATGCTGCTTAGGTTTTCAAGTAATTTGAGATACAAGCAAAAGAATTTTCTGGTTAACCAGACCATTTTGTTCATGCTGTGAAATTCCGTTTTTGTGCTTTGTTGCTGCTGTGGCTCAATGTGAAAGCGGTCTGTTCCCTTGAGAGCAGAAGTTGCTCATCGACAACTCTCTCTCCTTCTCTCTCCCTTTGTGTGGTAAATTTGCTGTGCGACAGATTTTTGAGCACTCGTCTCGAGAAGGGAACTCTGACTCAACTCCCAAATTATTGGCCTCACCTATGATATGAATCCCTTCTCCCACGAGACAAAGTGAGAAATCCCCACTGGACTCGATACATGTAGAATTTCAGCGCTTCTGACAGTAAATAAAGGCTCGGTGATGAATAGGAACAGTTTAAGCATTTAGTCGGCAGCGGTTTTATGATTTTTACCTACAAGCGCCACCCATCATCTTTAAAATGCCAAAACAATTACTGGCACGTAAAAGCCACGTTTTAGGCCGTTGGAAAGGAACGGTTATGCAGCCGTCTTTCTTTTGCCGCCGTCTCCACTCTGACGGCATCACTTAAAAGTCAAGCCTCATCTCTCAGCGGAGATTTCAAGTAATGGCCTTTTCAGGTAATGGCCTCAGTTGAGAAATGGATGGAAGCAAAGAGGGCGAAAGACAGAGGAATGAGAAAGGAGGATAGCGATCTGCGGAAGAAAGAAATGACCTTGGCTGATACTGATGGGAAAGTTGCTGTGGAAAGAGAGTCCAGATTAAACCCTTGGTGTGACCGGGGACAGCGTCTCATTTTCCTCTCCCTCTCTTTTCTTAGTAATTAAATTCCTGCCTCGCCCTGCACGTCCTCTCAAAGTAACAAATCGCGTCTGCTGTGTGTTTAGCAGTAGCGCTGCCGAGCTTCTGCCCACACGCTCATTTGAAACCAAAGAGTGACGTCACAACTGCAGGAGTGATGGTACATTAGTGATTGCTGATAAGAGTGGGGTGGGCTCAGGAGGGCTGAGCTTTTTTCGACGGGACCTCCCGGGACTGTGCAAGGGCATCGCCGTCACTGTGATGCAGCGTTTGTCTCAACTGATACCGCTGCTGTAGACCCCTTTGTTGTATACAAACATTCCAAGCCTGGAGGATGTTTGTGCAGCACAGGCTCAGAAAATGCCATTGCAGATGAGCAAAGAGCCTCAATGCTCACGGTCCTTCACTGGATATTTCCGCTTTCATTGTCCGTTAAGGATTGTGAGGAATGCTATTTGGTTACCACACCATGTTTTGTTGTCAACAAGAGCGCTAGCTGAAGGCTAATTGCAAGCTAGCTGCCTACGTTCACCACAAAATAACTTTAGGCAGCAGAGGTTTCATATGTTTTTTTTTTTTCCACTTTTCAATGGAATCTAACAGAAAGGTCTGATAAATGATTACATTAAGTGAGGACTACAAACATGAAAACGCATTGACTTTGCAAAAGCAAAGCAGATCCTTTCTCCTGTTCCAAATTCGGCACAACCCTTGCATTGGTCTGGGCCTGGGGACTGGTAACAAGGGCACTCAAGGAGTGCCAGTGTGACCAGGCTGGGCATGAAACCCAGGACTGGGACATTCTATCGCACCCATCCAAAACATATACTTAAAAGTTTAAGGTTATGAGGATTTTTCCCCCTCACAACAGTGAGAAGAAATCCCCTAGAAATCAGGGAAGCTCCACTCTTCAGAAAGTGTGTGTGTGTGTGTGTGTGTGTGTGTGTGTGTGTGTGTGTGTGTGTGTGTGTGTGTGTGTGTGTGTGTGTGTGTGTGTGTGTGTGTGTGTGTGTGTGTGTGTGTGTGTGTGTGTGTGCGCAAACGTGTGTTTTCTTTCTTTATCAGACTGCGTCTTCTGCTCAAGCACAAGAGTACTGTGAGAAGTAGCCCTTCATGCCTCCCCCATGTCTCTCCGAGCCCCCTGAGACCATCTCACAGCCGCCTTGATGGCTTGTCATCAGCTAATGGGTGAATAAAAGCGCGGACAGTGTTGCTAAAAAAAGAATTATAAAAACAAAACAAAAAAACCCCCGCAATAAACGCAGCTTAATGAGCAAGCCTCCAGTCCCCCCCGAGCGCCGCGCCGCCATGAACGCACGAGTCGCGCGAACATCTGAAGGATCCCACCTGTGTGCAGCGTGCGCAGAGAATCACCAGGGGTCTCGCTTTCTCTCCGCCGCAGCTCCCGTTCATGTTGTTCCAAGCTCCCCGCCACCCCTCGCCCCCCCTCGCTGTGTTGCGAGTGCCAGTCACCACACAGCCGAGGCGTCGCGGCTCCAGGGCCGAGCCCCGACTCCGACCGACACCGACGGCTCCACTCTGTCGCGTCGTCGGAAGTCATTAACGGCGCGCGCCGTTCGTTCGTCTATTTTTGGTGTGGTGGTGGGGTGGGCGGGAGCCGGTGGTTGGAGACGGTGCGCAACACTTGTTCAGACGTAAAACAGACGTTGTTGCGCAGAGTAACGGCGGGGGGCGGTGCCTCGCAGGGCCAGTTTCCTCCTAGCTTACTGTTCTCATGAAGACTCCAACCACTCGCACGTAGGTGGCCCCTCTCCAATTTGCATCGTTATTAGGCTCCTTTCATTTTAATCTACTGCTCATTGCAAAGTAATAACGAGGCCATGTAAGTGCACGCGTGCAGTCTCCTGATTTCCGCTCTTACACACCGTGTCCACCAACAGTCTCTCTTCACCACCAAAACCAAGAGAAAGGTGCAGGGTGTGATGCAGCCCTTCCATCCTTGCCACAGACTTTACTGCTCCTCACACACACACACCTGCTATTTCTCTCCTCTTATCTGGCCATAATGACAGTCGTGGTGCTGCCGCTCCGTCCCTCTTCATCTCAAAGTCTGCGCTTTATCGTCCATCGTCTGCCATTATCAACGCCGCCGCCGCCGCCGCCGCCGCCCCCCCGCCCCCCAATCTGATTCTTTAGGAGGACTGGCTCAGTCTTTGAACTTGCGGCTGGCAACAGTCTCCTCTTAGAATGTCCCAGAGAACAAAGTTGCCTGGCAACACCGGCAGCTGCAGGAAGTTGCTTCAGCTCCTTCTTGGCAGAGCGAGCTCGAGCTCAGGGTGGATGTGGAGCTCCACCTACTAAGGAACTCGCAGACGCCGTCAGAACGCCTTGGCCAAGCTGTGCACTGTTGTTGTGCGCTGTACGAAAAACTGATTTCGGTGTGCTTGTTTGTCAATTGTGCTGTTTATCTCTTCTGGCTCTCAGCAGCACAACGGAATGGGATTGTTTGGCTGCCACGCCTTTTCTTTGTTTTTGTTTTAGGAGGAAGGATGGTTGAGAATTTAATTCTGCCAGAACACTAAAGCCAAGCTCCATTAGTTTTTTTGTTGTTATTACTTACCATGCATGCATCTCACTACCAGTGTCCACTCGGTGATTGGCCTTCTAGTTTGTTTTTTTACTCATGTACCCATCTGCTGAGTAATACTATTACTATCATTATTAATACTAGAATAATGATAATAATATTAATAATAATAATGATGATGCTGATGATGATAATAATGAAGCACAAAACGTTCTTAATATTAATGATATTTGAAGTTGAAAGCTCAGAGGTTTTCAGAATTTTTGTTTGCTCGAAATCATCTTATTTCAAGGCAAGAAACTGGCTTTTTATAATCGCTGAAATCAATTTTGGCAAAGTTGTAAATGCACAGTCTATTACGGAGTGCTGCTGAATAACGCCTCAAATTTCATAGATGAAAGCTGGCCTATTTGCTGTTGGCTGACATTTGCAGAACTCATCGGTCAGCGTTCTAAGCCTCCAGAAATGATATTACTTCTTTCAGTTGCACCACTGAATAGCCAATATTTTTACTAGCCTTTGTAATGGCTGTATCTCGTCCCTTTGACTGTAAATGGTCTATTGAAAGACGTAAAGTCAGGGAGTGAAATGTTTTGTGATGTACCCAACAAGCTATGATGTCCCTCTTACTTCGAACATAGAAGCTTTTAGCTCCGTTTTTGTCATCGGAATAGACTTTATTGTCCTGACACCAAGGGTGTTCAGTCCAATACAATGTGCAATGGCAAGAGACAAGGATTCACCCATAAGAGCCAAAAGTAATATATCATTTTAGATAGTTAGAAAAAGTGATTTAATGAACCAATAGAACAACATGATATCATTTCCACTCTTTAGTTTTCATCAGTTTCAAGTGGGATGACCTTGCTTGATTAATTATATATAACCCCCCCCCCATATTTAGCCCTCTGTTTGCTATCTCCTGTAAAAGCACTTGTCTTTAACTTCTTGCGCAAACTTGTGGATTTGGTGGAACAAGTGTTTTATAGAAGAAACTTTTCTTTTTGCACAGTGCTTCACTGTGCACGTTTTGCCTCTTTTTGCAATCTTGGCCTTTTTGCAATCTTGGCCTTTTTGCAATCTTGGTGCACTCACCATTTTACATCTCAGTGGCTGCACCCTTCGCTATTAGATCATAATGGCTTTGACCGAGGTAGCAGCTGTCAATTCACGACAAAAGTCACTGATCCGACGTAGCAGAACTTTTTTTAATCATGAACTCTGCCGCTTCTCTCCGGTGTAAACTTTGCTTCAAGCATAATAAAGTATGTCTGACACATCACTGAGCACTTTGGTGTTTTGGTATGCATGCAAGTGCTCATTAGATGCCGGTGGGTAATGCAAATATCACCCTGATTAGCCCAACATTTGTCTGAGCGTGTGTGAGAGGGAAGACAAGCAAGGTGAGTGTTTGATGGGGACGTTAATGTCAGTGGAGCAGAGGCATCTATAGTTTATTTTTCATGCTGTATTTATCAGTTTAACCTCCAGACAGGCTGGAGGCAGCATCGCTGACAGCCTCTTTGTGCTGCTTTAACAAATAATTCAGGTTGTAGGATGTGTTTGTGCGTAAAGAATTGACATTGAAGGCCGGGGGCTTGTTTGTCAAAGCGGGCTTTCTGGAAATCCTGCATTTGTTTCCAAGAAAATGTGGGAACTATGTGTTTTCCGCTTCATGTACTCAGTTGAGTCAAACCTGAGAAACGGGAGTAGCTCCAGTCTGTTTCACTAAGAGAGGTAACTTTGACTCAGTGTTTGTTGCTGCGGTAATCGACTGTGTGAAACCAACCTGATTGTCGGCTGGTTTTACTCAACAAACCCAGAGTTTCTTTGTCTTCTCCCTGAAACTCAGCATTGTGATTGCCACTTTTGGTCTGAACTCACCTTTACGGCTGGTCCATGAGTTTAGGAATATCCACAAATTATTATGGATCTTTTTTATTTTATTTTTTATTATTTACAGTTGATTCATCCCCAAAGAACAGGCGCAATGGCAGCCCTGGTTTTTAAACCAGTGTTCATGCATTTCTTCATATGACGTGTTTGAAATAACATTGATCATTTTTTGTCTCCATGTGAACAAGGCCTTAGATAAAGGTACTATGTTCTGATTTGGTTGAGTCCAGTGGTCGGAAAGCCTGGTGCAGACACACAAATCCCCGTTTAACCACAAGCTACATCATCATGCCACTGGCCAGGTTGTCACTCTGGCTCCTGCAATCAAAAAGTAAATTGCATCAGACTGGAAGGCTGAAAAACTCATCCTGTAGAACGCAGGTGACTTCAGGATCAAATCATCAGTAAAGCCCCAGCAAAATACATTTCTTTATTTTTTATAATTGTTTTATCAGACAGCATTAAAGGTAAATTCCTCTTTCTGCTTGGCGGGCCGTGAAGTTAAAAGTTATTTTTTGTTGCGTGTGACCTTCTACCTTGTACCTTGCAGGATGTTTTGAAAGAAAGCCCCATATGTCATTAATGGTTTTAGAGAACTGGAAGAAGTTAACCGTTAATGTCAAGCGTTTCCTTTGTGTTCTTGTGTGTGTTTGACCACAATCCCCTGAGCAATGGACTACTTCATAGCACTGTTTTTAGGTTAATGCTGAATATTGCATCTAAGCCTGAACATGACCAAAATGTCAAATGGGTTTATTTCTTAATGGTAAGTGAGGTTTTCTTGCCTATCATTAGAGGTGTCAGTCTCTTTTCTCCCCTGGTTCAAGTCTAATATATTTTTGAAATTATTATTTCTGTCAAACTGACTGCTTTTAATAATGTGCTTCACTTTTTCTCACTCATTCACCATTCATTTGCCCTCAATTTGAGATTTAAATGAATAAATAATTAGGAGCTATTCCCCCCCACCCCCTTTAAAATAAGAAAAGGATTAAATGCACAATTCTCATTGACCCTGAGGTAAGCTGCACTCATTTTCTTTGATCATTTTTCAGAAATCACTGATTGCCCTATTATAAACTTCGGCTGGTGCATCTGAAAGGTTTTAGGATCAGATTAATTCTAAAGTTTTAAATTATGGAAACGGAACATTAGTTATAAAGGTTGTTTTGAGTAAACAATTTCCATATCATTAAGACTATTTCTTCCTAGGTGCACCATAATGAATGAACCCAGATAGAGTGGAATCCTATCGTTTAGATCATAACAATGATTACTTCTCCTCTTTTTAACCATGCGTGTCACATCATGCTGAGAGCCCTGATCTGCAGTCACAGAGGCAATGTGTCATTACGCGCTTGTCCTGTAAATGTAAAAAGCATCTTTAAGCGACAGCACGTCTGCAGCCAGACAATTATAATAAATTAACGGCACCTGTCTGCCTGTTTTTAAGTTTGAGCGTCTTGGCCAATCAAAGTTGTCTTCTCAGTCTCCATCTATGCTAAAGTGCCGCAGCCCGTTGTGAGCTCTGCTAGTGTGTACGCATGTGCTCGTCAATCCACCGAGGGTGTTAAATGGGGAATTAGTTCTGCTGTCAATCATCCCTGTGATGGCAAGTGAAGAGATGACACGCTCTCTCAGTCAGACCAGTCATCACACACGTGTTCACTCTCTCTCACACGGCCTCACACTTGCGCGCAGGATGTCTCGGCAACTGATGCTGACAGTGGTCCCTAAGGGGGGGGTCACTTTGCTGTAAACATTATTGTGATCGCTTAAACACTTCGCCTTTATGTGTGTCTCTGTGTGGCTCCATTTTCACCTCGGAACACAAGCACTTCTTGCCCTGAAAGCACATTTTTACCATTCAAAAGGAAAAAAGCGGTGTTTGAAATTGGGAAAGATGAAAAATCATCCGCCTGTTTCCCCCGTGTGCTCATTCTTCTCTCTTTATAAATGAATTTATGTTCTGCGTAATGGTTTCTGTCTGCCTTTGTCTGTGTTGACTTCTTACATGCACCACATGCTTTTCTTTTCTCTTTGTCTTCCATCTGGCCAAATTTCTTTTTTTATTTATTTGTTCTCATTTGCATCTGCTGCTGTCTTAGACATATCCTTACTGTGTATTTGATGAGTTTTGAGGGAGGGAGACTGGTAATGTTTGGTTTGCTGAGCAGCACACATCTCAAATCAAAAGTAAGCTTAAAGTAGCTGCACTGATAATTAAAGGGAATGTACCTATTCATACTGTATAGCCGTGGATATTATGGACATTGTTCAAATTGCCTGAACCATCCCTTTAATATTTTCAATAATATATTTTTGTTTTACCCTAAACTCTTTGCGATAAATATGTCAAATCAAATTTGTTCTATCAATGTTTCCCCTCTGCTTTCTGGTTTGCATTACTGCAGTGTTTCTATTATGTAAAGAAAGCACATGCGAGTTGTAGTTTCTTTGTAATACTGGATGCATAAAGGAGTTGGGCGCCTCTGATTTGATGGAGCTATTTTGAGCCTCCTTGGTTTGAATCCTCTTGCTGTTGAATCTCTCTGTGTGCACGCCCTGCACGACTCTCTGTATTCAAGTCCAGGTTGTAAAAAGCCTTATTGAAATGGGGCTGTGCTTCCCTCCTTGCGCGTAAAATCCCCCTAGACAGGATGTTACAGTGGGAATTTTAGTCAGGGTTAGCAGAGCGAAGGTGAAGGAAGCGGGTGGAGGGTGAGAAAACTCCAGCCAGTGGAGCACAAAGTCAAAGGAGGCAAAGCTGCTGTTACTTGAGAGGACGACACCGAGACGGAAACCAAGTGAGGCGTTCAGAATGCAGGTAGTGAGACAAGGAAGTAAGCAGAAAACAGAAGGGGTATTGATTCTTTCCACCAGCTGGGGAGGAAACTGGGTCCTTCTTGAAATTAAAGCCAAGGGAGAAGTGGAAGAATGAATTTTGGGAAAAGAGGAGGCAATTTTCTCAGAGAGCACTGGGACGGCGCTAGAGCCATAATAAGTGCCATGGTCCACAGCAATGACAGCACAAATAGTCATGGATGGCATTCATTGCACTGTGTCCAAGCCATGGAGTATTAAAAGAACACACGCTGTTTATTTATGCATGTGAGACCCGAAACAGACAATTAAAACATCACCTACCAAGAGAGCACCTAAAAAGCCTCAACCAGTCCCCCTTCCACTGCCTCCAACCAAGAGACACAAATGATTTTGGGTAACGTTCTCTAAATTGCCCACAAAATGACAAAATTGAAAGCTAAAATGGCTCTAAAGGCAATCACGAGTCAAGTGGTTATGGTAGCAAGCTAAAGAGGGTGCGTGGGCGAGCGCTGCCAACAACAAAACAATCTGAGTGCTTCACGTGGAAAAAGGTTTTTATTCTGATACTCGCATTTCAATGCAGACTCTTTGACATCTCGCTCCAGCAAAAGCGGCCGTGTGTTTGGGAGGAATATAATAGCTGCGGCTGTTAACGAACGCTCAGGTCTGGGTCACTGCCTGAACCTACCAGTCACACTTGTGGGTTTTAACGTTAAGGTCGTCTTCACTCTGAATAGACATGCAGCCTCGGTTTGCTTCACTCTGCCCTCTGTCAAACAAATATTTTGAAAAAAAAAAAGCATTGCCCTCCTCACCTGTGGTGGCGCTGCAACAACAATCAATGAAGGAGACGATGAGAGAAAACCACAATCACAAGTGAACAGCAAACCTTGCTCTTCTATTGGTTAATTTTTGGCTAACTTGATACACACACATTTCCTTAGGTGGGGTTTACCCATTGTAGCTTGGTAGTCCACAGCCTGCATTGGATTTGCATGAAGGGCACCAAGACCTTAATATAATATAAATGTAATGTCAGAAAAATCATATTGGTGTTGAAATATTGATCCTTTGGCAACTTAATCCTTTTCCTCTTGCTAAATAACCAGGAGCTTTGCCTTCTGTTTTTTCTTCTTTTCTTGTCTTCTATATTTTCTTATTTTTTACTTTTCTCACTAAGTTTGAAACGGCGTTCTAACGTGGTTATTTTGAAATGCAATGAATCAACTTTGGATAATGTAAGCCTAGAAATAATAAAGTCAATTGTGCTTACGTGTTATAAATGACTCGGACATGGCAATTACATTAGCGCTCGCATAATAAATGTGAAAAACAAAAATGGACAGAATAATTATGAGTGAGTTGATTGTTCATAGCACGGCAGTGCATTTCTATAATTAAGTAGATGATATCTGTGGGACTGTTTTAATTAGTTGTTGTTTTTTGTTTTTTTTAAATTCATCAGATTACACATTCATGTCAAAACCAATCCATTGCATTGATTCCAACTATTGGTGCTGATGTGTGCTTGCACTTGATTTGAACTTTTGTCTTTTGAAGCCAATGGCGGCGAGCCTTTTTTTGCTGCATTGTTGGCAGAAAACCCAATTTGAACGCACGCATGACCCCCACTTTGACAGTGAACTTGGCAGTCAAGAGGGCCAGGCCATATTTTACATTTTTTGAAAATTGGATTAAATGTGTGACAGCTTTTAAATTGCATTTGAGCTTAAATTGAAATCGGCAGCTTCATTTTGGTTTGCCATCCTCTCCATTTTTGCCACCGCTCGTCCCACATTACTCCTCATTTAGCATTTTAATGACCAGTCCAGTGTGACTAAATGGCTCTAATGTGGTGCAAAAACTGTCCTGCATGCTGCCAGCTTTGCACCCCAGAGGATGAACTGAAGAGATAAGCAAGACGTTTTTAAAGTGTTTTTTTCCTTTTTAAATCCTCCTCTTTTCATGCAGTGTATAAAAAGTCACACAAAGGAAAACCTAGAGATGCAGAATTTACAGAGGAGGCAAATCATGGCTGTATGTTAGAAAGCGTTGATTCTCCCAGTAAAACAAGACGACGGTCTGCACCAATTAGGAGGGCCCAGTGAATATCCTAGTCAGCTGTGAGAAGACTGAAAGGAGTTGCCATTTTTCTCCTACACTTTCTCTCACTCGCTACGTCCTTTAACTTTTTTTTTTAAAGAAGCTTGTGATAAAAATTCTCTGCCATCAGCACATTTCCCTGTTTAGTGCTTCTCCCACTGGGAACATTAATAAAAAAAACAGACTTTTTCAGCTCTTTGACATGTCTTTTTGCGTTACTAGCAAGCCAACTAACGCAACGAGTATGAAAAATGACAACTTGCACATTCCTAAATGTGCTGGCTTTCTCCATGTTCACGCGCTAAAAAGATCCTTTTGGATTTTGCTTGACTTGCTATGTCACAAAACAAGCTGATTGTGTAGAAATGCCTCTACAAACTTTTTTTTTTAATGTGGGAAAGGCATGGATGATTATAAGAACTGGATACCGGATTTACAATATGGCGGTACTCACCAGAAAAGTGTTTATTCCCAGCGAGACGTCACAATGCCGTATGTGCTGCTCTGTCTCAGCTCGTTCTGATTGGCTGCGTCCTGACGCGTCTGTCAGGGACGTTCTCCAGAATCGTTCTGATTGGCCAAATAGATCACGTGAGTTACAGAGGCATGATGCCAGGTGACACTACTGCACATGCTCTATGGGGTTAATCATCGTCGGCAGTCAAAAACTTTTTTTGGTGTATGCGGTGGGTGAGCAAGGTCATTGGAATGAATGGGCCTCCATCTTGGAGGTTGGAGTTGTGGGGCAAGGCTTCACTGCATGAGATCTGCTATCACAGTGAGCTATCAGCAGGTAGCAGAAGAGGGAAGAGAACCAAAACAGCCTCTGCAGGCTGAGTGAGACAAACACTTGCCTGTTTATTGGTCAAAGTAGACCACTAAAATGAATTTATCACACCTGGAAGTGGCTATGATAGGGTCCATTTGATATCAACTTTATTCGCCTTCTTCACTTTCCTCACTCCATGCCACTCTTCTCTCTGTCTTCATATCACTGACATTTATCTTCCAAATGTCACTGATCCTATTGTCGTTATAATTATTTTTACGTCTCGTCCGGCCTCCTTTTCTTCTGCCTCTCTGACACGCCCGCTTTTCAAAAGGAATTATTTTAATGACATAATGAGCGCCATCTCATGAGAGCACAATTATTGGGTGGCGAGCTCCATTCTTCGGATGTTCAGCGTATGGTGTGGTGCCTCTCTGACGGCCACAACGGCAGTCAGACGCCATGGATTTTGAATTCTCTTTATTTTCCGCCTCTTCTTGGGGTCGCGCCCGGGGCGGCGGCGTTATTATGGTCAGCCGCAGCCTTGTGGTGACATCATTAGCAGTCAGCCAGCTTCGACTTATCAGTTCTAATTGCTTTCCAAAAGTTTGAAAAGGTCATCGCTTACATTGTCATCAATGCAAGTCTGAAGCTCCCAGATATGTTTTAAGCTGATTAGCATGAGGTTACTGAGGAGCTAAAAAAAAAAAAAAAGATGCCGTTTTCCTCCAAGTTAATCCCAACGCGTCTCTCGCTCGACACTCTCGGCGGCCAACGGGTTAAAACCGCCACGCCGAGAAGTAAAGTGGCACATATGCAAATGGCAACATACGTTCTCAGGCGTGCGTGCGTGCGTGCGCACAGCGCTGCGACGAGGTTGCGTAACGGTGTTCGCCGCATCCGTGGCTTGCAAATGAGGGCACGGACGCAAGCACTGTACACACCCGCACTCAGACTGAATTCAAGTGCTTTGACACGAGGTGCAGACGTGCACAAATGCGAACAAAGAAAACACAGGGCCGCCCCGCCTCCTCACATGTTGTGCCTGTCTTTTCATCTCCCTCTCCCCTGCCTCCTCTCTCTCTCCTTCTCCTTCTCCCTCTCTCTCCTTGTCGCTCTCTCTCTCCTTGTCGCTCTCTCTCTCCTTGTCTCTCTCTCTCTCTCTTTCTCCCTCTCTCTCTCTCTTTCTCCCTCTCTCTCTCTCTCTGTCTCTCTCTCTCTCTCTCTCTCTCTCTCCCTCTCTCTCTCTCTCCTTGTCGCTCTCTTTCTCTCTCTCTCTCTCTCTCTCTCTCTCTCTCTCTCTCTTCTTCTCCCTCCCTCTCTCTCCTCTCTCTCTCTCTCTGGCTCTCTCTGCAGTTCTTTGCTCCCTCCGGCTGTGTCAAATGCTGCAGTGTGGGTGTCGTCGCAAAACTTCAGCCAAATCTTAATCGGTCACGCATGGCACACAACCTCCCGCTAAATAAATAAGGAACGGACTAAAACACTTCCAGAAGATATGCACACGGCCGCTGCTACTTATGGAGAAAGTGAATTCCTTTGACTGCCTTTTTTTTTTTTTTTAAGGGCAAAAAGGGAGGAGTAAAATAGTGAGAGAGACGAGGGGAGAGAAGAGAGACTCAGCGTGAAGGGGACGGACAATGTGAGGATGTAAAGCAGGCGTCCAAGTCGCTGAGCGTCAACCCTGAGAGGGGATTTGGAAGCATTTGTGTTGATTCTGTGGACACTCGTACGTTAATCTTCCTGTGGGCTTGTGTTTGTTGTCACTCCTTGTTTGTGCACTGGCATGGACGTGCCAGCCTTGTCCAGCTGCTCAAGTTATGCAGCGCTTGATCATTAGGCACGGCCCCTCCTTATCGTTTCGTAGACAACAAGCTCATTATGCTTCCATTTACTGCTGACAGCGCGGAGGGTGAGCGAGGGCAGAGGGGAGTGAAGCAGGAGACAGAAACGCAAAGTGGAAAAGAGAGAGGGAAGAGCGCGGCTGCATGGCCGGCCCCAAAAAGTGACAGTTGAAGCCTGATATTAGGGAGGATTTTGAGGCGGGGGTGAAGGAAAATGAAAGAGGATGAGCGTAGTGAAGAGTCAGACAGGAGGTGAGGGAGGAGCGGTGGAGAAATGGCTCCTTGAACGGCCGCATGGATTGGAAAGGCGATTTTGGAAAAGGAGGAGTTTGAAAAGTGGGTTAATGTTTTCATGAAAGGGGTGACGGCGTGCAAGACCATTTCAGGGCATCTTACACCCTCAACTGTATATTGTCAGAAGGACCGATCATTATAGACTTCACTGCAGAAACAAGTCTTGCGTGGTTGTGAACAATGAGCTGTTCAGGAAAAAGGCTGTTTTTTTTTTTTCATCTTGTAGAGAAGCAGAATGTAGAGAAGTAGAAACTGCAGTATACTCACCATTTGCTCACGTCTACTCATCATCCTTTGGGTCCACACGCAAGTCCCTGTGTCGGCAAATGATGAAACCTTTTTATTTTTTACACATAATAAAAGTTCAAAGTTCAGTTGTTTGATTGAAGCCCAACTGCACTTTTAAAATACTTCTGCTTTTTGAACATGTGTTAGTCTTGTTGAATTGCTACCAATTGTCACTGAAGTATTATGATATTTTAATTAAGGCTTGACAGTGCCATCAGTTAGGTCATATTTGCGGCTAAAACGTGCTATGACAAGCGTTGTTCGAAAAATACACCCTTTGTTCGAAAAATACATATTTTTTTCATTTTAATGCAATTACAATCAGACCAATCGCCTTTTTTCCTTTTTGTATTCATACAAGTGTTGTACACGTTCCTAAGCATCATGTAATATTCAGGTCTAGAATCTGTGCTTCGCAGTGGTTGCTTGCTCAGGACGGGGATTTACCAGAACATGTTTCGGAACAGTCCTGAACTTAAAATCTATTGCTGCATTTTTATTGGCCAAATTTCTTATCTTTTACCCATTTTAAATGCATGCCAAGAGAGTGGCAATATGGCTGGCAGCCCGAGGCAACCTTTTTTTTTTTTTTTTTTTTGCACATTACCTGAGCTTGTGCAATTTAAGTAGAGATACCCTGCAGCGAAACAAGTGGGGTTCTGTGATTTAAAATGGTGAAAAAAAGAAACTAAATTTGTCATTCGCTGGCGTGTAGGTGAGACGCTGTCCGTGGTGCTGAAACTCAAAATATGGTGGAGGTGATTAGCTTTGGAATTAAATTTTTTTTTTTGTTTGAAGTTTTGCAATTATTAGTATTTTCACATGTAGTGAATTTCTTTTCCGCACTGTAATCTTTGAGGTTGATGTGTTTTTCCCGTCATTGTTGCATCTTCACGTAAAGCAGTCCTTTTGGGGAGGTGGAGGTGAGTCTTCATCCCTCGCCCTTCAAGTCTCCAGCAGCTATACCAACACTTTACAGCCACGCTGTCTTTTGGCTCGAGTGTTGAAAAACAGGTTTTATGAACTTGCTTTGCTGTGGTCACTCATGGGCCATAAATATCCTGTGGCTGTCTTCCATGGTTCTATTGATTTGAATCTTTGAGTCTGTATTGCCCCTCCTGTTTCTCATTCTCAGTCTCCCACTGCCCCTCTGCACTTTATGGCCACATTGCCTCCAGACTATGTGCATCGCCCAGCGTGAATTTGGCTGATGGCTTTTATGTTTTTTTTTTTTTTTATGCTTTAGCCCCAAAGAAGAAGAAGAAGTAATCTGAGAAATACAGATAGATAATGGAATGAAAAAAACAAAACATCCACATAACTGGTGACCATGTTGACGCACTTTCAAATTACTCACAGAGCTAGTTTGCCATAAGCACATTTTAAGCAGAGAAAATGACACAGATGGGGCCCACAGTATTGTTTATTTTATTGCTGTGTGCATCTGAAATAATTTTCTATGGCCATACTCGCTTATTGTCCCGAGTCCTGTGCCAATATTCGCTCGTGATCATCAGTAGCCATTCCAAATGGAAAGTCATTTGAACCACATTTAGTTTTAGAGCTTATCTGTGTGTTGAAACATAC
The DNA here is from genome assembly GCF_046127955.1 of Nelusetta ayraudi. Taxonomy (NCBI): domain Eukaryota; kingdom Metazoa; phylum Chordata; class Actinopteri; order Tetraodontiformes; family Monacanthidae; genus Nelusetta; species Nelusetta ayraudi. Next base: position 9,352,563 of record NW_027466092.1, read on the forward strand.
ACTGTGAGACCCTGCACAGAAAAAAGTAGGTCTTATCTTTTCTGGCTTCCTCATACTAATTGTTTGAATGAAATTTTGCGGCTGAATCAGCCATTTTAGTGAGGCTTAAGCTCCATTTTTAGCCAGAAATGCTGTCAGCTCTTAATTATGTGTTCCAACAGTAATTTAATTTTGAAGCTGTTGCGTTTGTAATGTAAACACTACAGCAATATTGGAGACAAAATGTTTGTGTAAAAGGCAAGCTCTGCTGACAGCCTGATTAAATTACGCACAAATGTGCAAAAAGGAGTTTTTAATTTGGTCGTCTTCTTTGGGCGACTTTAATTATTTAGTCTATATATCGCAACAACATGTCATTATGATCTACATTTATTACAGCATTTTTTGACCAGTTGACTGTACACTAGATGACAGACTCCTGAGTCTGTTTATTGTGTTCAGCTGTTAAAGGGGCTGGCATAATTATATTAATTACCTGTTTGAAAAATGTTCAATTAATTGCGACTAATTGAATTGAATCAATTAAATTCTTAATCAGCAATTTATCAATAATCATTTAATTGTTATCATCCGTAGTAGACATATTAACGTGTTTGTGTTTTACTACCGCAGCCCTGACAGTAACAAGGGTGAAGGTGAAGACACAGGCATGCGACGTCTCCTCCTCTTCTAAATGTTACACATGCCTCCTGTGAACAGTAGAAAATGTGCGTTTTTGAAAGTGAAAAAGAAGAAAAGATGTTGCTTACACCTCCAGCCGCTCACCAGTAGGGGATGCTGCATCCCCCTCTGCACTCCTGCTTTAGCTTAACCTTGAAACCATTTTAAGGCCATAAACATTAAAACGTGTTAAAATTGTTCTGTATTTGCTTCACACATTTGGGTTTGTCAGTCTTTTTTTTTGTAACACAGCACCATGCTAACTGCCTGTCCAGCCTGAAGCGCTTCAGCTGTGCTGTATGTTGTTGTTGCCCCCCCTTTCATCACACTTGCACCACCTCGTTTAGCTCCTACATATCCCCAGGCCTGGCCACTAAAGAACCCTGGCATGTTCTAATGCTGTAAATCTACAGGTTCCTTTATTTTACCATGGTGTTGTTTCACAGCAGTACATTCCTGGATTTTGCCTCTAGTTTTCTTTTTTCTTTGTTTTTTCCCTGGCCATCTGCTTCATTCACCATCATCTCTCTGCAATCCTTTCCTCTGTCTCTCCGCTTCATCTATGTGTGGCTTGTCTGCCATCTGTCCATACGTGACCCTTTAACTCTGAGTCTCTCGTGACACCCTTCTTTTTCTGTTAAATTATTCTTCAATTCGCCCCCGCTTTTTTTTTTTTTCTACATTCACAACAAAAGTCTACTGTGACGGCTTGACGCAAACCCAAAGGGAGTTGGGGATGGGGGAAGAGAGATGAAAGAGGAGCAAAGGACAAATGCCACATGCAGAGTAATGGCAGTTGGGCAAAAAGTGTCTATTTTGATTTGTAGCCCTGTGGAGGGATGGTGGAAAAAAGATGAGAAATGTGGCGGCAGAGTGTTGAACAGAGGGAGGGCGCAGCGGAAGTGAATAGATCTGACTTCAGAAAGATGCTTTTGTGGAGCATTTGTGCTTTTTTTTGTGGGTACTGAAGAGTGGTAATTCATAATTAGACCTCTTTCTTATTCTGGCTTTAGTGATGGGTTGTGTTGCATGAGAAGTTGATCTACTACTTGGGTCCGGATGTACAATTGCATAGATTTTACCGTAAAAAATAGTTTAAAAAAAACAAACAAACAAAACTAAACTGTTTTCATCCTCCAATGGATCATTTTTGTTTGCAGTTCACAGCAGCAAAACTGTCTTAACAAACACACTCAACACATTCTCAGAGTTATAAGAAAAGAAAGAAAGAATTGTCAGTGGCTTTGGCTCCACATTCTTTGCTCGCCACTGTAATAGCTGAGTAAAAGAGTTTGAATAGCCATTAGTTTCCCTTGGGGGGGGCATGATAGCGCCGCCCTGAGGACATCTGGGCAAAATGCTGCGAAAGGATGTGGTCAGCATGTCCAGTGATGCTCATTGCTTCCCCGAGCACCTGCTTCTTCCACACGGAGGCCAAGTCACTCAGCCGGACTGCCAGGATCTTGGAGCCGAGCGTCACAGGGCTCTGCAAACTGGTCTTTACGGCCGTGCGAGTCTCGGCCAGTTTCACTCTCCAGTCCTCTGGGCGGCCACCAGTGATTTGGAGGGAATCGTTGCCATGTCGTAAAGGGAACTGGCTGTGAGTTGCAATGCAATGTGATTGGAAAATTTGCCATCCCGGTGCTTTATCGATAGAAATTTGACGTTACCAATCATTTCCAGTGATGGAACCCTCTTGCACGGTGGCACCATACAGAGGACGGCTGACTGGAACATTTCTAGTAGAAACTGGTGTAAAATATACTCAAATAGAAGTCGCATTACCGTGCTAAGTCATACCTTCCCGCTGTTGTTTGAAACACCGTCAGTCAGCCGTCCTCGCTCTGCCTGTGTGTCTCTCCATTGAGCTGTTCCGCTAAGAGCGCCCCCTGCAGGATTTCCGATGTAGTGACTGGTTTATGCAGCGTTTTGTTCGTTTGCATGCATTTCCTTGGTTTGCATCCGTTGCGTTTTGCATCGCTTCTCTGTTGGCAGCGCATTTGATGATTAAGTATACGTTTTCACGTCTTCTGTTTCTTTCATTTGCACCATAGTCTTCTTTTGGTACCTTGTTTAGACTTGTGTTTGTGTTTGGGAATTTGCATCGTTTCCATACCTGCAGCTGTTTTCGCCAATTAAGGCGCATTAGGCATTTGTATAGTGTTTGGCCCTTGTCGGCCGCCATACTCTTGGCTTTGCAATCCAATGCGAGCACGTATCATGTTTCAATACTCTCCACCGGGCCTGTCGGAAGGCCTTGTACGCCCCCCGCATTTCCTGGTGGGCAAATTCCTTCCCGTGCACGTTGTCCTCCTTATGTCAGCCGGGTTAGCCGGCGTCATGGCGGAGCTTTAAATGCGCAGCAACAGTATACGGAGAGGAAGAAGGATAAAGTGAAACTTTATTGTGGGGAGAAAGTCTGACATATGGAAGAAGGGGAAACTAAACTAAAGGTACCTAACTAAACTAACTAAAAGTTAAAGTTCAGAGCTGGAAGAAAGGGACAAAAGGCTGAATGCAGGATTTCATGAGCGGCAGGAGAGAAGGTGGACTGCTGGATTCAGGCGGGGCTGTTGTCTTTGTGTAGGCGCACGCTTATGCGCTTTCGTGCGCCTTTGTTTACACGCGCGTTACTTCGGCGACATCCGTGTGTCATTGTGCGCCTGTGTTTACTGTGCGCCGGGCCGGCTGAGCGCCGCCGCGCTGGCCGCCTCACGCAGCAGAAGGATTAGAGAGGTGGCGCCGACGCCGAAAAATGGAGCCGATCTATTTGCGAGCGGGAGCGCGTGTGTGTCATCCTCCGCCCGTCTTCGCCGCGAATCGCACGAGAGTTGCGTCTCGCGCGAGTCCGAGAGGGAATTGGATCAGATTAAAGGAAATCTCGGCACGGGATTACCGCCGATCCCCACCAGAGAGGGGAAGAATGATGGAATTTGAAAGCTGCAGTTTAAAGAGACGGAGCACCGCTGATGTTTGGATGAGAGGTGGTGGGGGTGCGGGTTTTGAGGGGGGAAACGAGATGAGCTGCAGGAAGTGGTTATGCAATAACTGCAGCGGTAACACAAGTGTGCCGTTTAGGTCTGCGCGCACGTGTGGCGCCTGCCCGCACTGCGTCGACCGGCCGTCTGTTTCCTGCAGGCGCTGCCCCCGCACTCGGGGTCACTGGTCCCAGCAGGTGACACCTCCGAGTCACCAGTTCACACAGGGACAACTGTTCACACTTTCACACTCGCACCTACGGCCAATTGAGTGTTTCCAATCAGCCCCGATGTGCTCGCGTGAGAGGAGGCTGAGGAGAACAACCCACACAGAGAAGCAGCGGAACCCAGGAAGCGTCAAAGAGTCCATTTTCAAATTGACGGCCAGTTAAAGCTGCAAACTGTTCAGCCAGTAGCCCCCCCACCCCCCACCCCCCCAACACCCTCACTCCCGGTTGAAACTGTGTGCTTTTTATCCCTGGGGACACTTCCTCAAGCACACACTCATGTTGTCACACCATTGCTTTTTAACACGTCAGTACCATTGATTTTTTTTATTTTATTTTTTTTTAAAACATTGATTTGTTTTGTTCCTCTTTGCCGCGCGATGCAATCGGCACATTGAACTGAAGAGCATGTGGTACATTACTGGGCCTGCCCCAGGATACGGAATGACCCACAGTGCACCGCTGCGGCTGCTTGATGTGGGAAGTTGAAGGAGACGCCGAGCAACTAATCACACAGCTGAAAGCTCGGCCATGACTCATTAATTCACCTCGGAGGACTCGCATGTTGTGTGAGGAGTCCAGCCACAACACGTAGACTGAAAAAGTGTCGGTTTTATGTCTAAAGCTTAGACGCCAAATTGAACTCATTTACCACTTTGTGGAAAGACGCGTGGCGTTATTAAAAAATCCATTAGAACTGTTTCTCATTAGGGATCCAGACTAGTTGTCTCAGAACTGAGATAACGGAGTGACGCTCGACACCATGGTTTTAAGAGATTCTTCATCCACATCCTTGTACGAGTGAGAATTGCAGGGCAGTGTTCTGTGTTTCTGCTCCGATGTTGAGTGAACAATAACATTGGAAGAGCAAAAAACAAAAACATGGGATTAGATGCAAACATAAACCTATGCAGATGATTTTAGCAATAGGGTTTTCAACGTTGTGTTCCAGGAAAATAGTGCACATGCACAGATGCCCATCCTCACTACAATGCTCGTGCCAACAACAAGCGCAGGGAGGAAGCACCACCTTCTGAGATGGTGTCTGGGTTGGAGAGGACTCATTTTAATTTACCCCAAAGTAATGAAAAGGAAATAATGAATTTGCCGAGTCAACCCTTGAGAGAGAAATTCTCCTGCCTTTGCTTCTAAAAGTCTGGAAATAAAGGCCTTTAACTTTAAGAGTGATTTGCAACAACAGTCTGACTCTACCTGCTCACCAAACGCCACAGAAATGAGGAAAGTCCGTCCTTTTCTTCTTTCGCTGGCTCCTCTTTTTGGACAGTGTGAGCTTTGAAAGCACTGTTCTGGAAGTCAGCCCTGATATCTCTTGCAGGTCCGTGACAACTTCACAGCCAGGTTGTTTATTCTGCCATCTGAGGCTCTTCCTTTTTTGTCCCCCTTTCAAACTTGTGGCAGCTGCAGCAAAGCTTTGGCTGGAAGTGTTTTTGCGTTTGGGTCCAAAGACAAATAAATCTAAAAAAAAACCCAACCAAACAAGCGGAGTATTCTGTTTTCCATTTTTTCCCCTCCAGCGAGGCGACCCTGCCGAGTCCGGCCTGAAAAATAACCATCTTAAAACGGCTACAATAGGGGCCCCTTAAAATTGTCAGGAAATTGGATTTTGCTCATTGTCTCACATTTATTTTAGAAAAAAAAAAAAAGATAATCCTTAATTTTTGCTCAAGCTGTAAAGTAGAAATAATAAGATTCAGAGGTTGTTAAAACAAGACGCTGTTGTGGCATTCAATATGCTGGGATTCCACACTGCTGGAAGGTCACCCCCTGCGGCTCCCTGCAAACTAAATGGCACCGGTGCCGCCGCCGCCCTCCTGGGCCTCCACTTCTCTTCATGATTACCCTCCTTGGATACAATCTTTTTACAAATATGTGGCCACGGTGAGTGGTGGAGGTCTGCAGCCAGAGTATTTCCTGAGAACTCTCTCCGGCGCCGCCACTCCGCCTCTAGTGTCCCTCTCTGAAAAGCTTTAAAAGACACATCGGCAGATTTTTCTGACCTTGTCACCAGCAGCAGCGATGGAGGGAGGGGTAAAAAAAGGATTTGTCGGATCAAGCAACAGGCCCTTGTTGTTTCGTGAGGCTCTCTCTGTGACTTGTTATTGCGACCCCTTTCTGACCTTTGCTTCATACAGGTGGGGCCGGCAAGTGTCTGCCCTGCACGTGTGTGTGTGTGTGTGTGTGTGTGTGTGTGTGTGTGTGTGTGTGTGTGTGTGTGTGTGTGTGTGTGTGTGTGTGTGTGTGTGTGTGTGTGTGTGTGTGTGTGTGTGTGTGTGTGTGTGTGTGTGCGCACAAAATTTTTTGTTTTGTGCTTTCCTACTTTTTGGCCCCATTTACCTCACTAAACCTCCACGTTTGGAGCTCAACTCTTCACCTCGACAAATTTTTTGCCATCCTCCAAAGACACAACGATTGCTCTAGCCTTGCGGCGCCTCTGGAACTCACTGCGAAATGTCAAGTGTGAGAATTCCTCTTGGCGTCGCCCCTCCCCTCACCCCATTTTAGCCGGTGGACTCTTGTTGGCGTCCCGGTCGGATTCAAATTTTTGTCCTCCTGTGTCGTCGTCGTGCACCAGCGACTGGTGTCGGTGGTGGAAGTGAGGGGGAGGGAGGGAGGAGGCCCTCCGCTGTTCTTCACCTCTGATAACTCCATCTAATCTCATCCAGTCTTTTTTGCCGTGCACTTCACGGCTCTCTCCCCGCACTCCTTCCAAGCGCTGTGATTCCTTGTCTCATCCGATCCATCAATCTCCCTGTAACTGCGTCACTCATGCCATTTGTCTGTCCTCAGCCGTATCTCCCCGCCACTCCTGAGCTGTTCTTAATGCATTTTGCTTCACCCTCTTGCTTTTTCCTGCACCGTACAGTGCTGGCTATTTATCTCTGTCACTTCCCATCCAAAGGTACACTACCAGCGCCCCTCATCCGTCTTTCTTTTCTTTTCTTTCCTTTTCTTATTTTACATTGTCAAAACTGACAAAGTGGTTAAAAGCGGGGGACGTTTTACACTTGCTCTTAACAAAGTCAGTTTTCGGTTCAACTGCAGTCCAGAGTCCACTGCAGATGAGAAATCCTCTGGTGAATTAATGCGAGAAGCAGCTGTGCTTGTTCCTGGCCAGTCATAAAAACATGTCCAGTAGCTGGTCACTGCTGCTGTTCACCTCTGCTGTCATATGTTAAGAAGCCCAGTGGAAAATGGCTCACAGTGTGGCCGTCAGTAAAATGAAGTGAGCTGCGTCCCAGCCAGTCCGGACCCTGACTGCTTCCCATTTGGAAACCAGCAGAGCCACCAAGGACACCACCTCCTCCTCTGCCAGCGGTGCAGTCGGGCACTCAGGCTGCAAAGTGTTTTTCCCAGGTTGCCTCACTGTAAAGGGCACAGCACAGGTGCCACCTGAGTTTATGTGTGATGGAAATATTGAACTCCCTGTCAGCTTTATGCATTTAGCCGAGCGTCTGACTCATCAGCAAAACCCAAGTCCTGAATCCTACAGGACTTGATCAATTTCCCTCATGCATTTAATGGTGATCAACTGTCGTTTAAGATTAAAACATTTTAAGCGTAAGGTGACACTAACAAAAAAAAAGGTAAAAGGATAGATGAATGCCTTTACTTTAATGTAAATGTCACTTTTCAGATCCAGAACAGATTGTCTCCAGCCTGTGAATTAACTGCCAAAGTCCATCCTTGACTTATTGTACTTACTCAAAACATGTACTATACATGTGACTATACATCATAATGGTAATGTGCTGGGAAAGCCTGTAAACAGAGGGCTAAATATTCTGCCTTGTGACTCTCGATGTAATTGGCTGCATGAGGCTGCTTCCTTACAATGCAGTGTAAAATAAACATTTAAATATGGGACTTGGATATTAAGAGTTTGGTGGCAAGACACACACGCACATACACACACAGAATGAACATTTGTGCGAGATGTACTTTCCCACAACTTTCGGTAGCTGTACTAACTTCATCGAACTTGTTCAAGTTAAGCCAGAATTGAGGGGTTGGTGCATCGTATGTCACTGTTTGTGTGAGAGTTGAAGTATGTCTTCAGCATCTTTTGCTGAGATGGCCAAGGAGGCCCTTTTAAAAGTAGAGTCACGTATTTGTCATCCTTGCCGCAGAGGATGTACACACAAAAACAGGGACCGTGACGCACATGTGGCCACACGCACAGGGTCAAGAGGAGAGCGATTGACGCTGGAAATTGGATTTTTTTCTTTCTTTTTCACCCTCCATATGGAGTTGTTCCATGTTGGGTCACAGAACTGTAGCACAGGTAGACCTTTCTATAGTCAATATGTGAACGCAGCAGAATTGTAAGCAGTCTGTTTCTTGCATTTTTCCATGTGGTGAATGAAGAGTCAACAGCAAGATGCTTACTAAACATTTTTCTTGTCTGTCAGGTGGCCTTGTGTGAAATTTGGAAAGAAGTAACAAGAAAAAATGTTATTGTTCAACACTTCATTCATTCATTCACTACATTGTAAGGACTTTAAAAAAGAAATTCCTTTTTTAAAAAAAAGTAATCCACATTTCCCCAGCTGTTTTGAATGCATGTTAGATAGTGGTAGATTGTGTAGTCTCTTTATTATGATTGATTACGTGGAAAGGAAATAATTGGATTAAACGTCGACGTCATTAAAATTGACCAAATTGGCCCGATCTCATTGGTCCAACATTGTTTTTGATCCGATCAGTGTTCGTGCTAACGGCACATCGGATTGCGCTTCCATTGTCTGAACTTTCTTTTGCGCATGTCCGCCACGTGACGCAACATTTGTGCCACATCTCGGATGGAGACGATTGTTCCCTTCTCATCTCGTCCTGCTCATATTTCCAACAGAGGAGGATGTGCCTTTGATGGTGTCGCTTCCAAAGAAGTGCAAAATGAAACACAATAAGCTTGATTAGTCTGGCTAACATCTCTGTCCTGGCGGGCTTCTGGGTATTGCTGCGCGAGGGATCGTGTAACAAATAGCGACAAGTGCACGACAATAGGTGAGCCCACAGATCAGTCTGATCACTTTAATCAATGTTTATGTAGGGGTTTATGAAGGGGACAATCTGACCTTACAGTTTGAAAATTGAGAGACAACAAAGGCACGATGAAAGTGCAGGCGGCAATGAAATGGAATCTTTTCACTATTTTTTTTATTTTATTTTGTTTTAGTATACTGTAATGTATCAGCAAGTCAGGACAAATATTTATGGAAGATGTGCAGAGATGGTGTGTGTGTGTGTGTGTGTGTGTGTGTGTGTGTGTGTGTGTGTGTGTGTGTGTGTGTGTGTGTGTGTGTGTGTGTGTGTGTGTGTGTGTGTGTGTGTGTGTGTGTGTGTTGTTGTGTGCAGAAGATTCATTCAGGGAAATGTTATCACTCTTGCTGTGGGTTTAATGAAAACCTGGCGTTCAGCGAGCAGCTTCTCCACAGCGTAGGTGAAACCTTTGCTGACAGTCTTGTATAATGTGCAGTGAACCGATACAGTTTTCTTTCCTCACCCCCCTCTGGGTTTTTCCGTGCATCTGCCAGATTCCAATGGATGCAGTTACACTTTTGGACGTCAGTCACTCAGTGCGTTTACATACAGAGCTTAATTGGACTAAGCAATAATTCGGTTTTCTCTAGTGCCATGTAAATGCACTGACTGAAAACACCTGCACTTTGGAAATCAAAGCCTCCTTTAGGGCATCAGACGAGTAAACACATACACTGTTTGCATCTTTCTCCTTGATGGGAGGTGTTAAAGGAATTGTTTTGTTCACTTCCTTTCTATTTGCTCTCATATCTCATTTCCATAAAAAAACAGAAATGGAAAATGCTTCTTTTTTCTCCCTTTTTTAGAGACATACCATGTCATAACATACATCCTAAAATGAGCATTTAACGCAATTTAAACCCAGCTTGATGAAAATATTATGACATACGAATGTAAGAGCAGATTTTTATCATGGCAGCAAAGTAAATGGTTATCGCTCACCGTCTTTAGAATCTTTGTGTGTAGTTTTGCATTTCGCACTGTTGATTGAACTCCGCTCTGATTCCAGTCGTTGTTTTTGAAAGTTTGTTTCAATGTCTCCTTCATCCAGAACGTGTGGCATTTCACAATATGAGAAAAGCCTTAATCACAGCAACAACATGCGACTTGGAAAGATCTCACCTGAGGAACATGTGATCAGATTGTTTTGCCTTGATTCATCTGCCCACTTTCCAAAAACTACTTAGGTGCCAAATTACAGGATGTAATAGTGCTGATGATGATTTAAATGATAGACTTGATTAGTGAAGCATTTATATAGCAATTACAACCTGCTTACAGCTCCCACCGGGCCAAATTAAATGAGAGTGGAGACAAACCGCCGTGGAGGTTTGAAGGATGAGCACAGAATAATCCCAGGTCTTGGTCTGTTAGTGTAATAATCCTCCACTCGCTCTACGTGTTTGTTTTACTCAGGTTTATGTCTTGCGTTTGACTGCTATGCTCACGTTTTGGGTAACTAACACAGTATTAATGTCAGCACATTATGGGATGGGCATGCAGAGAAAAAGCTTTATAGACCTCAACTTCAATGACCTTCAACAAAGATGAGAACTAAACTCTCAAGGTTTGCGTTGCCTTCAACAACTCTTTGTCCCTTTTCACACAAAGATCTGTGTTCATACAACGCAATTACTAATTCCCTTTGTTTATTGCTGTTGCCATATCCAAGTATTTATGTTTCTTACATTTAATGTGTTGCCACTGTGTGACAGCTCAGATGTGAAAGGCTCCTGCACCACTTATATTGCAGTATTGCCACACTTTTTGATCCAAGGCTTGGTTACTGAAAATTGCCTTTGACTAATTTGTCTTTATTAGCCTTGAAAGAGAAATGATGAGAACTGAACCCTTAATTGCTTTTTACGAACCGACTTTGTCATGTTCCCTCTGATGCCGCACAATCGGGATTTCACAGAACGACGAGCAGGAATGTTCTTGTTTTGTCTTCATTGCTCAGTTAAGATTAATGAGAATTGGTGCCGCTGTACATTTCAGTTTCTCTTCCTTCCTAACTTCGACGCCGCTCTGTTTCTGTGCTGTTTCACTGCAGGTGGGCTACGAGAATGCTGGCACGGTGGAATTCCTGGTGGACAAACATGGCAAGCACTACTTTATCGAAGTCAACTCCCGCCTCCAGGTTGAGCACACGGTCACCGAAGAAATCACTGAGTAAGCAGATGTTTTCCATATGTATAAGGCTCCGGGCAGGCTGGCAGGCAGGCAGCTGGACTTTTGCAGCGCTTGTCCTCAGGGAGCTGGCTTGTTTCATCATCTGTCTACATGCCAGGTGTTGCTGGGATAGCGAGGAGTAAATGGTAGGAGGCGGAGGCGGTGTGGGCAGGGGAAGGGGAAGTAAGAGCCGGTGAGATCAAGGCAGGGAAAGGCGTCGTGATGAGGTCAGCTAGAGAGGTGAAAGACGGCGAGATGGAAGGGATAAGAAAAGAGAAAAAACACTGCTCCCCTTTGCTGATGACTTGGCAGATTTGGTTGTTCTGGAACAGCACACATGGGTCCCAAGCTAATATATGCAAGACAAACAAAGATGTAGCACCATGCAGGTGGGTTATTGCTTTAGGTCACACCAAGCACCAACAATCTTCTTCTTCATGTCCGTCCAGCACATTCACGTCTATGACTAATTCATGCAACCCACACATTCACTAAACTGCAATTACACAAAGTCATCTTCGATAGTAACGACATACGCTTGATTAATTCATTCTCCGGTCCTTTGAAATCCTGCTAGTAATACAGGAAGAAGTAGGCAGCGGAGAGCATTGTGTCAGACAAAAAGGATTTCACTCGTTCCCACTGCTCACAAGCGTGACTGACGGTTTTGTAAGCCACGTTCCCCGCTTGTCTGTGTGCCGTCTTTCATCTCTTGTCTTCATGTCTGTTTTCTCCTCTTGCGAAAAGAAACTCACACAAGTTGTCATATTTGCATCAGCGTGCGGACGGATGATCGAACAGAGCAAGAAAGAATCCTGGATAAACTTTGAAGTGGCTCGTCCACAGGTTCAAACGGGTGGCTTGTTTATTTTGCGCTGCTTTCAGGTACACCCTGCTGTAGCACATCATCGGCTGTTACATACTTCAAAAGTTTTTACAAGCTTTTTAATAATGTACAATTACTGAAACTGGCTGCATCATTAACGTTGCCTATTGACTTTTAGATGAAAATGGACAGTGGAGCATGCAGTGAAATGCCTACTGGATATTAAGTGGGTAAAAGTGGAATTTAATTAACAAATTATAGTATATTTGTTTTTTTTCCTTTAACAGCTTGCCATTAAAGAAAATTAATGCAAGAGCCAGTGATGCTGAACTTGGTGCATAACCGCAGAGATACATGAGATCGCTGGTCGTGCGTGTCGCTGGTGTGCAACCACTCTCACTGTTTTCATTCCATTCTGTTTCAATAAGTCAGTCTTTATTTACATGCACTTTAACTAATGGAATGTTTTGTGGTATACTAAGATGCAAATGTTGTACTGGTATCTCAAAAAAAACAAAACAAACAACAAGTCCAAAGACCAGATATCTTTACAACTGTACAGAAAATGGTAATATCTATTTTCCGGCTTCTGTCGGGCGTAATGCAACATCCAATTTATTTACAATGAACTACTTCAAATGAAGGTTAGAGGGCACGGAATACTTATCAACGTATTGCTTGTCCACCAAACTCTCTGGGATGTGGTTCTTTTATTATTTACAGGGCCAAAATAAGATTGGCATGGATGTCGAATCCATGCTGTTCATCAACAGTGAACAATCTGCTGCGTCTTCCGCTCTCAAACCTCCAGTCTGCTCTTTTATTTCTCTTCTCCGTCTCTTTCATAGTTGCTTCACGTTCCCCCCTCTGCGCGCACACTTGCATGCGCTGACATGTGCCCGGGTGCAAACTTGCCCCGTGGTTCTGTGCTCACATCAACCAGACACAGAGTTGATAGAAAGTCATTTTTATGTATCGCGGATCCCCTCGACTGTCCAGTCCTGGCCCACCGTCTCCCCGCAGAGGAGCTGCCCTACCGCAGAGATAACGCGACGTTTTTTTGGGGGGGGGGGAAATTGAGGTCATTTAAATTGGTGAGCGTTCAGTCGTTACTTGAATATGGGCAGCGCCTTAAATGGCACACGCTGGAAGTTTGCGCCGTCGCAAGTGGCGCACTCTCATTTGCTGGCCTTTCATTTGCGGCCGAGGTTCAGTTCTCTGCCACCACAGCTGATGAGTCTGGCAGCCGGAAAGAGAACACGACTCCCTGGAAGGAAGTCGGAGCGCGTCCATCTAAATTGCAGGGGGGGGAAGTGGTCGTGACAAGAGTGCGAAAGGGGTAAAAGTGGGAGCGACGTCAAGCTTTTACTGCTTTTGAGCACTGTTCAAGCTGTTCATTAGTCCTGGTGGCTTTCAGCTCTCCCAGGCTGTACTCCCAATTTCCTAGCTGTGTGAGCGCCCCCTATTTTTGTCGCACGAGAGGGAGAAGTCAGACTTGTTGCGAACGTCAAGCTCATAAGTTTTCCGCACTGAACTGAAGTCCCTTCAACTTGGTTCTCCTCTTCACACCGTTTCATCTCTTGTTCATTTTTCCATTTTACAAGCTACTTATTAAGATGCAAGAACAAAACAAGCTAATAAATTAACTTGGGTTAATATGTTGATGCAACAGAGGAGTGCTCCTAATTTTTCCAGTCAATGTAAAATTTCAACACATATGAGTTGAAATCTTACTGGACCAACTGTAACGGTGCTCGGTCACAAATGCTTACAAATTTTGAACAGATTTAAAGGAGATACAGTCCACAAGTCGGTCCGCCGCAGCGGCTTCCCACGCACTCCAATCTCATCACAACCAAACCTGTCTGGGGTTCATTTTAATTTGGATTGATTTGAATGGGAGGTATAGACAGCGGCTGAAGAAAGCCTTCATGAAATATGATACATTTTCTTTATTAAAAAATACACCTACAGAACTTTTAGAAAGGTGGGGAATGGAAGGACAAGTACTTTTTTTTTTTTTTTAGAAAACATACATAATGGTTTAATAATTCAGCATGTAAACAAGTTGAATTAACAATCTCGATATTGCATGTTATCTGTGGCGTCATGTAACTCGGAAGCTTGGTTGGGTTGATTTAACTGGAGGAAGGACTGTGAAATGTGCGCGGTGATTTCGCTCTTTCTCGCAAACCTCAAGACTCAGGTCTTGCATCAGCATTTTCCATTCTGGCCAGACAAACTCTGCACAACAGTTCAGCTAGCATTTACCAACCAAACTGCACAAGTAACCAACGTCAGCCTGTGACAGGCCAGGGAAGCGAGAGATTCCAAAGTCATTGGGAAAAATTGTAAAAAGCTCTGAAATGGGTGCGCTGGATGCCAGTGGCTTGGATCACATGGCCATGTACAGATGGCGCGCTAGTACCACCTGCAAATGGGCTGTTAGCCTTGTTTTCCCCTCAATTAGACCCTCTTAGGAACAGATTTCATCACTTTGATTCCGTGTGTGTACGCTCGTCGGACTGCAGCTCGATGTGACTGCCTCTAACTAGGAAGCTGTCTGCGAGCGAGGGTCAGTGCCATCCGTGTTTCGCCTCCTTTTAATCCACTCTCTCTCGATCCCCACCTGGCCATCCATCTCATCCTTCCCTCAGGCTCTCCCCTTCATCCGTCTGCCCTCATCCCACTCCCCGCTTCCGTCGCTCCATCCCCCGTCCATTGCGCTGGCCCTCCCATCACCTCCTCCTCCTCCGCCTCCTCCGTCGTCCTCAACCCCTGGTTGGATTCCCCCATGGTGTGTGTCCACCGCTCCCTCATTCCGCCCGTCGCTTCTCGGCCACCTCCATCTAATCTCTCTCCTTCCCATTTGTCGTCCCCTCTGCACCGAACACGACACCTGTCTGTCCATTCATCTCTGCCTGTCTCACTGTCCTTTTCCTCACCTCTGCGTCACTCACACACATCCCACAACTCTTGTCTTGTCTCTGTCCTCACTCCAGCACTTTGGTCCATTACCCCGACGTTCCTATTAGCGGCCGGCTCCCTTTTGTCTCCCTTGCCCGCCCCGCCCCTTGCCTCTGAAGTAAATGAAACTACCCTGAAAGAACGACTCCAGTGATTAAATCGAACTGGCGGCGGCAGATGCGGAAGAAAGCCATCAAGTCAAACCCAGTGTTTGCTTTGATTACTTCCTATGACGGATAGCAAGCAAGAAAGGCGAAGCACTGCAATGGAATATTAAAAGTCTGGTCCAAATGATAACATAATTACGCGGGACTTAAAAAATAAAATCTGGAAATGACGCAATCAAAATACTTTATAACTTTATTATACATGATCTGTAGGCAATATATTCAGAGGTTATTAGAATGAATGGCAATAACCATGGTGCAATTACTGTTCAAAGTTAAATAGATGGATATTCGATTGCTGAAACTCACTACTGTGGTTTCGCTTTTTTTATTTTTATTATTTATTTACGTATTAGTTATAAATATAAAAAAGACTAAAACTGGATAATATTTATCGTGAATTTGAGGAGGTTGTTTTGAATTGTGCTGTTCAGGTGAATGTGTCTGGTGCCTGTGCTAACACGAGCCCAGTGATACTCCTGCTCTTCCTGAGCTGAGAAAGATGTCCGACTCTACTGTCCATGTGCAACTTGCATTGTGTTGGACGTAAACTAGCAACAATAAAGTGCACTTCTTTAATACATATCTGATAAATATTGACAATAGCATCTGAGCATCAGAAATGCAGTACAACTAAAATAGAATGCAATGGGCCATGACAGCAGGAGGTTTTGCTTCAAGCTTCCAACCACATTTCTTCAGCGCCTGTTCCTCCAGAAGTAACGCCTCACCACCACACGATTTTCTTCTTACCTTTTCCACTGCTTTACATTTTAATACTGTGACATCTCCCTTTTGAACAGTTATTTTCTTTCTCCTCTTCTGCTCCTTTCGCATTTTCAGCACTGACAATGTCTGCATAGTATACAATGACAGTGAGGAGGCAGAATACCACAATCTGCAATCAGAATGAATGCCCACACATTCGCTCATTCATAGATGCCTGCAAAAAAAAATCCACCCACATGTTGGAGGGAGTAAAAGCATCTCATGTCTAAAGGCAGAGACAAAGACCGATAGAGACTTGCACAAGAAAGGCGCGTTGCACACGAGCACATTATACAAATACATATCCTTCTGGCTTCTTGCATTTCTGGAGTCCTTGCACAATAGGGACAGCTGTGTCTGATCTTTCTGTAGAGTATGTGTGCAACAGATAAAAAGCGAGATACACGCAAGATATATTTTGTCTGGAAGGCACCAGCTGCGTGTGTAGGAGACTCTGTTATACGAGAGGCTCGCTGGCCTTTAAGCAGGGCTGCTTTGTGCACCAGCAGGGCCACTGCCTCTGAATTCAGCTGCTGCTCCGCCTTTGAACTTCCCCTCTATCAAGGTCCAATTTGTTCATAAATTTCCTGTAAATGATCCCCCCCCCCATGTGCTTTGAGTGTTTGTCAGTGGCGCCTCTATTCGTCTGTATCCCCTGTGCTTGTAGGCTCATTGCCATCCGGTGATGTTGCATATTTTGCTAGATTGTTGGACCGAAAGACCTTCTGCATCCCAAAGTAATGTAATTACTCCCTGCTGGCTCCAGCTGTGGTGTGTGTGTGTGTGTGTGTGTGTGTGTGTGTGTGTGTGTGTGTGTGTGTGTGTGTGTGTGTGTGTGTGTGTGTGTGTGTGCGCGACTAACCTGAACAGGCAGCAAGGGACTGTGTCTTTAGCTTAACAATTTTTTTTCAGATGTAGCAAAGCAGTCTGGAAAGCAACAAAGTTTCACTTGTTGCTGTTTTAAGTTTTAAAGTTCAACAAAACAAAACTGAATCATATCTTTTTCTTACTTTGAACTTTGAAATGAATGAAGTTTTGAAATTGTTTATTTCAAGCAAAAGTAACTCCAGCCATGCCATTTCCTCTGCCACAGATACATTTCAATTAGGCTCGACAAATTGGTGCTGAACTCCAGCAAATCTGATTATTGCATTGTCTGCCAATTGCCCATTTCAAATTCCTCACTCCCTCATATATTGGCATGATTTGAATAATTAAAACACTGCGTTCATACAACTGATTTTTTTTTTTCAGTCAAAGATTGAACCAAATCTTTGAACCCCACAAAAAAATCCCATTATCTCAGCAGAATGAAAATTTGACTTGACTCATCTAGTTAAAACTTTATGCAACAGCACATCACAATGTGCTGTTGCATAAAGTTAAAATAAATGAATAAATACATTTTGTCAGTTGTTTTAAAAAGAGTGACTAACATATAACATCGCCCCGAATTGCTTAATCCATCTTAAATTGGTGTATATTGATTATTTGTCTTGTGTTTTTGAATGCGAGCGCAATAGTGGAAATATCAACTTGAACATTGAATGTTAAAATATGCACCACATTGAAGCACATTTGCACACTCTTCACTCAGAATATAATAATCCTAAAACTTTTGTCTGCCTGACGAGAAGTTTTCAGTGAGTTTTCAAAATTAGTGATATTTCTTTTATAAGCTGATGAAAGGAATCTCTTATCTGAGGATTTTCCAAAGACGGGATTTTACTGGTGATTCTCAAATTGAACTCTCTGCTCTTGCTGTCATGGCTGGATGAAGTTAACCAATCATTCATTAAAGCAACTCTTACTGGATATGGCAAAACCTGAAATATTTGCTTTCATTCAAAATATATTCATGAATATGTAAATGTACAGTCATTATAGCAACATCTTTCAACAGTCTTATGAAAAAAAAACAATAACACTCCAATGACAGTATAGTGATTAATTAGGCTTTTCCCTTTAACATTAACATAGTATTGGAAAATAATCCCCTTGGTCATTAAACAGTCCTTATCAAATCCATCATAGGGGCGACGGAGGGATTGCGATTGGCTGGCTTCAAAATTCAGACGTAATTATAATATTGATTGATCATTGACAGTCTTAAACCTTTGTCGCTATAAATACACATTTATGCATGATGGGATGAAATGTCACATTGTCAGAGGTCAGCTTGGCACGAACCAGCAGAATTGATCGCAGTAACGAGCGTTTATCCTCTTTTTTTTTTCTTCCCTTTGTTCCTGTTCAAAATAGGTTTTGGCTTCGCACGCAATGTGGAAAGAGGGAACTGACTTAATCAGCCATTCTGTTTCAGAAAAACCCAAGTGCACGTTACACTTTGAACCCGGCATGGCTTTAGAAGTTGAGCTTCACCATTATTTCCTGAAGGTTAAGAGATTTGGTGCCGAGCTGCGTCGTCGGCCGCAAGAGATGTGCAGAGGGACGTCTTCAGTACATTTATTCAACCATGTGAGCGGCAAACAGGCTGCCATTAAGAATGGCATTTAGCAACCGTAGCAGAATGACTGAAGTGTCTCTGAGGCAAAAAAAAAAGAAAGAGAAGAAGCCACAATTGTTATTCTCTTGTTTTTATGGCCTTATGTTTTGCAGTGACGCACGCCGAGGTTGGAAATAAAAAAATTGGATGTTTTGCCGAAAGAAAAACTTGGTTAACTTTTTGCTCGCAGAAGCCACGCCTGTTCGGTGTTCTGGCCGTGCTGTTGTCGCACTCGTCCGTCAGCGGCACTTGAAGAGGAACAGGAAGTACGAGTGCGGCCCGCCGGGTTGTTTGTCTGTTTGGTCTCGCTAATTAGTCCCTAAGTGAGCGCCCTCCATCTTCATCAGGAGGAGGAGGAGAGGGACAGAGGAGAGGAGGAGGAAGCGGCGGCCGGCGTTAATTGGCAGAGGGCCTAATGAACAGGGAGAGGGTGGTGTGTGGGGGGGGGGGGGGGGGGGGGGGGGGGGGGGGGGGGGGGGGGCAGGTGGGGGCCTGACGGGACATGAGGTAAATGCAAAGCAGAGGCGGGTGACCCTCGGCTGCGGCAGAGACGGAGCAGCACCGCTGCCCCCGGTGGACGGAGGAGTTTCAGAGCCTGTCGCCCTGAGATATGTTTGAACTTTGCATGGGCGCGTTCCAACATGAAACTATTAGCTCCAGTGCATTCTAATTCCCGCCGTGACGGGCCGGAGGTTTTCCTCCGCACCGCCTTTCGTGCTGCATGTATCGCTTTTGTTGCGAGCTGCAGCACCCAGCCTCCCAGCCTCCCAGCCTCCCAGCCTCCCAGCCTCCCAGCCTCCCCAGCTCTGGGCTCTGGGCTCTGGGCTCTGGGCTCCGGGCTCTGGGCTCTGGGCTCTGGGCTCCAGGCTCCGGGCTCTGCGCTCTGGGCTCTGAGCTCCGGGCTCCGGGCTCTCCACCCTCACGTGGGAGTTTTTGCCAGAGTTGCCACGGCATCAGCAATTACACCTCCTCCTCTTCCTCCTCCTGCTTCTTCGCAGCCGCCCCTCTCGCTACTTCTCCTCCGTCCTTGTCAGAGATGGAACCGGTCGACGAAGGGATCAACCCTCCATTATTGCGCACGTGCTTGGTAATTAGCTCGCTAACACCAGTCACATGCTCCTTTGAACAATGGCCGCTGTCTAATTTTTTTCCTCCGGTTTTGAAAAGAAAATCTGCCCATTTTGCAGCTCTGCATTCTTCCTCCTCCTCTTCTTCTTCCTCTTATTATTATCATCCTCACTTAACCTTTCTCCCCCTGCTCTCCACTAGCACACTTTCCCTCCTTATATTTTATTTACTTGGCCCCCTGGCTTATTGAATCTGTTTTGCCACCCTGCCACCTCCTCCTCCACCCCCTCCACCACCACCTCCTCCTCCCCCACGCTGCCCCTTCCTTATCTTTCTCCTCCTCCTCCTCCCACCACCGCTCTGCTTTCCCTCCGTCCTCCTGCCTCCTCTGAAGCCGCAGGGAAACACGCATGGTAAACAATCTTGTTTCTTGTGGCCTCCAGTGAATGCGCGTGTTTTCATATACACTGTATGTATATATATATATATATGTATATATATATATATATATATATACATATATATATATATATATATATATATATATACACTATATATATATATATATATACATATATATATATATATATATATATATATATATATATATATATATATATATATATATATATATATATAATAAAAAATTCGACATGCTTGGCCACCCTGCGCTCTACCAGATAATGGCTCATAATAATTGTACGTTTTTGGAAGTGCGCGTCGTATTTAATTGTGTGATAAGGAGTGATTACCTGGATCAGTCGTCACGCCTGGGTGTTTGGGTAAACATTGGGCTGAATGCGAGACGTCCGCCAGCGCCGCAGCACCCGGCTGCGTGCATCCAGCCGCCAGTCCGAAAGCCGTTTCGCTGCGAGTCGGGAGTTTTCCAGCGCGTACGCAAACATTTGTACGTCCGCGTGTGAGCGCGCGTGCGTACCCTCGGAGGGCTTAGTTTTGTTTTGTGAGCACGTCATGAAATAATTTTAAGGTGATTATAATTGTGCAGCGGAGCGTAAAGTGAGTGATTGAGGGGCGAGCAGATGAATGAGAATTAGATGGATTGTGTGTGTGTGTGTGTGTGTGTGTGTGTGTGTGTGTGTGTGTGTGTGTGTGTGTGTGTGTGTGTGTGTGTGTGTGTGTGTGTGTGTGTGTGTGTGGGATGAACTGTGCGCCTGTCCTGCCATCGAGGGAGACTCCAGTCTGAGGCTGTTTGTCATAACGGGAAAGATGCTGCTTGTCATGATTATAATCACAAACGCCATTGTTTCTGGGGAAATTAAAGACCCTCCGTCGCTCTCGGCCTCAGACTCGTCTTTCCTCTCAGCACTAAAGACTTTAAATGCAGCTTTGAAGTGCTGCGCTGCCATAAGGACACTGAGAGAAAGTTGCCAGTTGACGTCTCCTCATTTGTGAACGTGATTAACGAGCGGCTAAGTGTCGGGAACACCTATGGGCAGCTGCCAGGACCTGCGCAAAACAAATATATTTTATTAGCTCCTTTCAAGTCGGACTAGTTACAATGTCAGTGGGATCGTAAACAAGCCACTTTCACTCACACATCAACAATGCTACTGGCACAAGTATGCACATTAATGCACAGAGGTGGCCAATAAAGCATCTAAAACGTCTTCGCCCCCTCGTGGGTGTATTGACATCCTTTCACTGATGATCTTTCCCCACATGCTGACGCAGTCATGCACTTTCTGCAAAATTGTATCTGTTCCATCCTTTAAATACCTCTCACAATTCTAGGCAGGCCTTCTGAAAACGCCAAGGCAAACACCAGCGGCGATTTTTCTTTTCTTTTTTTTTTTTGCATTTACCCTCTGTGTACAATGTTGAATTATAGGAAGGTTCATCTGTTCTGATTACTGTCTGCGCCACATTTAGCACCTTCATCTCAGCACTGACCCTGAAAAGTCTGCTCACACCCATTAGGGAATCGTCATTTAAACCCAATGCTGGATTTAATGAAATCCTAATTTGCATGAATTGCCATGACCCAAATGATAAATTAAACTGTAATTTCCATACGTTCCATCCGACGAACCCCCCCTCTCCTCCCCACCTCCTTGTGGATCCCTCGCAGGCCATTTCTGCACGCTTTGTGCTTCCACTGCTAACCTGCTCCAAAGACGTGACGAAAAGCAGAGGATCGGGCTTCAAAGGCGCCAGATCATGGCTAAGGCCCTCAGACAGACATGTATCAAAAGACAGAAGCGGTGCCTCCAAAGACTTGCTGCTTGGATCGGACTGCAGTCTCACTAATGAACATGAGGGTTGAGGGGAAAACCACAAGGGGTTTGTTGATCACCAGCCCCTTTCTGCTTGATGCTCTGCACTTGGCTCACTCAAGCCTCCTCAGGTGCAGGAACATTATGTGGCACCCTTCATGTGCGGCCAACAGTCCTTACAGACCAGTGAGTCGACTGGACAGCAGCTTCTGGCGCCCGCATTCAAAAGATTTATCATCTTGTTGATGCTCTTAGTGCAATAATATGAAATGGGATTCCACAAAACTTCACTGAACCACCAGTTTGTATTAAGATTAAGATTTTATTACCTTTAAGAGGTCTCAGTACTTGAATGCACTATGGCTTCTTCTTCTCTTTCTTCTTCTGCACTAGTTGTATTGTGGAGTTGCAAATGTCACTGTCACTGTCTAAACCCTGCAGATAAGAAGTCCAAAAGTAAGGATCATTGCAGACTTTGGGTTGGTTAAAATCATTACTTTTCAAGAACACAGAATATTTGAAGGTGGATGAATGTAGAGGACGAGGCCTGTCCGTCCAAGACATTCCTTCTTAACTTCAACAGTCCTTACCTGTACTAAAATAAAGCCAGCGATAGGTTGTCGGGGTCGGACGTATTTCTAATGTTTCTATGGCAACACCTCTGAAAATGCATCAATTTTGTCACAGTACGAGACCACAGAATATATTGAGCCATGCTGTACTCCACTATGTTGAACTCCCAGGTGCACAACAGTCAGGATGCACCAACTCTGAAGAATGTAAAAAAGAATTTCACTCACTAAT